>NC_035449.2:31196254-31513678 GCF_002127325.2 Helianthus annuus | reverse complement strand
TCTTCTCCACCTCATGCTAAGGGCAGTAATTTTCTTTGATGAGAGAAACGAATTCCTCCCACGTCATGCTGTAAAGCACAGCTTTTCCCGAGGCCTGAACCAGCGCCCTCCACCAAGCTAGGGCCTCGCCCTTAAACGACTGCGACACAAACTTCACTACATCCCTTTCCGCGCAGCCACTGATGTCCACCACAGTGTCCATCTCATCCAGCCATGTCATACATTCGACGGCACCCTTCTCCCCCGTAAAGTCTCGGGGTTTACAAGACACAAGGTACTTGTATGTGCAGCCCCTGGCACGGGAAGCATCAGTATACTCCCTTTCGCGACGAACACTATTTTCGTTTGACGAGTGATTGTCGTCGTCCTTCTTGGGTTTGGATAGTGGCTTGCTGAGGGATTTTGAGTGTGTCTTCGGCTTAAAGGGTGGTTTGGAAACAGTTCTGCTTCGAGATTCAGTATACTGTCGATCTAGAGCTGCTTGCACAGCGTTGTCGACAAGAGCCTTGAGTTGAGCGCCCGTTAAATTTACTTGGGCATTATCATAATCATCTTCACTTGTGTGACTATTTTCTCCATTAGGATTTGCCATAGCAGCTTGTATCTGCTGCAGAAGATAATGAAAATTTTATTTAGGAGTTTATTATTGAATTGTCTTTTATGGCAATTCTTTAACCATGGTAACGAAGACCATATCTGGTTAATTTGTTACTCACTTTTTATTTAGGATTTGAACATACTTATCCTAATCACAATTAATATTGCTAGTGGCATAAAAGCCTAGTCACGAGGACGTTATTATAATATTAGCCTAGATTTCGGAGAATCAAGGTATGAAGGTTTGAACCGTAGTCCTTTTACTCCTTCTGACAGGGAGTCCTAAACCACCACTGTCTTTTGCCTTATTATGACAATATGTATGGCCCGTAAGCATGACATCACTAACGGATGTTTGATAGTTCGGCCCGTAGGCGCTACATCGCTAATGGATGTTTAAACGAGTGATCATCTTCATTGATGATTTAACCCATGATTTATCATATCATTAATTTGGGCTTTGGAATCCTTTAAAGGATTCTTGTGTAAGAATGACGTGTGCGATTTTAACGAATCACATCTGTCATGAATGTTAACATGGTTACCGAGGTTAACAGGGAATCTGAATCTTTTGATTAAGTCTTACCATCTTGGCTGGATCTTAAAAGACACCTGACTAGGTTTCACTCTTAAGATTCTTTATTTAGGCAGATCAAATTAAAAGGAATGATTTTGATTTATTTCATATATATAGTAATAACAAAATGAAATTCATAACATAACATTCCAAAACTTCCATACGATTACACACTGCCCTAAACGGGTCTTTTAACAAGTACATACTTACATAGAGGTTAATAAAAAGACAAGTCCACGCAGGGACTAATACTAGATAGGTGTCCGCGTAGGGACTGAAAGATAAGTCCACGTAGGGACTGAAATACGATAAATGTCCACGTAGGGACTAAAGTGTAAGTACAACAATCCATAAGGAGACTAAGGGTCTCGTTTCTTTTTCTTGCCCTTCAGTAGGTTTGCCAAGCCCTTGAGGAATCCTCGGTGGCTCTTACGTTCTTCCTCGAAGTCTCTTTCCACACGGCTCAAACGGTGGAGTATTTCTTCTTGTTCAGGTGGGGAAAAACGTGGTTGTGGCGCCGATTGCGGAACTAGAGGTCTAGGAGGTGCTGGATACCCATGAGTAGTCCGGTATTCCCATGTTTCCATATGCTCCGTCTGGATAGCGGGCATTATACCTAGCCCCTACCACATATGGGTCGCGCTCATAGTTGTAGTTGTAATGTGCTTGTGATGACGGTTCGAACGGGTTGTAAGCCGACGGACCCATGTATGCAGGTATTGGGTGGTCATACCCAAATGGTGGCGAAGTTGGTGCAGCTAGTGCGGAGTTCGCCTCCTGTACAGGACTTGAAGGTCCTTCTTCTTGTAGTGGCGGGTAGTGGCTACTACTAGAGTGTCGAGGGGTGCTGAAGTGGAATTCCCCTCCTCGGGTGGACATACGAGCATTTGTCCTCCTACGCCTTGGCGGATCAGGCATTACTGGCTGTACCGGTGGCGGAGGTGGTGGCGTAACTGCCACGAAACGTGGATCCTCGGAGGGATCTTGCGGATGTTGCGGGTGTTGTGATGTCTGTGGCGTGTGGTACCACTCGTGTTGATTAAACAATGCCATGAAGCTATCTGGTCCCTGATAGGGTGTACCATGAAAGGATGACCCATTAGATATTTCTATTGGATGCGTGGGCGTACCACGAGTAGGTTCTGTCGGATCAGTATCCTCGTCCATATGATCTTCGGAGAAGTGATCTTGTGGTCCTAACGGAACGAAGCCTGAAGGTTCCTGGATGTAGTCAGCTGGGTTAAACTGACCTCTGAAGTATGGAGTAGGGTCGTCAAAATTTCGGTGCGATACCGAACGCTGTAGAGGTATGTAGGAGAGTTGCGGGTTGTTGGGATCATTTTCGGAATTTGGCCCGAATGAGTGCCGGTATGATGGCGTCAAGCTATGCGAGGTGGAATGCCTCGCAGGTTCATAAAGGTCTCTTCGCCTTTGCGGTTCTTCACTCCTTGTGGTCGGAGGAGCTCGCGTATTTGAAGGTCCAGCTTCGTGATCATTGTGAGTAACGATCTCTCCTCTGCCTCTTCTTCCCCTTCCTCTTCCTCGGAAAATTACAGGCGGCATATTTCCTGCTTTTTAAAACTTTAAATACCATAATAAAAGAAAAAGACAAACTTGGAATAACAATTCGAATTTGTCCTAAGTTCTTGTCTAGACTCAAGTATGTGCAATTGTGTCACTGAGATTAAACACATTAGGATAGTGTTTAATTCACTCAATGTTGGCTCTGATACCAACCTGTCACACCCCGATTTCCACGTGTATCACCGGTGGGCCCGGTGGGGGATTATCGTGACGTAGTTGGCAACAATATAGTCAAACCACAATATATAAATGCACAGCGGAAGCATAAAGATAAATATTATCCAACCATTTATTGTAATATCGATTGTATCACATATAGTTGAATAGTATCCACAGGAGGGATCAAAATAAATAAAAATGTTGTTCAACAGATAAGACATCAAGCTTGCGAGACTTCTTAAGATGCTAAGGAGCTATTGCCAGCCGATTACGTGTAGTACCTGCACTTAATCTTTTTGGGGAAAATACGTCAGTTACACTGGTAAATACATTCAACCGACACTTTTTTAAAATGTTTATTTAAAATTGATTTGAATGCACGAGGCACAAACTCTTTTATAACTTGGGAGAATTATTTAAAATTATAATCTTGTAAACGAATTACATGTTCCTTCTTTGCGTTCAGTAGCCCGGATCTAGTCCGGGTTAAAGATCAATAGACACACCACATTGCGTAAAACCGAGGTGGGTAAACCATCGGCTACGTCTTTTAATAATATAGACATAATGCCGGGTGTACGCCTACACCCGACTGTCAAGGTCGTGGCCATTTCTTCGAATGATGCCAAGGATATCCGGGACATGGTCATTAACCCCCCAAAGGCTTTTAAGTAACAAGACTGTTTAAATGAGCCGATCAAATTATTCAATTAACCACCTAAGCGATGGAAGATTTGATGCTCAATCAAGCGGTATTTTATATACCGTAACCCAAGCCCGTATAAGGGAAAATAAGTTAAAAGTATTTACCTTTGCAAGTATTGTCCTTAATCGGTTAAATCACAGATATCTTTTACTGGGGCTCCTATTCTGGAACGAAGGTTTTAAAATAACCTATTAGAATCCTAACGGGTCTTTATATTAGCCGTAGCCTAGATCGGTTAGTTTCGAGGGATAGATACGGTTTAATCGCGTGAAAGGCGAAAACCGAGAATGGAATGTGATTCTGACCCAACAAGTTCGGAGACTTGTTTTATACGGGTTTAATATTCACACTCTGAATCTTGGGGTCAAAATGATATGGTTTGACCCGTATCGGCTAATTTATGTAAACTAGTTACATAAGCCGAACCGTGCGCGCAATAGGCGCAACGGGTAACCGTAGGAGTCCTACACTGTTTTCCTAAGTCAATATACTTTAAAGAGGTTGTGGTATCAGTAGGATACCTTCCATAATACCCGTAACGAGTTTTAGTTTATTATACGCCCCGTAGGGGTTTTCCGGTCATTTTAAAGACTTTAAAAGGGCTTTCTGAGTTCTACAGGAAACCTGAGTTTCCCGATCAGTTTAATAAGTGTAAAATACTTTATTTATTAATTAAAATCAGTGGCAACTGGAATCGGGTCAAAAGACCTTGTAGAACTCAAGTTTTGGCCGAAAAGGGCATATTCGGTAGTTACCGAACTGTAGCCATAACCGCAGGTTATGAGCAGGTTAAAATTAATTAAAAATCTTTAAAAATCCCAAAATATTATTTTACTACAGTGAGTAAAAGTTTTGGTGACGAAATCTTGGTTTAGGTAGGCGTTATGCTAATTGCGCCGTTTATTACAAAAGTTTCTTATAAATGCGCTATTTAGCATAATTCCCATTCTAGACCTCGGATTGGCGTGAAACTTTAGGGACATGCTTAGAATTTAGTAAGCAAGGTTATGGTCCCTTCACGTGTCCGAAATACTTGTTTTATTTTAAAAAGGGCGTTACGGTCAACTTTTAAGTAATTAACGGAAATGCGTAAAAGACTCGGACAAACAACGAACCGGTCACAGAGGGTGATACCATCACGTGACCTGGTCCTAAGAGAGTCCTAAGGCATATCTACATTGCACTAAAACGGGTCAGAACTGAAGTCAAAGCAAAAGTCAAACTTTTGCGACATTCGGTTCCGAACCGGGTCAATATAGCAAACGGTCGGATCAAACATGCTTAGACGAGTTTATATACTTATTATCATGTTTTATGATCATCAAAACAGGTTTCATAGCATATACATTACAGATTATGTACAAAATCGCAAAATGGCTTTCTGTTGACTTTTTAAGTGCACGTTTGACTCGACATTTGACATAGTTAGAGTGGTGATCAGGGGGGAACCCTTTTAGGGGTTTATTGCCCACATAAATACCAACACATAACTACTTTCAATTCGAGATATGACTGAGCCATTAAGGATTTATCTCGAAGTCAAACCGTAGTTACGACGGTTTGATTTTTAGCTATATTACTAAGTAAAACTAAACCACAAACGTTTTAAACAACTTACAGAAGCTTGAGCACGATTTAGGATGATAGAATAAAGCTTGGAAGCTCCAGAGGTGATCAAGAGAATGTGTTTTGAAGTGTGATGAACTTATGCATATCATAGGCCTATTTATAGTACAAGAATGGCTTTAAGATCCTTACAACTCAGCCTACAAGTGAGTATGGATGATGGGCAGGTGGCCTAGAGTGCTATGGGTCGAGTAGGGGGAACCCATGCTTCATTGATTGTTCACAATTTCGTTTTGAAGCCAAATCATTGAATCTGCCCATACATTCTGCATTTGTGTGTCCCACGCGGCCCGCGTTAAGGTTTCATGTATCTTGGTCGCGGGTCGCCTGAGTTCTAATATCAGGACGCGTATAAACAGATGGCTCGCGACCCGCGTTAACTTAACCATATCTCTTACGCGGCCCGCGTTAGGTTAAATTTTCAAGATTTCTAAATCTTTTATAATCATTGCGAAATCTTTGCAATTAATAACGAAATCTTTGGTAATTAATAACCTGACCTTTCGGGTTTGAAGGGGTAACTTTGCGATTTGGCCCTTGATTATTTACAACTAAGGGCCTCGTGTTATTCACCCGCATTGTTAAGTCCCCGGTTATCTTGTTAATTATTCGGAAACCCTTGACTTTCATTGTTGACGCTTTTAACCCTTCTCGTACGAATTTGATCATATCTTTCTCGTTTTAAAACGGAACTTCGCGGAATTTATATAGTACATTCTAGTGAGCGTATTTTACTGTTACAAAGCCTCGGGTACGTCAAAGGGTCACTCAGAGGTATAATTAAACATGTTGACACAGTTAACCCCCGTAGCTTGAAATCTCTCACTTTCTTCCGCGTTTCGCTTCCGTACGATCCATGATTTATTCGTTTGAAGGTACAAGCATCGTTTAGGGTTCCTATACAGTATACTTACCCTTGTTTGACATTTATAACCCTCGCATTTACATACTTTCAAGGTTTGTCAATTTTAGTCCTTTATTTAATATTAAATCCCACGTGTCAACTCAAGACATGTGTCAATACATTATTGGACACAAAATTTCGAGGTGTTACAGATTTCGACACCAAACCTTTTACACACTGATGTAAAATAATATTTTGGGATTTTTAAAGATTTTTAATTATTTTTAACCTGCTCATAACCTGCGGTTATGGCAACGGTTCGGTAAATACCGAATATACCCTTTTCGGCCATAACTTGAGTTCTACAAGGTCTTTTGACCCGATTCCAGTTGCTACTGATTTTAAATAATAAATCAAGTATTTTAGGCTTTATAAACTGTTCGGGAAACTCAGATTTTCTGTAGAACTCAGAAACCTCTTTTATAATCTTTACAAAGACCGAAATACCCCTACGGGGCATAATATGAACTTAAACTCGTTACGGGCATTATGGAAGGTATCCTACTGATACCACAACCTCTTTAAAGCATATTGACTTAGGAAACCAGTGTAGGACTCTTACGGTTACCCGTTACGCCATTTGCGCGCACGGTTCGGCTTATGTAACTAGTTTACATAAACCAGCCGAAACGGTTCAAACCATATTGTTTTAACCCCAAAATACAGAGTGTGATTATTATACCCCTATAAAACAAGTCTTCAAACTTGTTAGGTCAAAATCACATTCCATTCCCGGTTTTCGCCTTTCACGCGATCAAACCGTATCTATCCTTTGAAACTGACTGGTCTAAGCTACGGCTAGATTAAAGACCCGTTAGGATTCTAATAGGTTATTTTAAAACCTTTGTTCCAGAATAGGAGACCAGTAAAAGCTATTTGCGATTTATTTCGATTAAGGATTTATACTTGCAAAGGTAAATACTTTTAACTTATTTTTCATTATACGGGCTTGGGTTACGGTATATAGTATACCGCTTGATCGGGCATCAAATTCTCCACCGATTGAGTGGGTAATTGAATGATCGGCTAGTTTAAACAGTCTTGTTACTTAAAAGCCTTTGGGGGGTTAATGAACATGTCCCTGATATCCCTGGCATCATTTTACGAAATGGCCACGACCTAAACGCGGAGTGTAGGCGTACACTCGTCAGTGCATAAATAGATCGATGTGGTGTGTCTATTGATCTTTAACCCGGACTTGATCCGGGCTACTGAACGCATAAGGAACATGTAATTCGTTCACAAGATTATATATTTAAATAATTCTCCCAAGTTATAAAAGAGTTTGTGCCTTGTGCATTCAAATCAATTTTAATTAAACATTTTCTAAAAGTGTAGGTTGAATGTATTTACCAGTGTAAACTGACGTATTTTCCCAAAAAGATTAAATGCAGGTACTAAACGTAATTGGCTGGCTATAGCTCCTTAGCATCTTAAAGAGTCTCGCAAGCTTAAGGATGCCTTCGTCTGTTGAACAATACTTTTATTATTATTATTATTGATCCCTTGTGGATTTTATTTCAACAATGGTGATACTTTGATATTACAGTTAATGTTGAAATATATTTATCTTTATGCTTCCGTTGTGCATTCATATAATTGTGTGGTTTGACTATATTGTTGCCAACTACGTCACGATAATCCCCCACCGGGCCCACCGGTGAGACACGTGGAAAACGGGGTGTGACAGATTGGTATCAGAGCCAACATTGAGTGAATTAAACACTATGCTTATGTGTTTAATCTCAATGACACAATTGCACATACTTGAGTCTAGACAAGAACATAGAACAAATTCGAATTGTTATTCCACTTTGTCTTTTTATTGTTTATTGTTATTTAAAGTTTTGAAAGCAGGAAATATGCCACCAGCAATCAGACGAGGAAGAGGAGGAAGAGGCAAAGGGACGATCATTACTCACAATGATCACGAGGCTGGACCTTCGAACATGCGAGCTCCTTCCAGTACAAGGAGTGAAGAACCACAGAGACGAAGAAGAAACCTCTTTGAACCTGCGAGACATTCTACCTCGCATAGCTCAACACCCTCATACCGTCATTCTTTTGGACCAGATTCGGAAAACAATCCCAATAACCCTCAACCATCCTCTATACCTCTCCAGCGATCTGCTTCGCACCGTTCTTATGGCGATCCTTCACCTTTCTTCGTAGGACAGTTTAACCCGGCGGATTATGTCCAAGAACCAATAGGGTATAACCCTTTAGGACCAGAGGATCACTTTTCTGAAGACAATGCAGTGGATATGGACGAGGATACAGACCCCGTCGAACCTGCAAGGGGTACTCCCAATCATCCAATCGAGATCTCTGATGGGTCATCCTTCCACGGAAAACCCTATCAAGGTCCTGACAGCTACCAGGCGAGGTTTGACCAATGTAATTGGTACTTTACACCTTCACATCATTTCTCGCCTCACGACCAACAACAACAACAGGATCCTTCTGAGGATTCGCGGTTCGTGGCAGTTACGCCACCACCACCGCCACCGGTTCAACCAATAATACTAGATCCGCCAAGGCGTAGAAGATCAGGCGCGCGGATGTCCACCCAAGGAGGGGAATTCCATTTCAGCACCCCTCGCCACTCGAGTGCGAGTCACTTTCCGTCAGTGCCTGAAGAAGAACCACAATTAGGGGAACCTTCTGGTCACCCAGCAGAGGTGAATTCTGCACCAGTTGCACCACCTCCTCCACCTTTCGGCTATGATAACCCTATACCAGTGTACGGCGGTTCCACCGCGTACAATCCGTTTGAGCAGCCGACTCACACGCACTACAACTATAACTATGATGCCGATCCATACGTGGTAACGGCTAATTATAATGCGCTTCATGGAGCCTCTTGGAGACCAGATTACTCAGCTCATGGGTATCCCATACCTCCTAGACCTCCGGTTCAACAACCGTCGCAGCAGCCACGTTTTTCTCCACCGGAGCAAGAAGAAATACTCCACCGTTTAAACCGTGTGGAACGAGACTTCGAGCAAGAACGTAAGAGTAATCGTGGATTTCTCAAGGGCCTAGCAAACCTGCTAAAAGGTAGGAAGAAACGAGATCATTAGTCTCCTTATGTATTGTTGTATTTACAATTTAGTCCCTGCGTGGACATTTGTCGTATTTCAGTCCCTACGTGGACTTATCTTTTAGTCCCTGCGCGGACATCTATTTTGTGTTGGTCCCCTGCGTGGACTTGTTTTTCTGTAAACCTCTGAGTAGGTACTTGTTTATTTAAAAAAGTCCCGTTTAGGGCAGCGTTGTCACACCCCTATTTCCACGTGTCTCACCGGTGGGCCCGGTGGGGGATTACCGTGACGTAGTTGGCAACATTATAGACAAACCACACAATATATGAATGCACAGCGGAAGCATAAAGATAATATATTTCAACATTAAGTGTAATGTCAATGTATCACCATTGTTGAAATAATAATCCACAGGGGATCAATAAAAATAACAAAAATATTGTTCAACAGACTTCAGGCATCTTATGCTTGCGAGACTTCTAGTGATGCTAAGGAGAAATCCCAGCCAATTACGCCTAGTACCTGCATTTAGTCTTTTTGGGGAAAATATGTCAGTTTACACTGGTAAATACATTCAACCAACACTTTTTGTAAAAATGTTTAATAAAATTGGTTTAAATGCTCAGGCACAAACTCTTTATAACTTGGGATAATTTATAATCAAATCTTGTAAAGAATTACATGTTACTATGCGTTCGGTCGCCCGAGTCGTATCGGGTTAAAGTTTAATAGACACACCACATAGTATAAAACCGTGGCGGGTAACCAACGGCTACACTTTTATAGTTATAGACATAATGCCGGGTGTACGCCTACACCGGGATGTCAAGGTCGTGGCCATTCATAAATGCTGCCAAGGATATCCGGGACATGGTCATTAAGCCCCCAAAGGCGTTAAGCCAACAAAACAAGTTTTTAAACGGGTCACATTGATAATACCCAACTACTAATGAATTGGGGTCAATTGCCCGACCAAGCGGTATTTTAGATACCGTAACCCAAGCCCGTATAACGGAAAATAAGTTAAAAGTATTTACCTTTGCAAGTATAATCCTTAATTGAATAAATCACAGATAGCTTTTACTGGTCTCCTATTCTGGAACGAAGGTTTTAAAATAACCTATTAGAATCCTAACGGATCTTTATATTTGCCGTAGCTTAGACCGGTCAGTTTCAAAGTATAGTTACGGTTTAATCGCGTGAAAGGCGAAAACCGTGAATGGAGTGTGATTTTGACCCAACAAGTTTGAAGACTTGTTTTATATGGGTATAATAATCATACTCTGGATTTTGGGGTCCAAACAATATGGTTTGACCCGTTTCGGCTAATTCATGTAAACTAGTTACATAGTTACATAAGCCGAACCGTGCGCGCTAAAGGCGCAACGGGTAACCGTAGGAGTCCTACACTGTTTTCCTAAGTCAACATGCCTTAAAGAGGTTGTGGTATCAGTAGGATACCTTCCATAATGCCAGTAACGAGTTTAAGTTCATAATATGCCCCGTAGGGGTATTTCGGTCTTTTTAAAGATTATAAAAGAGGTTTTAGAGTTCTACGGGGAATCTGAGTTTCCCGAACAGTTTATAAAGTCAAAAATACGTTATTTATTATTTAAAATCAGTAGCAACTGGAATCGGGTCAAAAGACCTTGTAGAACTCAAGTTATGGCCGAAAAGGGCATATTCGGTATTTACCGAACCGTTGCCATAACCGCAGGTTATGAGCAGGTTAAAAATAATTAAAAGTCTTTAAAAATCCCAAAATATTATTTTACATCAGTGAGCAAAAGGTTTGGTGTCGAAATCCGGGTTTAGATAGGCGTTATGCTAATTGCGCTATTTAATTACTAAAGTTTCGCAATTTGCGCTAATTAGCATAACTCATATTCTGGACCTCGGATTGACACGAAATTTTAGGGACATGCTTAGAAATCAGTAACCAAGGTTATGATCCTTTCACATGTCCGAAATTCTCGTTTTAATTTAAAAAGGGCGTTACGGTCAACTTTTAAGCATTTAACGGAAATGTGTAAAAGACTTGGACAAACAACGAACCGGTCACAGAGGGTTATACCATCATGTAACCTGGTCCTAAGAGAGACCTAAGGCATATCTAAATCAAACATTAACGGGTCAGAACTGAAGTCAATGCAAAAGTCAAAGCTTTTGCGACTTTCGGCTCCGAACCGGGTCAAAACAGAAAATGGTCAGATCAAACAAGCTTAGACTAGTTAATATACTTATTATCATGTTTTATGAGTGTTTAAACAGGTCACATATCATCTACATTACAGATTATGCAAGAAATCGCAAAATGACATTTCTGTTGACTTTTTCTAAGCACGTTTGACTCGATATTTGAACTAGTTAGAGTGGGAATCAGAGGGTGCCCTTTTTGGGGTTTAATGCCCACATGATTACCATCATATAACTATCTTTGATTCGACAAACCACTGGACCATTCGTGATTTATCGCAAAGTCAATCGTTAATTGCGACGGATTGACTTTTAGGCTAAAACTATGGAAAAATGAAACCACAAAGGGTTAGGCAACTTACAGAAGCTTGGTGCACGACTGAGAATGATAGAGGAGAGCTTGAGAGCTCCAGGAATGATCAGAAGGTAAGTTTTGAGGTGTGTTTCACTTATGCACAATGCATTGGCTTTTATAGTGAAAAATGAGGCTTAGGATCATCACAACTCATCCTATAAAGCATCATGGATGTCCAGCAGGTGGCCCTTGGTGCTAGGAGGCAAGTAGAGGGCGCCCATGCTTCATTTATTGCACATATGATCGTTCACAACTTCAAACAGCAAGTCTGTCCAAGAATTCTGCATCTGGGACTTTTACGCGACCCGCATGAGAGATCAGGCAACTTGTACGCGGGCCGCCTGAATCCTCAAGTCAGAACGCGTATATGCATGTGGCTCGCGGCCCGCATCAACTCATGCATAACCTTTACGCGGCCCGCATTAGCCTTGATTTTCAAGATTTCTAAATCTTTTATAATCATTGACCAAATCTTTGTAATAAATAACCTAACCTTTGGGTTTCGAAGGGGTAACTTTGCGATTTGGCCCTCGATTATTTACCGTTAAGGGCCTTGCGCCTTTTACCCGCGCTGTTAAGTCCCCGATTAGTTTAATTACTATTCGAAAAGCCTTAACTTTCATTGTTGACGCTTTTAATCCCTCTCATACGAATTTGATCATAACTTTCTCGTTTTAAAACGGAACTTCGCGAAATTTATATAGTATATTCTAGTGAGCGTATTTTACTGATACAAGGCCTCGGGTTCGTCAAAGGGTCACTCAGAGGTAACAATTAAACATATTGACACAATTAACCCCTGCAGCTTGTAATATCTCATTTTCTTCCGCGTTTCGCTCCGTACGATCCATGATTTATTCGTTTGAAGGTACGAGCATTATTTAGGGTTACTATGCAGTATATTTACCCTTCATTGACATTTATAACCCTCGAATTTACATACTTTCAAGGTTTGTCAACTTTAGTCCTTTATTTAATATCTAATGCCACGTGTAAACTAATGACACGTGTTATCACATTATTGGACACAAAATTTCGAGGTGTTACATCCTCACCCCCGTAAAATAAATCTCGACCCAAGATTTACTCAAACAAATAAGGGTATTTCTCTTTCATCGTGGATTCGACCTCCCACGTGAATTCGGGACCTCTACGGGCATCCCACTTGACCTTTACTATAGGTACATGCTTCCTTCGAAGCTTCTTTACCTGTCGATCTTCAATCGACAAAGGCTTCTCCACAAATTTCAAGCTCTCATCTATATGCACATCTGTGTGTGGGATCACCAATGATTCATCAGCGAAGCACTTCTTTCGATTGCAGATATGGAACACATTGTGAATTCCATTGAGCTCTTCCGGTAAGTTTAACTTATAGGCAACGGACCCGACCCGTTCAATAACCTCGAAAGGTCCTATGTATCTCGGGCTTAGTTAGCCTTTCTTACCGAAACGCATCACCCCCTTCCAGGGTGATATTTTAAGTAACACTTTTTCACCTACTTCGAAGTGAAAATCTTTACGCTTTGGATCCGCGTAACTCTTCTGCCTATCTCGGGCAGCTTTGAGACGGTCTCGAATCTGGACAATCTTGTTCATCGTCTCGAAAACTATCTCTGGTCCTGATAATTGGACATCTCTAACTTCCGCCCAACAAACAGGCGATCTACACTTTCTACCGTATAATGCCTCGAAAGGCGCAGCCTTAATGCTGGAATGGTAGCTATTGTTGTAGGAGAATTCGATTAGGGGTAGGTTCTTATCCCAACTACCACCCAAATCGATAGCACATGCACGTAGCATGTCTTCCAACGTTTGAATAGTACGCTCACTCTGACCGTCTGTCTGAGGATGGTAAGCCGTACTAAAATTCAATCGTGTGCCCAAAGATTGCTAGAAGCTCTTCCAGAAGTGCGACGTGTATCTAGTATCCCGGTCAGAGATAATGGACATAGGTATGCCATGCAGGGCCACAATCTTATCAACGTATAACTGGGCTAACATGTCGGAGCTATAAGTCTCCTTGATGGGTAAGAAATGAGCTGACTTAGTCAGTCTATCGACTATAACCCATATTGTGTCATTTCCTTTCCTCGTCTTGGGTAACTTGGTAATAAAATCCATAGTTACACATTCCCACTTCCATTCAGGAAGTTCAGGCTATTGTAGCAAGCCAGATGGCTTTTGATGCTCAGCCTTGACTTGCGCACAAGTTAAGCATTTTGCTACATAAGCGGCTACAAACTTTTTCAAGCCTATCTACCAATAATTTGCCTTTAGATCCTGATACATCTTATCAGCTCCCGGGTGAACAGAATATTTGGAACTATGGGCTTCCTGGAGGATAACATCCCGTAGTCCTCCATAAATCGGAACCCATATTCGTCCATTCAATCGTAAAATTCCGTCCTTGCTAAGAGTTAACTGCTCCTCAGTTACTCCTAACTTCTCTTTAGGATAGTTAGCTTCCAACACAGCTTCTCTCTGTGCAGCTAACACCCTTTCAATCAAATTATTCTTGACTTCAATGCTCTTGGCATTGATTCGGATGGGTTTCACCCTTTCCTTTCTACTTAAGGCATCAGCGACTACATTTGCTTTGCCGGGATGATATCTGATTTCACAATCATAATCATTTAAAGTCTCCATCCATCGGCGTTGCCTCATGTTTAACTCCTTCTGATTAAACAGGTGTTGAAGGCTCTTATGATCTGAATAGATCACAAACTTGATACCATACAGGTAATGCCTCCACGGTTTTAGTGCGAACACAACGGCACCCAGCTCTAAGTCATGAGTGGTGTAATTCTTTTCGTGCACCTTTAACTGTCTCGAAGCATAGGCAATGACCTTGCCCTTCTGCATGAGCACACACCCCATGCCAGTGTGTGAAGCGTCGCAGTAAACTACGAACTCCTCGGTACCTTCCGGTAGTGTCAGCACAGGAGCGTTGCTCAGCTTTTGTTATAGAATATCAAAGGATTCTTGCTGCTTAGGGCCCCACACAAACTTTATCTTCTTCTTGGTCAGGGAAGTTAAGGGCGCAACAATCCTTGAAAAATTTTCAATGAATCGCCTGTAGTATCCTGCTAACCCCAGGAAACTACGAATCTCAGTAGGCGTCTTTGGCTCTTGCCAATTCATGGCAGCCTCTACTTTAGCGGGATCCACCTGGATACCACGCTCGCTGACAACGTGTCCTAGAAATTGGACTGCTCGTAGCCAGAATTCGCACTTAGAGAATTTGGCATAGAGTTTCTCATGGTGTAGCAGTTTGAGAATACAGCGAAGGTGTTTATCATGGTCAGCTCGGTTCTTCGAGTATATAAGAATGTCTTCGATGAAAACGATGACGAATTTGTCCAAGTACGGCTTGCAGACGCGATTCATGAGATCCATGAACGCAGCCGGTGCATTTGTGAGCCCAAAAGGCATCACTAGGAACTCGTAGTGACCGTAACGAGTCCTAAATGCGGTTTTATGTACGTCTTCATCTCTGACTTTCAGTTGATGGTAGCCTGACCTCAAGTCGATCTTCGAAAAATAACTTGCCCCTTGTAACTGATCGAACAAATCGTCGATCCTCGGCAAGGGATATCTATTCTTTATCGTGACCTTATTAAGTTCGCGATAATCGATGCACAGACGCATCGATCCGTCCTTCTTCTTAACAAACAGGACAGGTGCTTCCCAGGGAGACGAACTAGGTTTGATGAAACCTTTAGCTAGTAGTTCACCAAGTTGGGTCCTCAACTCCTTCATTTCGGTTGGTGCTAGCCTGTAAGGTTCTCTAGCGATAGGCGCTGCTCCAGGGATGATATCGATCCTGAATTCCACTTGCCTATCTGGTGGCAAACCAGGTATATCCTCAGGGAAAACTTCTGGATATTCCGAAATGACGGGAATGTCTTCTATCTTCGGTTTAGGCTCTTCAATAATCACCTGTGCCATGTAGATGACACAACCTTTCTTTAGACATTTAGAAGCCTTGAGCATTGTCACTTGCTCAGGCAATCCGTACTGGGTATCTCCTCGAATGGTAAGCGATTCACCAGACGGAGTCTTTATCACCACTTGCTTTCTGTTGCAGATGATTTGGGCCTGGTTGTGAGATAACCAGTCCATACCCAATACTAGGTCAAAACCGGCCAATTTAAAGGGAAGTAGAGATAGAGGAAAAGAGTGGTTCTTAATGGATATCACACATCCATCTAACACAGTGGAGACGGTTTCTATGGTGCCGTCTGCTAGCTCTACCTCGTAATTCACATTTAAGGTTTTGACAGGCATATTCAGCAATTTGCAAAATTTATGATCTACGAAAGACTTATCAGCGCCTGAATCAAAAAGTACTCTTGCAAAGATATCGTTTACGAGAAAAGTACCTGTGATCACGTTGTCATCCAGCACTGCTTCTTTCGCCTCCATCCTGAAGACTCTAGCATTGTTCTTCTTGGCCTCTTCAGGTTTCTTGGCATATTTAGGGCAGTTGCTTTTAATGTGCCCCTTCTCGCTGCAGTTATAGCAAGTTGCATCTTTTATTTTCTTGCAGTCCACGGTCTTGTGGTCCTTGGACTTGCACAACCCGCAAGCATATGACTTCGACTGAGTCTGCGAGTTTGACTCGAGCATACACTTTCCAAAGTGATGTCTCTTGCAAGTCTTGCACTTGGGCTTCTCACCAGTCTGTTGCCCATCCTTCCTTGACTCCGACCCCCTCTTGTTATCACCGTTTCCACGGTGTTTCTTGCTCGACCTCCGCGAAGTTTCATCTTCACGCTTTCTCTTTTCAGCTTCTTTGTTCCTTAGCGATCTTTGTCGGACCGCATCCAGAGTAAGGGACAAAGATATATATGCTACAGATCGAAAGGTCGCTGGCCGAGAGGCCTTCACGCTTGCCTTTATTTCGGGGTCTAACCACCGATGAAACGAGCTATTCTCTTTGGCTCCGGGGTTACCAGATATGGAACCAACCGGGACATCGTGTTGAAGCTCGTTAGGTAAGCTTGGCAGTCAAGGTTTGTCATCACCAATGATAGAAAATTGGATTCTATCTTTTCCACCTCATGCTGAGGGCAGTAATTCTCCTTGATGAGAGAAACGAATTCCTCCCATGTCATGCTGTATAGAACAGCCTTTCCCGAAGCCTGAACCAACGCCCTCCACCAAGCCAGGGCCTCGCCCTTGAATGATTGAGACACAAACTTTACCACGTCTCTTTCTGCACAGCCGCTGATATCCACCACGGTGTCCATCTCATCAAGCCACGTCATACAATCGACCGCTCCTTTCTCCCCAGTGAAGTCCCGGGGCTTGCATGATACAAAGTATTTGTAGGTGCAGCCTCTGGCGCGAGATGCGTCAGTATATACCCTTTCTTGACGGACACTGTTTTCATTGGACGAATGATTATCATCGTCCTTTTTCGGTTTGGACAGCGGTTTGCTGTGAGATTTTGTGTGGGTTTTCGGCTTTGAGGGTGGTTTAGATATAGTTCAGCTCCGAGATTCAGTATATTCCTCATATTGTCGATCCAGAGCTGCCTTGACAGCATTATCGACAAGAGCTTTCAACTCTGCGCCCGTCAGATGAACTTGGGCGTTATCATATTCATCTTCCTTCGAGTGGCTATTTTCTCCACTAGGATCAGCCATGGTAACTTGAATCTATTACAGAAGATAACGAAAATTTTATTTAGGAGTTTTATTATGGAATTGTCTTTTATGGCAATTCATTAACCATGGTAACAGAGACCATATCTGGTTAATTTGTTACTCACTTTTATTTAGGATTTGAACATGCTTATCCTAATTACAAACAATATTGTTATTGGCACAAAAGCCTAGTCTCGAGGACGTTATTATAATATTAGCCGAGATTACAGAGAATCAAGGTATGAAGGTTCGAACCGTAGTCCTTTTACCTTTTCTGACAGGGAGTCATAGACCACCACTGTCTTTTGTCTTATATGACAATCATTATGGCCCATAGGCACTTCATCACTAATGGATGTTTAATAATTCGGCCCGTAGGCACTACATCACTAATGGATGTTTAATAAATGATCATCTTTATTGATGATTTAACCCATGATTTATTATATCATTAATTTGGGCTTTGAAATCCTTAGAAGGATTTTTATACTGAATGACGCGTGCGATTTTTAACGAATCACATCTACCATTAACGTTAACATGATCACAGAGGTTAACTGAAATTCTGAATCTTTTAATCAGGTCTTACCATCTTGGCCGGGTCTAAAAAGACACCTGGCTAGGTTTCACTCTTAAGATTCTTTATTTAGGCAGATTTAAATTAAAAGGAACGATTTTGATTTATTTCATATATAGTATTAACAAAAATGAAATTTATAACATAACATTCCATAAACTTCAATATGATTACACGCTGCCCTAAACGGGACTTTTAATTAAATAAGTACCTACGCAGAGGTTTGTAGAAAACAAGTCCACGCAGGGACCAACACAAGATAGATGTCCGCACAGGGACTATAAAGATAAGTCCACGTAGGGACTGAAATACGATAAATGTCCACGCAGGGACTAAATTGAAAATACAACATTACACAAGGAGACTAATGGTCTCGTTTCTTCCTTCCCTTCAGTAGGTTTGCTAAGCCTTTGAGAAATCCACGATTACTCTTACGTTCTTGTTTGAAGTCTCTTTCCACACGGTTTAAACGGTGGAGTATTTCTTCTTGCTCCGGTGGAGAAAAACGTGGCTGCTGCGACGGTCGCGGAACCGGAGGTCTCGAGGGTATTGGATACCCATGAGCTGAGTAATCGGCTTTCCAAGAGGTTCCATGGAGGGCATTATAATTAGCCGCTATCACATACGGATCGGCATCATAGTTATAGTTGTAATGCGTATGAGTCGGCTGCTCAAACGGATTGTACGCCGTGGAAGCGCCGTACGCTGGTATCGGATTGTCATATCCGAATGGTGGCGGAGGTGGTGCAACTGGTGCAGAATTCACCTCTGCAGGGTGACCAGAAGGTTCCCCTAATTGTGGTTCTTCTTCAGGTACTGACGGAAAGTGACTAGCACTCGAGTGGCGAGGGGTGCTGAAATGAAATTCCCCTCCTCGGGTAGACATCCGTGCTCCTGATCTTCTACGCCTTGGCGGATCTGGAATTACTGGTTGAACCGGTGGCGGTGGTGGTGGCGTAACTGCCACAAACCGCGAATCCTTAGAAGGATCCTGTTGTTGCTGTTGATCATGAGGCGAGTAATGATGTGAAGGTGTAAAGTACCAATTACATTGGTCAAACCTCGCCTGGTAGCTATCGGGACCTTGATAGGGCGTTCCATGGAAGGATGACCCATCCGAGATCTCGATTGGATGATTGGGAGTTCCCCTTGCAGGCTCGACGGGGTCTGTATCCTCGTCCATATCCACTGCATTATCTTCAGAAAAGTGATCCTCTGGTCCTAGAGGGTTATACCCTATTGGCTCTTGGACATAATCCGCCGGGTTAAACTGTCCTATGAAGAAAGGTAAAGGATCGCCATAAGATCGGTGCGAAGCAGATCGCTGTAGAGGTAAAAAAAAATGGTTGAGGGTTATTGGGATTATTTTCCGAATCTGGTCCAAACGAATGACGGTATGAGGGTGTTGAGCTATGCGAGGTAGAATGCCTCGCAGGTTCAAAAAGGTTTCTTCGTCTCTGTGGTTCTTCATTCCTTGTACTGGAAGGAGCTCGCGTGTTCGAAGCCAGCTTCGTGATTATTGTGAGTAATGATCGTTCCTCTGCCTCTTCCTCATCTTCCTCGTCTGATTGCAGGTGGCATATTTCCTGCTTTTAAAACTTTAAATAACAATAACAATAAAAAGACAAACTTGGAATAACAATTCGAATTTGTCCTATGTTCTTGTCTAGACTCAAGTATGTGCAATTGTGTAACTGAGATTAAACACAAAAGGTTAGTGTTTAATTCACTCAGTGTTGGCTCTGATACCAACCTGTCACACCCCTATTTCCACGTATCTCACCGGTGGGCCCGGTGGGGGATTACCGTGACGTAGTTGGCAACATTATAGACAAACCACACAATATATGAATGCACAGCGGAAGCATAAAGATAATATATTTCAACATTAAGTGTAATGTCAATGTATCACCATTGTTGAAATAATAATCCACAGGGGATCAATAAAAATAACAAAAATATTGTTCAACAGACTTCAGGCATCTTATGCTTGCGAGACTTCTAGTGATGCTAAGGAGAAATCCCAGCCAATTACGCCTAGTACCTGCATTTAGTCTTTTTGGGGAAAATATGTCAGTTTACACTGGTAAATACATTCAACCGACACTTTTTGTAAAAATGTTTAATAAAATTGGTTTAAATGCTCAAGGCACAAACTCTTTATAACTTGGGATAATTTATAATCAAATCTTGTAAAGAATTACATGTTACTATGCGTTCGGTCGCCCGAGTCGTATCGGGTTAAAGTTTAATAGACACACCACATAGTATAAAACCTTGGCTGGTAACCAACGGCTACACTTTTATAGTTATAGACATAATGCCGGGTGTACGCCTACACCGGGATGTCAAGGTCGTGGCCATTCATAAATGCTGCCAAGGATATCCGGGACATGGTCATTAAGCCCCCAAAGGCGTTAAGCCAACAAAACAAGTTTTTAAACGGGTCACATTGATAATACCCAACTACTAATGAATTGGGGTCAATTGCCCGACCAAGCGGTATTTTAGATACCGTAACCCAAGCCCGTATAACGGAAAATAAGTTAAAAGTATTTACCTTTACAAGTATAATCCTTAATTGAATAAATCACAGATAGCTTTTACTGGTCTCCTATTCTGGAATGAAGGTTTTAAAATAACCTATTAGAATCCTAACGGGTCTTTATATTTGCCGTAGCTTAGACCGGTCAGTTTCAAAGTATAGTTACGGTTTAATCGCGTGAAAGGCGAAAACCGTGAATGGAGTGTGATTTTGACCCAACAAGTTTGAAGACTTGTTTTATATGGGTATAATAATCATACTCTGGATTTTGGGGTCCAAACAATATGGTTTGACCCGTTTCGGCTAATTCATGTAAACTAGTTACATAGTTACATAAGCCGAACCGTGCGCGCTAAAGGCGCAACGGGTAACCGTAGGAGTCCTACACTGTTTTCCTAAGTCAACATGCCTTAAAGAGGTTGTGGTATCAGTAGGATACCTTCCATAATGCCCGTAACGAGTTTAAGTTCATAATATGCCCCGTAGGGGTATTTCGGTCTTTTTAAAGATTATAAAAGAGGTTTTAGAGTTCTACGGGGAATCTGAGTTTCCCGAATAGTTTATAAAGTCTAAAATACTTTATTTATTATTTAAAATCAGTAGCAACTGGAATCGGGTCAAAAGACCTTGTAGAACTCAAGTTATGGCCGAAAAGGGCATATTCGGTATTTACCGAACCGTTGCCATAACCGCAGGTTATGAGCAGGTTAAAAATAATTAAAAGTCTTTAAAAATCCCAAAATATTATTTTACATCAGTGAGCAAAAGGTTTGGTGTCGAAATCCGGGTTTAGATAGGCGTTATGCTAATTGCGCTATTTAATTACTAAAGTTTCGCAATTTGCGCTAATTAGCATAACTCATATTCTGGACCTCGGATTGACACGAAATTTTAGGGACATGCTTAGAAATCAGTAACCAAGGTTATGATCCTTTCACATGTCCGAAATTCTCGTTTTAATTTAAAAAGGGCGTTACGGTCAACTTTTAAGCATTTAACGGAAATGTATAAAAGACTTGGACAAACAACGAACCGGTCACAGAGAGTTATACCATCATGTAACCTGGTCCTAAGAGAGTCCTAAGGCATATCTAAATTAAACATTAACGGGTCAGAACTGAAGTCAATGCAAAAGTCAAAGCTTTTGCGACTTTCGGCTCCGAACCGGGTCAAAACAGAAAATGGTCAGATCAAACAAGCTTAGACTAGTTAATATACTTATTATCATGTTTTATGAGTGTTTAAACAGGTCACATATCATCTACATTACAGATTATGCAAGAAATCGCAAAATGACATTTCTGTTGACTTTTTCTAAGCACGTTTGACTCGATATTTGAACTAGTTAGAGTGGGAATCAGAGGGTGCCCTTTTTGGGGTTTAATGCCCACATGATTACCATCATATAACTATCTTTGATTCGACAAATCACTGGACCATTCGTGATTTATTGCAAAGTCAATCGTTAATTGCGACGGATTGACTTTTAGGCTAAAACTATGGAAAAATGAAACCACAAAGGGTTAGGCAACTTACAGAAGCTTGGTGCACGACTGAGAATGATAGAGGAGAGCTTGAGAGCTCCAGGAATGATCAGAAGGTAAGTTTTGAGGTGTGTTTCACTTATGCACAATGCATTGGCTTTTATAGTGAAAAATGAGGCTTAGGATCATCACAACTCATCCTACAAAGCATCATGGATGTCCAGCAGGTGGCCCTTGGTGCTAGGAGGCAAGTAGAGGGCGCCCATGCTTAATTTATTGCACATATGATCGTTCACAACTTCAAACAGCAAGTCTGTCCAAGAATTCTGCATCTGGGACTTTCACGCGGCCCGCATGAGAGATCAGGCAACTTGTACGCGGGCCGCCTGAATCCTCAAGTCAGAACGCGTATATGCATGTGGCTCGCGGCCCGCATCAACTCATGCATAACCTTTACGCGGCCCGCATTAGCCTTGATTTTCAAGATTTCTAAATCTTTTATAATCATTGACCAAATCTTTGTAATTAATAACCTAACCTTTCGGTTTCGAAGGGGTAACTTTGCGATTTGGCCCTCGATTATTTACCGTTAAGGGCCTCGTGCCTTTTACCCGCGCTGTTAAGTCCCCGGTTAGTTGAATTACTATCCGAAAAGCCTTAACTTTCATTGTTGACGCTTTTAATCCCTCTCATACGAATTTGATCATAACTTTCTCGTTTTAAAACGGAACTTCGCGAAATTTATATAGTATATTCTAGTGAGCGTATTTTAATGTTACAAGGCCTCGGGTTCGTCAAAGGGTCACTCAGAGGTAATAATTAAACATGTTGACACAATTAACCCCTGCAGCTTGTAATCTCTCACTTTCTTCCGCGTTTCGCTCCGTACGATCCATGATTTATTCGTTTGAAGGTACAAGCATTATTTAGGGTTACTATACAGTATATTTACCCTTCGTTGACATTTATAACCCTCGAATTTACATACTTTCAAGGTTTGTCAACTTTAGTCCTTTATTTAATATCTAATGCCACGTGTAAACTAATGACACGTGTTATCACATTATTGGACACAAAATTTCGAGGTGTTACAAGCGTGTAATCATATTTGAAATTTATGGAATGTTATGTTATGAATTTCAATTTTGTTATTATATATGAAATAAATTAGAAATCATTCCTTTTAAATTTAAATCTGCCTAAATAAAGAATCTTAAGAGTGAAACCTAGCCAGGTGTCTTTATAAGATCCGGCCAAGATGGTAAGACCTGATTAAAAGGTTCAGATTTCCTGTTAACCTCTGTAATCATGTTAACGTTCATGGCAGATGTGATTCGTTAAAAATCGCACGCGTCATTCTTGTATAAGAATCCTTCTAAGGATTCCAAAGCCCAAATTAATGATTTATAAATCATGGGTTAAATCATCAATAAAGATGATCAAATTATTAAACATCCATTAGCGATGTAGTGCCTACGGGCCAAATTATTAAACATCCATTAGTGATGTAATGCCTACGGGCCATAATTATTGTCATATAAGACAAAAAGGTAGTGGTAGTCTATGACTCCCTGTCAGAAAAGGTAAAAGAACTATGGTTCAAACCTTTATGCCTTGATTCTCTGTAATCCCGGCTAATATTATAAAAACGTCCTCGTGACTAGGCTTTTATGCCAATAACAATATTGTTTATAATTAGGATAAGTATGTTCAAATCCTAAATAAAAGTGAGTAGCAAATTAACCAGATATGGTCTCTGTTTACCATGGTTAATGAATTGCCATAAAAGACAATTCCATAATAAACTCCTAAATAAAATTTTTCGTTATCTTCTGTAGCAGATTCAAGTTACCATGGCTGATCCAAGTGGGGAGAATAGTCATTCGAAAGAAGACGAATACAATAACGCCCAGGTTCATTTGACGGGCGTTGAATTAAAAGCTCTTGTCGACAATGCTGTTAAGGCAGCCCTAGATCGACAATACGAGGAGTATACTGAATCCCGGAGCAGAACCATATCTAAACCACACTCAAAGCTGAAAACCCATTCAAAATCTCACAGCAAACCACCGTCCAAGCCTAAAAAGGACGATGATAATCACTCGTCCAATGAAAACAGTGTCCGTCCAGAAAAGGTTTATACTGATGCATCTCGCGCCAGGGGCTGCACCTACAAGTATTTCGTATCATGCAAACCCCGAGACTTCACTAGAGAGAAAGGCGCGGTTGACTGTATGACGTGGCTAGACGAGATGGACACCGTGGTGGACATCAGTGGGTGCGCAGAGAAAGATGTGGTAAAGTTTGTTTCACAATAATTCAAGGGCGAGGCCCTGGCTTGGTGGAGGTCTTTGGTTCAGGCCTCGGGAAAGGCTGTTCTATACAGCATGACATGGGAGGAATTCATTTCTCTCATCAAGGAGAATTACTGCCCTCAACATGAGGTTGAAAAGATCGAGACTGACTTTCTATCGTTGGTTATGACGAACCTTGACTGTCAAGCTTACCTCACGAGCTTCAACACGATGTCCCGGTTGGTTCCGTATCTGGTAACCCCGGAACCAAAGAGGATAGCTCGTTTTATCGGTGGTTTAGCCCCCGAGATAAAGGCAAGCGTAAAGGCCTCTCGGCCAGCGACCTTTAGATCTGTAGCTGACATATCTTTGTCCCTCACTCTGGATGCGGTCCGACAAAGATCGCCGAGGAACAAAGAGGCTGAGAAGAGAAAGCGTGAAGATGATACTTCACGAAGGTCGAACAAGAAACACCGCGGAAACGGTGACAACAAGAGAGGGTCTGAGTCAAGGAAGGATGGGCAACAGTCTGGTGAGAAGCCCAAGTGCAAGAATTGCAAGAGACATCACTTTGGAAAGTACAGACTCGAAGCAAACTCGCAGACTCAGCCGAAGTCGTATGCTTGCGGGTTATGCAAGTCCAAGGACCACAAGACCGTGGATTGCAAAAAGATAAAGGATGCAACCTGCTACGGCTGCAACGAGAAAGGGCACATTAAAAGCAACTGCCCTAAATATGCCAAGAAGCCTGAAGAAGCCAAGAAGACCAATGCAAGAGTCTTCAGGATGGAGGCGAAAGAAGCAGTGCTAGATGATAACGTGATCACAGGTACTTTTCTCGTAAATGATATCTTTGCAAGAGTACTTTTTGATTCGGGCGCTGATAAGTCTTTCGTAGATCATAAATTTTGCAAATTGCTAAATATGCCTGTCAAAACCTTAAATGTGAAATACGAGGTAGAGCTAGCAGATGGCACCATAGAAACCGTCTCCACTGTGTTAGATGGGTGTGTGATATACATTAAGAACCACTCTTTTCCTCTATCTCTACTTCCCTTTAAATTGGCCGGTTTTGACCTAGTATTGGGTATGGACTGGTTATCTCACAACCAGGCCCAAATCGTCTGCAACAGAAAGCAAGTGGTGATAAAGACTCCGTCTGAGCAAGTGACTATGCTCAAGGCTTCAAAATGTCTAAAGAAGGGTTGTGTCATCTACATGGCACAGGTGATTATTGAAGAGCCTAAACCGAGGATAGAAGACATTTCCGTCATTTCGGAATATCCAGAAGTTTTCCCTAAAGATCTACCTGGTTTGCCACCAGATAGGCAAGTGGAATTCAGGATCGATATCATCCCTGGAGCAGCACCTATTGCTAGAGCACCTTACAGGCTAGCACCAACCGAAATGAAGGAGTTGAGGACCCAGCTGGATGAACTGCTAGCTAAAGGTTTCATCAAACCTAGTTCGTCTCCCTGGGGAGCACCTGTCCTGTTTGTAAAGAAGAAGGACGGATCGATGCGTTTGTGCATCGATTATCGTGAGCTTAATAAGGTCACGATAAAGAATAGATATCCCTTGCCGAGGATCGATGATTTGTTCGATCAGTTACAAGGGGCAAGTTATTTCTCTAAGATTGACTTGAGGTCAGGCTATCATCAACTGAAAGTCAGAGATGAAGACGTACATAAAACCGCATTTAGAACTCGTTACGGTCACTACGAGTTCCTAGTGATGCCTTTTGGGCTCACAAATGCACCGGCTGCGTTCATGGATCTCATGAATCGCGTTTACAAGCCGTACTTAGACAAATTCGTCATCGTTTTCATTGACGACATTCTTATATACTCGAAGAACCGAGCTGACCATGAGAAACACCTTCGTTGTATTCTCAAACTCCTGCATCACGAGAAACTCTATGCCAAATTCTCTAAGTGCGAATTCTGGCTTCGAGAAGTCTAATTTCTTGGACATGTTGTCAGCGAGCGTGGTATCCAAGTGGATCCCGCTAAAGTTGAAGCTGTCATGAATTGGCAAGAGCCAAAGACGCCTACAAAGATTCGTAGTTTCCTGGGGTTAGCAGGATATTACAGGCGTTTCATTGAAAATTTTTCAAGGATTGCTGCGCCCTTAACTTCCCTGACCAAGAAGAAGGTAAAATTTGATTGGGGCCCTAAGCAGCAAGAGTCCTTTGATATTCTGAAGCAAAAGTTGAGCAACGCTCCTGTGCTGACATGGGATGTGTGCTCATGCAGAAAGGCAAGGTTATTGCCTATGCTTCAAGACAGTTAAAGGTGCACGAGAAAAATTACACCACCCATGACTTGGAGCTGGGTGCCGTTGTGTTCGCACTAAAGCTGTGGAGGCATTATCTGTATGGTTTCAAGTTTGTGATCTATTCTAATCATAAGAGCCTTTAACATCTGTTTAATCAGAAGGAATTAAACATGAGGCAACGCCGTTGGATGGAGACTTTAAATGATTATGATTGTGAAATCAGATATCATCCCGACAAGGCGAATGTAGTCGCTGATGCCTTAAGTAGAAAGGAAAGGGTGAAACCCATCCGAATCAATGCCAAGAGCATTGAAGTGAAGAATAATTTGGTTGAAAGGTTGTTAGCTGCACAGAGAGAAGCTGTGTTGGAAGCTAACTATCCTAAAGAGAAGCTGGGAGTAACTGAGGAGCAGTTAACTCTTAGCAAGGACGGAATCTTACGATTAAATGGACGAATATGGGTTCCAATTCATGGAGGACTACGAGATGTTATCCTCCAGGAAGCCCATAGTTCCAAATATTCTGTTCACCCGGGAGCTGATAAGATGTATCAGGATCTAAAGGCAAATTATTGGTGGATAGGCTTGAAAAAGTCTGTAGCCGCGTATGTAGCCAAATGCTTGACTTGTGCGCAAGTCAAAGCTGAGCATCAAAAGCCATCTGGCTTGCTACAACAGCCTGAACTTCCCGAATGGAAGTGGGAATGTGTAACTATGGATTTTATTACCAAGTTACCCAAGACGAGAAAAGGAAATGACACAATATGGGTTACAGTCGATAGACTGACTAAGTCAGCTCATTTCTTACCCATCAAGGAGACTTATAGCTCCGACATGTTAGCCCAGTTATACGTTGATAAGATTGTAGCCTTACATGGCATACCTGTGTCTATTATCTCCGACAGAGATACTAGATACACGTCTCATTTCTGGAAAAGCTTCCAGCAATCTTTGGGCACACGTTTGAATTTTAGTACGGCTTACCATCCTCAGACAGACGGTCAGAGTGAGCGTACTATTCAAACGTTGGAAGACATGTTACGTGCATGTGCTATCGATTTGGGTGGTAGTTGGGATAAGAACCTACCATTAATCGAATTCTCCTACAACAATAGCTACCACACCAGCATTAAGGCTGCGCCCTTCGAGGCATTATACGGTAGAAAGTGTAGATCGCTTGTTTGTTGGGCGGAAGTTGGAGATGTCCAATTATCAGGACCAGAGATAGTCTTCGAGACGACGGACAAGATTGTCCAGATTCGAGACCGTCTCAAAGCTGCCCGAGATAGGCAGAAGAGTTACGCGGATCCAAAGCGTAAAGATTTTCACTTCGAAGTAGGTGAAAAAGTGTTACTTAAAGTATCACCCTGGAAGGGGGTGATGCGTTTCGGTAAGAAAGGCAAACTAAGCCCGAGATACATAGGACCTTTCGAGGTTATCGAACGTGTCGGGTCAGTTGCCTACAAGTTAAACTTACCAGAGGAGCTCAATGGAATTCACAATGTATTCCACATCTGCATCTGAAAAAGTGCTTCGCTAACGAATCACTGGTAATACCCCATACAGATGTGCATATAGATGAGAGCTTGAAATTTGTGGAGAAACCTTTGTCGATTGAAGATCGACAGGTAAAGAAGCTTCGAAGGAAGCATGTACCGATTGTAAAGGTCAAATGGGATGCCCGTAGAGGTCCCGAATTCACGTGGGAGGTTGAATCCACGATGAAAGAAAAATACCCTTATTTATTTCAGTAAATCTCGGGTCGAGATTTATTTTAAGGGGTGAGGATGTAACACCTCGAAATTTTGTGTCCAATAATGTGTTGACACGTGTCATGAGTTTACACGTGGCATTAAATACTAAATAAGGGGCTAAAATTGATAAACCTTGAAAGTATGTAAATTCGAGGGTTATAAATGTCAACGAAGGGTAAATATACTGTATAGTAACCCTAAATGATGCTCGTACCTTCAAACGAATAAATCATGGATCGTACGAAGTGAAACGCGGGAGAAAGTGAGAGATTACAAGCTACAGGGGTTAATTGTGTCAACATGTTTAATTTATACCTCTGAGTGACCCTTTGACGAACCCGAGGCTTTGTAACAGTAAAATACGCTCACTAGAATATACTATATGAATTTCGCGAAGTTCCGTTTTAAAACGAGAAAGTTATGATCAAATTCGTATGCGAGGGGTTAAAAGCGTCAACAATAAAAGTTAAGGCTTTTCGGATAGTAATTAAACTAATCGGGGACTTAACAATCCGGGTAAAAGTCACGAGGTCCTTAATTGTAAATAATCGAGGGCCAAATCGCAAAGTTACCCCTTCGAAACCGAAAGGTCAGGTTAATCATTACAAAAGATTTGAAAATCTTTGAAATCAACCCTCAGGCGGGCCGCGTGGGTGAAACCAGCAAGCCAATGCGGGCCGTGAGCCACCTGTTGATTCGTTTACTGACATGAAGATTCAGGCGGCCCGCGTACACATGGCCTGATCTCTAATGCTGGCCGCGTACGAGTCCCAGATGCAGAAACTTTGGACAGATTCAATGATTAAGCTTGTGAACGATCTTGTGAGCATTAATTGAAGGATGGGCGCCCTCTACATGACCCCTAGCACCCAGGGCCACCTGCTGATCATCCATGATCCATTATAGGGTGAGTTGTAATGATCCTAAGCCCAATTTTTCACTATAAAAGGACTTACATTGTGCACAATTGAAACACACCTCAAACCTGCATTCTAATTCACTTCTCGAGCTCCAAAGCACTCTTCTATCATCCTTAGTCGTGCACCAAGCTTCTGTAAGTATGCCTACCCTTTTATGGCTTAGTTTTTGCTTAGTTTAGCTTAAAAGTCAATCCGTCGTAATTAACGATTGACTTTGCGATAAATCACAAATGGTCCAGTGGTTTGTCGAATCAAAGATAGTTATATGATGGTAATCATGTGGGCTTTAAACCCCAAAAAGGGCACCCTCTGATTCCCACTCTAACTAGTCCAAATGTCGAGTCAAACGTGCTTAGAAAAAGTCAACAGGAATGCTATTTTGCGATTTGTTGCATAATCGGTAATGTAGATGATATGTAACCTGTTTAAACACTCATAAAACATGATAATAAGTATATTAACTAGTCTAAGCTTGTTTGATCCGACCATTTACTGTTTTGACCCGGTTCGGAGCCGAAAGTCGCAAAAGCTTTGACTTTTGCTTTGACTTCAGTTCTGACCCGTTAAAGTATGATTTAGATATGCCTTAGGACTCTCTTAGGACCAGGTTACATGACGGTATAACCCTCTGTGACCGGTTCGTTGTTTGTCCGAGTCTTTTACACCTTTCCGTTAAATGCTTAAAAGTTGACCGTAACGCCCTTTTTGATTTAAAACGAGAATTTCAGACATGTGAAAGAATCATAACCTTAGTTACTGATGTCTAAGCATGTCCCTAAAATTTCACGCCAATCCGAGGTCCAGAATAGGAGTTATGCTAAATAGCGCAAATTACGGAAACTTTAGTAATTTAATAGCGCAATTAGCATAACGCCTATCTAAACCCAGATTTCGACACCAAACCTTTTACACACTGATGTAAAATAATATTTTGGGATTTTTAAAGATTTTTAATTATTTTTAACCTGCTCATAACCTGCGGTTATGGCAACGGTTCGGTAAATACCGAATATACCCTTTTCGGCCATAACTTGAGTTCTACAAGGTCTTTTGACCCGATTCCAGTTGCTACTGATTTTAAATAATAAATCAAGTATTTTAGGCTTTATAAACTGTTCGGGAAACTCAGATTTCCTGTAGAACTCAGAAACCTCTTTTATAATCTTTACAAAGACCGAAATACCCCTACGGGGCATAATATGAACTTAAACTCGTTACGGGCATTATGGAAGGTATCCTACTGATACCACAACCTCTTTAAAGCATATTGACTTAGGAAACCAGTGTAGGACTCTTACGGTTACCCGTTACGCCATTTGCGCGCACGGTTCGGCTTATGTAACTAGTTTACATAAACCAGCCGAAACGGGTCAAACCATATTGTTTTGACCCCAAAATACAGAGTGTGATTATTATACCCCTATAAAACAAGTCTTCAAACTTGTTAGGTCAAAATCACATTCCATTCCCGGTTTTCGCCTTTCACGCGATCAAACCGTATCTATCCTTTGAAACTGACTGGTCTAAGCTACGGCTAGATTAAAGACCCGTTAGGATTCTAATAGGTTATTTTAAAACCTTTGTTCCAGAATAGGAGACCAGTAAAAGCTATCTGCGATTTATTTCGATTAAGGATTTATACTTGCAAAGGTAAATACTTTTAACTTATTTTCCGTTATACGGGCTTGGGTTACGGTATATAGTATACCGCTTGATCGGGCATCAAATTCTCCACCGATTGAGTGGGTAATTGAATAAATTTGATCGGCTCATTTAAACAGTCTTGTTACTTAAAAGCCTTTGGGGGGTTAACGACCATGTCCCGGATATCCCTGGCATCATTTTACGAAATGGCCACGACCTAAACGCGGAGTGTAGGCGTACACTCGTCAGTGCATAAATAGATCGTTGTGGTGTGTCTATTGATCTTTAACCCGGACTTGATCCGGGCTACTGAACGCATAAGGAACATATAATTCGCTCACAAGATTATATATTTAAATAATTCTCCCAAGTTATAAAAGAGTTTATGCCTTGTGCATTCAAATCAATTTTAATTAAACATTTTTCAAAAGTGTCGGTTGAATGTATTTACCAGTGTAAACTGACGTATTTTCCCAAAAAGATTAAATGCAGGTACTAAACGTAATTGGCTGGCTATAGCTCCTTAGCATCTTAAAGAGTCTCGCAAGCTTAAGGATGCCTTCGTCTATTGAACAATACTTTTATTATTATTATTGATCCCCTGTGGATTTTATTTCAACAATGGTGATACTTTGAATTACAGTTAATGTTGAAATATATTTATCTTTATGCTTCCGCTGTGCATTCATATAATTGTGTGGTTTGACTATATTGTTGCCAACTACGTCACGATAATCCCCCACCAGGCCCACCGGTGAGACATGTGGAAAATGGGGTGTGACAGATAATCTATCATCCACATGAAATTTCTCTCTGCTATAGGAAGTCAATCACCATCGTTGCCGCACACCGCTTTCTCGTAAGTCAATCATTGTCTCCTTAAGACCGCTGAAGAAATCGTTGTCGTTAACCACTGTTTCCAACCGACACAGACAGACCTGCGGTTCTTCTGTTCACAGACCTCCTTTTCCGGCGATGGCAGGTCAGTTTATCGACAGTGAACTGTTTAAACTCTGTTTTGCGGTGAAGTCGTTCAGAGTTAAGTCCTTTTCCGGTCATCGTCTCTATGTTTCGTCGAACCCGTTCATGTTGTTGGTTCAGTGTTTGTCAATCCGCTTTCAGTAACCTGTTTTCCAGTGAAGCTTTTGATGTCTTCTGTCAAACAATTGGAGGAAATTACGATCATCGACATTGGGTGGTGAAAGCAGAAAGGTAAAGGTAGAGAGAGGAAGAAGATGATCAGGGGTGGTTACATTTTTTTATTCTTTTATTGATTTTAATTGTCAAGGGGTAAGATAAATATTTTATATGAATTTAACTGAAAATTTTAACAAGGTTAGCTACTAAGGACCATTCATGTTACGAAAATGCAAACATCAGGCCACTCGTGAAACATTTGTCAAATCATCGGGATCAACTATGTAATTATTGAACCACTGGGACCAAATCTGCAATATTTGCAAACCACAGAGACTAACCATGCATTTAACTCTTAATTGTAGAGAACTTAATAACTAACTTAATTACTCAAATCAAAAATTTCCTAATGAGCTTTTGGTAATTGAAACAACATCTATATATATTCTAAAGTTTAGTTATATGTTCTATTTTAAAACCAAAATTTATGGTTGTTTTAAATGAGGTCATTTACATATATCCCCCTCCTAAGATCATTTATTACATATATACCCAACCCATAAAATCAATTACATTTTCCCCCTTTTAAACCATACATATTACATATTTACCCATTTTATTAAAATCACTCCTATTGAATTACAATTTTACCCTTAATGAACTTATTAAATGATTATTACATTTTCCCCTTTCTAATACCATTACTTACATATTTTATGATTTAATGTGTAATATAATTGTTTACAAATACGATATTAACCTAATGATATGAATTCATTTTTTTATAAGCTCTGCCTATTTTTTTATAAGCTTCTGCCTCTGTTATGTGAAAATTGAAAGTTTTGCTTATATATAATACGTCATAGCTCTTAAGCATTATTTTTTTAAAGAAAACAGTCATGCGACCATGGTTTAAAAATTTACTTTTGCTGTAAAACAGTTTTTTCAATATTATTTTGAATGTTTAAAACATGACAATTAGATTTCTGAAATAGCATTACACAAGAAAATGGAAATTTAGCTCCTGCTTCAAAACAATTAAAATGTTCATGATCGAACTAAGATTTAGGCTAAAGAAAAATTGATTACGACTTGAAAAAAACAAACGTATATTGTATAACAATATGTTTTTTTATATAAGATATTTTAGATAATCTATCTATATATATTCTAAAGTTTAGTTATATGTTCTATTTTAAAACCAAAATTTATGGTTGTTTTAAATGAGGTCATTTACATATATCCCCCTCCTAAGATCATTTATTAAATATATACCCAACCCATAAAATCAATTACATATTTCCCCCTTTTAAACCATACATATTACATATTTACCCATTTTATTAAAATCACTCCTATTGAATTACTATTTTACCCTTAATGAACTTATTAAATGATTATTACATTTTTCCCCTTTCTAATACCATTACTTACATATTTTATGATTTAATGTGTAATATAATTGTTTACAAATAAGATATTAACCTAATGATATGAATTCATTTTTTTATAAGCCCTGCCTATTTTTTTATAAGCTTCTGCCTCTGTTATGTGAAAATTGAAAGTTTTGCTTATATATAATACGTCATAGCTCTTAAGCATTATTTTTTTTAAAGAAAACAGTCATGCGACCATGGTTTAAAAATTTACTTTTGCTGTAAAACAGTTTTTTCAATATTATTTTGAATGTTTAAAACATGAAAATTAGATTTCTGAAATAGCATTACACAAAAAAAATGGAAATTTAGCTCCTGCTTCAAAACAATTAAAATGTTGATAATTGAACTAAGATTTAGGCTAAAGAAAAATTGATTACGACTTGAAAAAAACAAACGTATATTGTATAACAATATGTTTTTTTATATAAGATATTTTAGATAATCAATATTTTAACGTAAATTGTTAGTGTAGTTAACTAAAATTTAAATGTATAATGGGTCGGTTGTAAAAAATATGTAAACTTAAACTTAACCAGTAACTAGATATGTAAAAAGGTCACTTGTTTTATAAAATGGGTATGACCGTTTTTTTTTTCAAAGAAATATTTTAAAGATTTTATCACAACATATAGAGTATTGACTAGATTGATTTTGAAGTTAAGAGATAAGAAATTAAGAAAAAGGGTAAAAGGGTAATTTCATAAAGAAAGGGGGAAATATGTAATTGATTTTAAAGATTGGACAAATATGTAATAAGGGCTTTTAATAAGGGGATATATGTAAAAATTCCTTTTAAATGCATCAGCCTATAAGAATCCTATTAATTTCATTTAATTTACTTAATAATCACAAGTTACATTACTTTAATCATTTGGGTCAAAAACAATTCCAGTTTAATAATCACAAGTTACATTACTTTAATCATTTGTGTCAAAAATAATTCCACAAACCCTAGATCATCTGATAATAACAATAAGAAGAAAGCTCCGACCGCACACAAATCTCCGATATTCGACTGCGATTGCTTCGATTATTACACGAACTACTGGTTCCGGTGGGACACGTCTGTTAACCGAGAGCTAATTCATCAAGTAATTGAAGCTATTGAAGAAAATTTTACCAGTAGTGAACAGGTTAACTGTCGCGGCCGTAAACCTAACCAGAAGAAAGAGAAGGCGAGTCATCGGAGGTTCGCCGGAAAAGCTTTAAATCATCCGCCAGAGGTTTCGGTTTCGCCTCCGTACGACATCTCATTAGTTTCGCCTCCGTACGACATCTCATTAGTTGCATCGTTTTGGTTTTGATTTTTCCCAGGAATTGTTTTGTTTCGATCTAAGTTTTTTGAGTTCGTTTCGGTAAGATCTTTTATGTTTTTTGTTCCGTTTTCAGTTTTTTTTAGTTTTGTGTAAATTTAGTTTCCTTTCCGGTTAGATTCGCTTTATTTGTTTTTGGTTCAGGTTCGGTTTTTATTTTAGCAACATTATTTGTCTCAGCTTATTTGTTTCGGTAAAATTATTCAGTTTGTATAGGTTCATTTCGGTCTGGTTTGTTTTTTTTGGTTCGTTTAGGTTTGGTTTTAGTTTCCTTGGTTTTCGCTTTTAGTTGGGTTCCATTTTTTATTTAGTCCCTGGTTCGCTTTCTATTGGCTCAAAACTATTTATGCGGATCAAGTTAAAAACATATATTCACATACACACACGCGTGGTTAAGGTACGTTGCATAATCTATACATCTTGCTTTAAACAGAAGTAGGTGCAACCCGTAAACGAATTGGAGGTTCAATGTTATGTTCATTTATTTTCGTTCATTTATGTTCGATGATTGACTTTCGTTTATGTCTGTCCTCTCTCTTATTTGCGTTCGTTTGTAACCATTCTTTATTTTCATTTGAATGTTCGTTTAAATTTATACATTACTAATATTCATTTGAAATAGTTTTCTTATTATCAAACCATTTGTTTACTTTTAAAAAGTTGGATGTAATGATACTGGTAGAATATTGACTTCCACAATGCTGGTAAAATTAACACAGTTTTACAACCCACCAACCCGATTACTACTCGCCTGCCTATTTAAATAAATGGGTTAAATAAGTAATGAACCGCATTCAGGTTACATGAATTTAAGCGTGACGGAGTTAGACTTGCATGGAGTTTTCCTACATATTTTGATAGGTCTGTTTGAATTTGCATATAAAAAATAATTATCTGAATATGATTTATTTCAACTTCAACTTTCAGTAAACAATTTCTAAGTTTAGCTATATTTTATATTTAAAATCAAAATTTATGGTTGCTTTAAATGCATTACAATTAACTTTAATGAAATAGTACCAGCCTTTATGACCATGTTTAATCAATGAGCCTCTTCCTTTTCTCCATATATTAATGTTTAAGTTAGGGTTTATAGACTTTTCATAACAATTCACCTTAAAGGATTGATTGGTTATGAGGTAACTAATACTTAATGTTACAATTAACTTTAATGAAATAGTACGAGCCTTTATGACCATGTTTAATCAATGCGGCTCTTCCTTTTCTCCATATATTAATTGAAACAGCTCTAGCACGGGATTTCTGGACTCTAAGATACACTACCAGTTTAGCAAATGGTAGTCTTAAGGTAAGTTTATTGTACCATTGACGGTTCACCATTATCTTTAGAAATTTACTTCTAATGTATATGTTGCTTCTTTAAATAACTGAGAAATAGAGGCGAAACGAGTTGGTTAACGGGTATTAAAACAACATCACATGACTATAAGCACAATGACAATTGTCACAAATAGAGGACTACATTGTACCTATGCGTCAACTAAAAATAAAATTTAATTAAATGGACTAAACAACTACATTAAGTTTGAGACCAGGGTAAGAATCTAAAACATCATTTTTGTTTATTTTTTACTTTTATAACCAGATGTGTTGCAGGCATCTGAAAATGTTACCCTGGAGTCGGTACACAAGATTGGCAAGCTGGAGTGACATACGTGTCCAGATAACACTTTTTAAGTCCTGCATACCCTATTTATTAAGTATTGGGTTAATTGTAATAAATTTTAGTAAATAAATATATAGATTATATAACTAAACACTTGAAGAACTGTTAGGATTTGTTAATTTTGTTGGTTTATAAACTGCTTTCTGATCTATAAAAGGGAACAAAACCTACAATTTGACTTTTAGATGTTAAAACTAAATTTATATGTGTATGTGTATGTAGTATAATATGTATATATATATATATAGAGTAAGGTTAACATACAAAAAGCCTTATCATACATCACGTAGGAGACAATGGTAACCGTTGGATCAGGGGTATAATCACGCATGGGACCACATAATCACGCATGGGACCACATAATCACGCATGGGACTATAATCACGCACGTTCTATAATAATAACGCACGTTATATTTTTTGTCATGTATGTTAATGTAGGTTAAGTCTTGAAGTACATTATACTTTCTCTCTCTCTCTCTCTCTATATATATATAACATCTATTTTACATCATTTAAAACACAATGAAAAAGAAAAAAATAGAAAAATTTGAAAATTGTGACGTCTTTTGAAGAGGATTGAGAAACCACACGTCCATAGATTTGAAGTTTTGTGAGACCACATGTGGTGGGGCGCAAACCTCTCTCAAAGCGTCTTAAAAACGTGGGGGAACACTGTACCCTCGGGTGTTTTGGGCCTTTTTTGACTGGTGGTGCTACCACAAAGCGCCGAATGAGGAGTGGACTTTGGTCAAAATAACCATGGTCAAACGGTTAACTTTAAAAAAACCCGATTTTTGTTTTAAAAATCTATAATATATTCGCACTTTCGTACCGTGTCACGCACTATCTATATCAGTCGTCGTTCCAGAAAAAAACAATAACTATTATGCATGTCGTGCATCGCACGGGTATTCCCCCTAGTAATAACAATAACTAACTTAATTACTCAAATCTTTACCCAAAAAACTTAATTACTCAAATAAACTCTTTCCTAATAAGAAATGAAAATGGAAGAAGAAATCGTTGCTTGGTTTTCTATATTTTTTCTTCAACTTTTCAAAAAGGAAAACAGAACTCGCTTGGAAGAATTTAGGGATTTTCAATAATCTTCATCATTCGCGTTCTCAATTTCATCATCACAGGCAACAGATCCCAAATTCGTCTTCAGATCCTCACAATTAACCTTCTACAGATCTCGATTTCATCACATAATTGCAATTGCCCGTTGTATACTTCGTTATTATTGCACTAAACACCTCTGGATCTCATCGAGCTTTCGCACGGTTTTAGAACCGAATCAATCATGAATCCGTTTTCTTCTGGAACGCGATTACGGTAAGTTGTTTGTTTGTTTGTTCACAACTAATATTATGTGTTATGCGTTCTTTTGTTTGATCAATTTTGAACTTGTTGTTGTTTGTTTGACCTAATTTGTGTTAATGTGATGTAGAATATCTGAATTGGATGTTAGTTCGGTTGTTGATTACTTACAACCTATGGTTTGTATGCATTTTGTGTGATTAATTAGAGTATTTTGGTTGTGGTCACTCATTGTTGATTGTTGTTCATTTGACCTAATTTTATTTGATGCCATTGGTTTCTGGAAAGGTAGCTAATTCATATATAGCATAATAGGTTGTACTACTACCTTAACAGTCAACACAGATATGTACACCGAACAATGCAGCGGTGCTATAGTAGTATAGTGAACACATTCCATTAGTTTTGTTAGGTTTTCGTATACGAAGTTAGTAGTGATGTGGATAAGTTCTAAAATGTAGCCTCTTGTTGTGTGTGAAGATTGTTTTATAGGAAAGTAACAAACGGTTAGAGAAGGTTTTTAGGTATACTATCTGGTGATAGGATACATGTTGAACACTTGAACTGATTATATTCTGAGGTGAAGAAACGGAATTTAGGAAGTAACATTTCCGAAATAAGCCTTTTCAATATCTTCAGTAGAAGGAAATAGATGATCTGCTGAATGGAGAAGTATTTGGGCCTACTTGTGCCAACTGATGAAATAAATTAAGTTTTAGCGCTAAGATAAGAGTGTGAGCTTATGTTTCTGTGAATTGAAAAGGCTAAAGCATGTTGGAGTTTGCCGATGTATAATAATCATGTTGGTCGGAAGAACATGATGGTTATGACTTATGATGGCAATTGACTTTGCTGTTATTACTTGTATCAGTTTTATACACTAAAACGGTAACATCAAGGATCAACCTTGACAATCAGGTCATTCATGAAGGGTTATACTTAGCTAACCTGATCTATCCACTGCACTACATGTTTCAGTATGTAGAAAATTAGCTAGCAAGCAAAACAACAGCTCCATTTCATTCATGTTGTTTCAATTTTATTATGTGTGAGGTTATCAATATGTAATAACATGTTGTTATTCAGTTGGATCTAAACGAGATTATTGATCCACTGTAGGGACATGATTCGGGCAATACGTGCTTGCAAAACTGCTGCAGAAGAGCGTGCTGTTGTTAGAAAAGAATGTGCTCTTATTCGCGCGGCAGTTAGCGATAATGATAACGGATATAGACATCGTAACTTGGCAAAACTCATGTTTATTCACATGCTAGGATACCCCACACATTTTGGCCAAATGGAATGCCTGAAATTAATAGCAGCTCCTGGCTTCCCTGAGAAAAGAATAGGATATCTTGGACTCATGTTGCTTCTTGATGAAAGACAAGAAGTTTTGATGTTGGTCACCAATTCATTAAAACAGTATGCTCCCCACTTTTTCCTTTCTTTTACACATACACTGACACACACACACACACACATCTTGTTGAAGAAGGAATGTCAAGTCATTTTGAATTCAATATTGTCATATAATCTGCAGAGATCTTAACCATGCAAACCAATATATAGTGGGACTAGCTCTTTGTGCTTTGGGGAATATATGCTCAGCAGAAATGGCGCGTGATCTTGCACCTGAAGTTGAAAGGTTGCTGCACTTTCGAGATCCAAATATCCGGAAGAAAGTAAGTCGATAAAAAATTGAAAATATACAAAATGAACGTGATGCATTTCATGATGTTGAGCGTGGCAATGGGACAGGGATGGGTCGGGTATTTGGCGGGTATTTACCCGTCGGGTATCATGCATACCCACGGGTATCAGGTATACCCACGGGTATCAGGTATACCCTTTGGGATTTTCATGTGTATATATTTTTTACTTTCTTTTATAATTTTAAGTTTTAAAAATCTATATAATATATTAAATTATGATAAATAACACACATATCATCATCACCATAATAGTATTTGATATGATTAAAAATGTAAATATATTATAATATTAATCTCAAAAATAAATTTTGTAAATCATAGCATATAAATATGAATAATGTCATCAGAATATATATTTCAAATGAAAAGTTTATTTTTCAAAATAATAAAGCTACAAGAATAAAACATTACTAAACAATAGCTAAAGGAACATAAATATAAAACTTAAAAGTTTTCGGGTATATATTTCGGGGAAATGGGTATATAGTTCAGGGTAATCGGGTCGGGCATCATCTAATCCCATACCCGTGAACTATTTTTTTTCCATACCCATACCTGGCTCAATACCCGTTGGGTGTTGGGTATACCCGTCCCAAATGCTTCGGGTTTCGGGTATATCCATCGGGATCGGGTATTTTTGCCATCGTATATCATAAAATTCTCACATAATATTCTTCATTAGCTTCATACTAACATAAGCTATTACATTGTATAGGCAGCATTATGCTCAATAAGGATCGTAAAGAAAGTGCCTGACCTTGCAGAAAATTTTGTGAACCCTGTTGTTTCATTACTTAAAGAAAAGCATCATGGAGTCCTTTTAACTGGGATACAGCTCTGTACAGAACTCTGTAATCTTAGTGAGGAAGCTCTAGAGTATTTTAGGAAGGTATATTGATTTCACTTGCTTGTGTCTTTTTTTTATCTTTTTACCCTTTATTTTTAGTTTTTTTTTTTTTTTATTATACGTTTGTATTAAAGACTTATTTTTGGTCTAGAAATGCACGGAGGGATTGGTGAAAGTTCTGAAGGATGTTGTGAACAGTTCATATGCTCCTGAATATGACATTTCAGGTATTGCAGATCCTTTTCTTCATATAAGATTGCTTCGCCTTTTGCGTGTATTGGGTCACGGAGATGCTGATGCAAGCGATTCTATGAATGACATTCTTGCTCAGGTCAGTTTATATCTTTTATATATAGCTTATCATAATTCTAATTCGTTTCTGTTAGAACTGAATGGATTCTATGTTTTGGCACATATAATGGAAAACCGTCGATTTATAATGTCTATTGACGATCTTGCATTGAATTCTCCTTACACTGTTTTTGCTGAGTTCCCTTTTTAGGTGGCAACAAAAACTGAGTCGAACAAGAATGCAGGGAATGCAATACTGTATGAATGTGTAGAAACCATAATGAGCATTGAAGATGTTAGTGGCCTGCGTGTTCTTGCAATCAATATTTTGGGGCGCTTCTTGTCTAACCGTGACAACAATATCAGGTGAGCGGCCTGTGTGTTCTTGCAAATTAATGCCTATGTTTTACTGCTGGATTTTGGTGTTTATAGAAACTTTGAATCCCACGTGGCAGATATGTTGCACTGAACATGCTGATGAAAGCAGTTTCAATAGATGATCAAGCTGTGCAGAGACATCGTGCAACAATCTTAGAATGCGTAAAGGTAATTTTTTCATTTATAAGTAGACAGTTAGACACGTGTGTTTTGAAGCTACGCAACTTGCCAATAAAGAGTGCCTTTTCAAGTTTCAACTATTTTATGTAACACTTCAGATGAATTATTGCAAATTTATATCTACAAAATCTGATGTGACTTTCATACGGTGCTCATTTATAATCAGGATTCAGATGCTTCAATCCGTAAAAGAGCTCTTGAACTTGTATATCTTCTGATGAATGAGACCAATGTAAAAGCTTTGGCGAAGGAGTTAATTGATTATCTACAAGTAAGTGACCAGGACTTCAAGGGAGATCTCACTGCCAAAATTTGCTCCATTGTTGAAAAGTAAGTTCAGCGTTTCATTCTTCATAACAATATCTTGTTTGGAACAATATAGTTATGTTCTGTTTTATCTTTACAACTGAGGAACACTTTTTCTTTGTTGTTGTTTTAGGCTATCCCCAGACAAGATTTGGTACATTGACCAGATGCTCAAGGTTCTCTCTGAGGTATGCATCATTGCATGTTGCATGTTTTACATGTGCTTAATGGACTACTAACCTTGTGTTCTGTTGTTAGTAGGCTGGAAATCATGTAAAGGATGAGGTATGGCACGCTCTTATTGTTGTCATAACCAATGCTTCAAATCTCCATGGATATACAGTACGCTCACTCTACAAGGCAATCCAAAAATCAGCTGACCAGGTACAGTAAATACATAAGATATTTTACTGGTATTTCTCTTCATATTAATTCTGGATATTGATTTATATTATCTGTTGCTTCCAAAAACAGGCAACACTTGTTCGTGTGGCTGTATGGTGCATCGGAGAATACGGAGACATGTTGATAAACAATATTGGAATGCTTGATCTGGAGGACCCTATAACTGTGAGTTTGCTTCTTCATAACTGTATGATTTTTATTCCTTGTTAATATTTGTTAATTTGAGTTGTTATGAACAGGTAACTGAAAATGATGCTGTGGATGTCGTTGAACTTGCAATCAAACTCCACACATCGGATCTTACCACCAGAGCTATGTGTTTGATTGCTTTGTTGAAGCTATCATCCCGTTTTCCTTCTTGCTCACAGTAGGTTATTAAATTGATCTCGGAAACAGGCTCTAGAACTTCGTTTACAATTTCTGATAAATAGTTGTTCTTTCAGGAGAATAAAGAATATTGTTACACAATCTAAAGGAAGCCTTCTGCTTGAACTGCAGCAGAGATCAATCGAATTTGATTCTATTATTGAAAAACATCAGAATATAAGGTATGGACTTGTAATTTCCTTAGTTCTTAAAAGAACAATGAAAGTGGTTTATAATATTGATAAATGCCATTTTCCATCCCTGAGGTTTGGTCAGTTTTGCGACTTTCATCCAAAGGCTTGTTTTCTGCATCTGGATCCAAAAGGTTTAAACTCTTGCCATTTTCATCCGGCTCATTAACTCCATCCATTTTCTCCGTTAAGTCAGGGGTAATTCCGTCTATTTTGTTAACTTAAAGGGCAATTTGGTCTTTTTCAGGGGTATTTGGTCTTTTTACATAAAGTGAAAAAGTCCGAATTGTCCTTTAAGTCAGCAAAAAAGACGGATTTGACTTAACGGAGAAAAATGGATGGAGTTAACGAGCCGGATGAAAATGGCAAGATTTTAAACCTTTTGGATCCAGATGCGGAAAAACAAACCTTTGGACGAAAGTCGCAAAACTGACCAAACCTCAGGGACGAAAATGACATTTTCTCTCTTAATAGTTTAGCCGGTGGGCGTGTAGCTCAGTTGGTTTAAGGGTGGAGTGCTTTGTAGCCTTAACAAACAGATATTAATAATTGAATGTAATAATGATGCATGCTAATGAACATGTGAAGGTCTGCGCTAGTTGAAAGGATGCCGGTGCTTGATGAAGCAACTTTTAGTGGAAGGAAGACTGGCTCTATTCTAGCACCAGCTGTTTCAACTATAAATTCCGCCAGTGGAGTTGCCATATCAGCGGCTGCTCCATTAGTAGATTTCATTGATATAGGAGCAGATGAACCTGCAGCTGCTTCACCTACTTCTTCAGGTGGCAACTTTCTTCAAGATCTACTTGATGTCGGTACAACCCCCATTCCATCACAATCAGGTTAGAGTTCATTTTATTCTATCAAGGTATTATATTATTATTATATTATATTATATGTATTATTATATATTATTAGTGAGTTACCTTGAATAGTAATAAAATATTTATTTATTATTATAATTATTATTTGCTTTTACCTTTACTTTTATTTTATTAAATTTGTTAATTTTAAACATATGTTGATTTTCTATTACAACTTTTAATACACAATATTTTTCAAAATTTTTAGTATGTCGTTGCGACATTTCTATTTTTTTGCACATCTGGACAAAAAAAATTTAAAATTCGTTGTGAGTGGTTAACGTATAAGTAATCGAAGACGTAAGTGTTGTTAAAACTACCTCACTTATTTTTTGTAAATCAACATTGTTTTACCTTTTCGTTATTCTAATAATGTAGTGTTATGTTTTCTAAAATTCCGAATATACCGTTGCGACGTGTTTACTTTTATCTACGCTTCAATAAAAGCTTTGTTCAAATTGGACGAGTCAAATATAATTGATTTTTCTTTTGTTATTTGTTGTGACGAACCGAATCAATATCTTCTGACAACTTCAGTAACACTATAGAGAAAAAATTATATGCCTGAAGCTATAGCGAGTGCTAGTACCATATTGGTACCATGACAAACCAAATTGATATCGTCTAGCAACATTGATGCCCTGTCGGTTTTGTCCGAACAACATCGGTACCGGTACTATTGGATCCGTTACTCATATTCATTTTATGGTTTTTCGACCGAAGTAAAACACATGTCGATATAGTTTTGGTCATAGCATAACGTTATTTTTTGGGTTTTATCTTCCAATTGATATATTGAGTGCTAATACTGTATTGATACCATAATAATGAATCAAATCGATACCGACCTAATACCCGCCCCAACACGCAGAGGAATATTACTAGTATATAACAATTTAGGGTGAGATTTTCAGTGTAGCTAGTGTCACATCTAGCTACAGAGATCTGCTTTTTGCTTTTTTGGTTTTTGTATTTTTTTATCCCTCAACTTTCAGCATTTGACACTTACACCTCACAACTTTATAAAAGTCTTTTAAAGTGTCATTTTGACCCACCCGCGTTTTACATGCTTATTTTTATGTACGTGGGTCAAATCTAATACATTTTCGTGCTTATTTTTATTTATTTTTTTGGTTGGTCTTTGTTTTGACATAAATTTCGTTCGGAAACGAGTCGGGTCAAATATAATACGTTTATACTACGCGGTATAAATTCAAGTTATCTTACGTTTCACGCCGCCACAACGTGCGGTGCCGTTCTTTAACTTAAAATATATTTTTTATTACGTGGTTATTTTTAAGTACGTTTTGGTATAATTCCAAGTTAGTTTACGTTTCAACTTAATTTTTTCTCGGTAATGAGTCAGGTCAAATGTAATGCGTTTTCGTGCTTATGTTTATTTACATTTTCAGTTGGTTTATCAGTTTATGTTTTTACGTAAATTTTGTTTGGAAATGAGTCTGCTCAAACATTTAACGGTATAAATCCGAGTTACTTTAAGTTTTGACGCCGCCGCAACGCGGGGCGGCTCAAAATACTAGTTTACTACAAATCTAAACGTATGTTTGTTTTTGTATCAGGTAAAACCGAGGCTCAAAAGAGTGGCACTGATGTTCTGCTGGATTTACTGTCAATTGGGCCATCCCCTCCCCAAAACAGTTCATCCGCACCCGACTTATTATCATTAAGCCAAGATAATAAAACTTCTGTTAGTCCATTAGATAGTCTTTCATTAGCTACAGTGCCAGCTGTACAAGCATCTTCAACAGCTATGATGGATTTGTTAGATGGATTCGGTCCTAGCCCCCCACCAACTAGTAAGTATTTGCCAATTTGTACTCAACTCTGTTTAAAAAAGAAGACTTTTATGAAATATTATATTAACAACCGTTGTTTCACAACAGAAGACAACGGTCCTGCTTATCCACCTATAGTTGCTTTTGAAAGCAGCTCTTTGAGGTTAACGTTCAACTTTTCCAAACAACCTGGAAGTCCACAAGAAACCCATATCGAAGCAGACTTTACAAACAAGTCTTCTGATGTTTATACAAACTTCATCTTTCAGGCAGCAGTCCCAAAGGTAATTTCCCCTCATTTCAAGTGGATATTTTTTTTTTTGATTAATCATAAGTTCATAACATGAGTATAACTGTTTCAAACTCCACAGTTTCTTCAACTGCATTTAGAACCTGCTAGTAGTAATACACTTCCTGGAAACGCTAACGGGGCAATAACTCAGAAGTTACGGGTTACCAACAGTCAACATGGCAAGGTACTATTCACTTTCGAATTACTTGTTTAGTTTCTATTGTTCACTCTGTAAATGATTATGTTGTGTACTTCAGAAATCTATCGTTATGCGCATAAGAATAAGTTACAAACTGAACAACAAAGACGTGCTAGAGGAAGGGCAAATCAGTAATTTCCCTCGTGACCTATGAACCTGAAGCTCCTTTGAAGAAATTGATCCGTGTCATTTTTTTTTGTTACGAGGACGTGGATGTGATGAGGCCCGGTTGCAATCTGGATTCTTTTAGTCAATGACTGACCCAGGGGGGCATAAAAACGAAAAAAATGCGGGTAACCAAGTTTTGTGATATAGGAGGAGGTGTGAGGTTTTAAATGGTTTGAAGTGTCGATTGTTGAAGACAGATTACAGGTTGTGTAAGATAGGCATGAAGATCCTTTGGAAGCCAAACACGTAGGTGTAGCTTCTATGTAATGTTTGTTTCACTTTTTACGACCCAATGGAAGTTTTTGGTTTATTTTTCTTTTTTCACCATCACTAATATTGATAACACTTGTGTTTGCCATTACTCCCGTTAATATTTTCCAACAGTGGCCTAATTTGTGTCGTTTTGTTGTAGGGCTCGCAATTCTTAAGGTGTTAGTTGTATTAGGTGTGAGTCAGAATAGTTTGAAATGTAGAACATATGATAAGGAACTATAAAATACCAAGGTTTTGTATGACAAGTATAAAGTCATAAGCATAACATCAAAGATCTTTGTCAAGTCGCAATTTGGTCATGTGTTGTTGCATGTTTGATTAATGTATAACTGAGCAATAAGCTTCATTTTTATTCATATTAACTTTGATCAATTATTAGTTGATGCCCCGCCCGCGTTGCGGACCGATGGCCGAATAATTCACAATCAATCAAAAAAACACTACTATAATTTTGCAAGGAAAAAAAACTAAAACGATATTTTTCGGATCAGGACAAAATTGTAATTTTTCAGGACTTATGAGCGAGTGTTAGGTGGCTCCTTGATACGGAAAAAAATTAAATCGAGTCAACCAATTAAAAAAATTGTTTTCTACTTTTGCTAAAAAACCAAAACGATTGGGAAAACGTAATTTTTAACTGATGGCGAAATCATAATTTTAATTACGGGATAAAATCGTAAATTAAATGGACCAATCGGAAAGCAACTACGTCCATAATCCACAAAGAAAGCCAATTCAAAGCCGTTTGGGCCCGCGCAACATGAATACCACATGGGATGACGAAGAAGACGACCCAACATACAAAGGGAAGAGCACAGTGTTCAGCAGACTACACCCAGAACATGAATCATACAAACCAACCAAGCGCGCAGGGTACAACCCAAAAGCAGAGCATGACTACACTCTGAGCTATCGTCCAGACGACATGGCTGAAAATTCAAAATTCATTAAGGAAATCGCCACGACTGCTATAGACAAAACAAAATTGCCACACAACGTAGGCAAGTACAACGGTTTGACAGACCCCGATGATCACCTTCAGGTCTTTAATGGCGCAGGAGCAACAGGTGGGTGGAATTTACCAACCTGGTGTCATCTTTTCGCGCAAACATTCGTCGACGCAGCGCGCATTTGGTTTGACAGCCTACCAGCAGGAGGATTAAATCATGGGTCGATTTTCGAGAGAAATTCCTTGCACACTTCTCCCAACAGCGAAGACACACCAGAGATCCTGCTGATTGTTTAAACATATGGCGCAAAGACCACGAAAGTGTGGAAGACTTTATCACGAGGTATAACAAAGAGTGTTTAGAAATTGGAGACGTGGGCGAGAAGATGATGCGCGCGCATTTCATGAGGGCAGTCAAATGCGATGATCTAATCAAGAGAGTAAAAGGATGGGACGGAGGACCCAAAGATTGGGAAACATTCATTGAAGCAGCGAAAACCATTGCGCAAACAGATAAACAGTTGACCGGTGACGATCACCGTCAGCGAGGATACAGCTCTAATGACCGACATGGCAGAAAGGGCAGAGGCCAACCATGGAAAACTTCCGGTCACAGAGAGAGAAGCCCACCAAGAGAGGACGCGCGCCATACAATCAACCAGATAGCCCACCGGAAAGAGGTAAAAAGAGAAAACAGGGAAAAACAGTGGACTCCACTAACAAAAACCCCTTCCGAGGTCTTAGCCACTGAGAACCACCAGTTCAAACCACCTCTACAGATGCGAAACAAGAGGGGTCAAGATCCCAACCTTTTCTGTGAATTTCACAAAGACACGGGTCATCTAACTGACGACTGCTTCAGTTTAAAACAAGAAATAGAAAGGGCCCTGAGAGACGGAAAGCTTACTCATCTGGTAAAAGGCGGGAAGCGTGAATACCGCCAAATTCAACGAAGAGAAGAAGGACCGGACAATAAAAAGCTCTGGAAGTTAGAAACGCACATGGTTCAAGGGGGTCCGCGAAGGCCAATAAAGAATTACAACAAGCACGCACAAGACGACTCGTGGCGCGATAGGCAAGTTGTTTTCCCAGTTGTAAGAGGTGGCCCGAGAGAAAAAAGACCCATCATCATTCCTGGGGTAATTGGTCACTATCAGACTGATTACATTTTCATCGACCCAGGAAGCACCGCGGACATCATATACGAACAATGTTTCAACCAGTTCGACCAAGAGGATAAAGCGCCCTTAGAACCAGTTGATTATCCACTAACTGGTTTCTGCAACGAAGCCGTTTTCCCTCTTGGCCAAATATCATTCCCGGTGCTACTCTCAGACGGAAGAAACTCAAGAACAGAGGAGGTCACGTTCATGGTGCTGCCAGCACATTCAAGACACGACATCCTCTTAGGAAGGGAATCCCAAGGAGACTTCAGTATGATATGCTCTGCTCTGCGCCACACTCAGCTGTTAGATTCCCAACAGAAACAGGCATAGCATTAATATACGCAAGCAAAGAGGTCTTAGCAACGGATGAGGTCAGACCTGCAAAGGCAAGTAAACCAGCACCACGCACAGAAGTAGAGAAATGGGTACTAAATAGCGCGTACCCAGAACAGACAGTTACCCTAGGACCTGCGATATCCGATTTAACGCGCGCGACGCTCAAAAAGTTGTTACACGAAAATATGGACGTGTTCGCCTGGACACCAGCCGACATGGTGGGTGTTCCACGACACATAGCAGAACACCGGTTAAATGTCTCAGAAGAAGCGAAACCAGTGGTACACGCCAAGCGCGACTTGGGCGATATAAAACACGATGCCATGAAAGAACAGGTAATGGAGCTGTTGAATGCGGGCATCATTAGAGAAGTCAGATACCAAACATGGGTGGCAAGCCCAGTGATGGTGAAAAAACCAAACGGTAGCTGGAGAATGTGCGTAGATTACAAGGATCTAAACAAGGCATGTCCACGTGACTGTTACGCCTTACCAGATATCGACGAAAAGATCGACTCTCTAGCAACATTCAGGTGGAAGTGCTTCCTTGACTGCTACAAGGGGTACCACCAGGTCCAAATGGCCGTTCAAGATGAGGACAAAACCGCATTCCGCACGCCGACAGGGCTATACTGTTACACCAAGATACCTTTCGGCCTAAAGAATGCAGGAGCGACTTATCAGAGATTGATGAACAAGACGTTCAGCGATGCCATCGGCAAGTACATCGAAGTGTATATGGACGATTTGGTGATTATGAGCAAGGAAGAAAGCATGATGCTGGTGAACATCCAAAAAACTTTCAACACGCTGCGCAATGTAAGCATTAAGCTAAATCCAGCAAAATGCTCTTTTGGCATGGAAGAAGGGAAATTCTTGGGTTTCATTGTCACAAAAGATGGCTTCAAAGTAAACCCAGAAAAAGTTCAAGCGATTGAAAGAATGCCTTCCCCATCGAACATCAAAGAGATGCAAAAATTAGCAGGACGGTTAGCGGCGCTCAATCGTTTCCTAGCTAATCACGCCGCAAAGTCCTTTCCGTTCATCAAAACATTGTGCAACTGTATGAAGAAAAGCCAGTTTCAGTGGACTCCGGAAGCAGAGAGCGCGTTCCGCGAGATGAAAGACTGCCTCATCAAGCTGCCAACACTAACCGCACCAATCAAAGGAGAACCCTTGGTACTATATTTGTCAGCTTCTGATAGGGCAGTTGGAGCAGTATTACTCGTCGATCGTCAAGGTATCCAAACACCAGTCTACTATGTGTCACGAACCTTGACCGACCCAGAAACTCGGTACGCCATCATGGAGAAACTAGTCCTCGCGCTGATCCATGCATCAAGACGGCTGCGATGGTATTTCGCTAACCATGTCATACATGTGTTAACAAACTACAACATCGACAACATCCTGGCAACGCCAGAAATCTCAGGAAGGCTAGCTAAATGGGCGATAGAACTTGGTGGCCACAACGTGGTTTTCAGGCCAAGACCAGCCATCAAGGGCCAAGTGTTAGCAGATTTCATGACAGAGGTACCTGACGATAAGGATCGGGAATGTAAAGCAATGGAAAAGGCCGAAAAGAAAAAAGTAGAAGAACCATGGCTGCTATACACAGATGGCGCGTCTAACGAAGACGGCGCAGGTGCAGGGCTTCCACTGGTGAGCCCTGACAAATATGAATTCACGTACGCCATACATCTGGATTTCAAGAGCACGAACAATGAAGCAGAGTATGAAGCCTTTCTTGCTGGCTTAAGATTGGCAATCAAAATGGGAGTCAAACACATCGAAGCGCATGTAGATTCCATGTTAGTGGCCGGACAAATCAACGGCCAATACGAAGCCAAAGGGGATGTAATGGCGCTCTATCTGAGTCAAGCAAAGACGTTGCTACAAACCTTCTATTCCTACAAGGTGCATCACATAAACAAAAGCGAGAACAAACCAGCAGACGCACTGAGCAAACTCGCATCTACAAGCTTTCAACACCTTGCAAAGGACGTGCGCATAGAAGTCTTAAGCAACCCATCTGTTCCACTTAGGGAGGTAAGCGTCATCCAGACGGGGACAATGTCTTGGATGACTCCGATAATCATGTACCTTCAATCCGGGATACTCCCCGAGAATAAAGCTGAAGCGAGGAAAATCCAGTACAAAGCTGAGCACTATCAGATGGCCGATGGAATTTTATACCGAAAGTCATAGCTTGGTCCATTGTTGAGATGCGTCGACACTGAAGACGCAAACTATTTGATCAGAGAGGTACATGAAGGAATATGTGGTATACATGCCGGGCCAAGAATGGTGGTGGCAAAAGTGATGAACGCCGGGTACTACTGGCCCGGGATGCATTTAGACGCGAAAAAAGAGTTGAGGAAATGCAGTGGATGCCAAAGACATGCTCCCAAGACGATGCGCCCCAAAAATGAATTGGTACCAGTCACAACTGCATGGCCCTTCCAGCAGTGGGGAATAGACATGGTCGGCCCTTTCCCAGAAGCCCCAGGAGCGTTCAAATTCATAATAGCCGCGGTCGACTATTTTACCAAATGGGTAGAGGCGAAGGCACTTGCATCAACCACATCAACCGTCGTCAAGAGATTCATATGGGAACAAATCATCTGCCTTTTCGGCCTACCGCTTAGAATCATCACTCACAATGGAACGAACTTCGCTGCAGACGATCTTGAACAATGGTTCAAAGAATTGCACATCGAACACACCTTCTCTTCGGTCGCGCACCCGCAGGGGAATGGTCAAGTAGAAGCAGTTAACAAAAGCATTGTCGATGGTATCAAGGCAAGGCTAGGCGAGAAAAGAAAGGGCTGGGTTAACGAGCTGCCCAGCATACTGTGGGCCCACAGAACAATGCCAAAAACAAGCAACGGTGAAACACCGTTCAGTCTAGTTTATGGGTCTGAAGCAGTAATACCAGCAGAGATAGGATTGCCGTCCCCACGAATGCTCTCCATGAACCTAATCGACAACGAAAAGGAAAGGAGGATCGACCTGGACCTCCTAGAAGAAAGAAGAGAGATGGCGGCAATCAACGAAGCGAAATACAAAACGAAGCTGGAAAAATATTACAACTCCAAGGTCCGAGTCTGCACCTTCAACCCAGGGGATTACGTCCTAAGAGACAACGAGGCTTCAAACGCCGAGAAACCTGGAAAACTGGCTCCCAAGTGGGAAGGACCATACGTCGTGGACGCAGTACTCGGAAAGGGAGCTTACAAGCTGCGCACCATCGACAACAAAGAGGTTCCACAAACTTGGAACACTCAACAACTGAGAAGGTGTTATATGTAAATGAGTCATGTAATTACAATGGCTGAATCGCCGACACATTTATCGTAATACAAGAAGTGTTTGGCTATCTTTATATTTTGCAAATTTCCTGTCATAACTGCATATATTACTTTGGGCGTATACGAAAACATCAATGGCTCGACCATAGGAAACGTTGTAGACCTCCAAGGCTCGTCACAACCAAGTGCACAGCCGGGTCAGAAACACAACTAAAGCCTACAAAACGCCAAAACAAAACTTCGTGCCCACACAAACACGGAAACATCGATAGCAAGGTAAATAAACATTGTAAGGCTCCCAATGCTGAGCACAGCTGAGCACACACAATAACCTTCAACTCGATCACTTCGTAGTCACAAGCCAACTCGCACGCAAACACGACAGAACAAACGTTGTAATTAACACAACACAACCTGTCAGCGCCATCATTCATTCGTGACACCTAATCAAAGTAATTTTACATGCACATATTATGACGAAAACAAAATTTGCATAAAACTAAGACAAAATTAACATGCCAAGCATCAAGCATGATCGACTGTTCACAAACATAAACAGGTAAAGCAGAAATTAAAATTGTTCACAAGTCACCAAAAATTACAGGGCCGTCTAAGGCCATACGCGGCACACAAGCCGGAATCTTTCACTAAGGATGGCTAGTACCAGCGCCTCCCGCCGTACTTGCTTCATCCCCGAGAGCCTTTTTCAACAAAGCAACACCATCAACCTTCCTAGCTAGCTTCTCCGCAGCTTTAACAACGGCAAATTCCAAGGATGCAAACTCTTTACGTTTCGCTGCATACCTACCATCACAGTCCTCCGCGTAGAGCTCGAAGTGGTGGTCCGTTTCTTTATTGATAGCAGCAGCTTTACCCTCGGAATAGCCATACTTCCGACCACTATCGTATCCCGCTTGACCCAACTCACACATATACGTGGCAAGTTCATGAGAGTTCACAATACGGTCAGCAAGCTGCAAACAAGCAAACACAAACATAAGAGGAATCGTCAAAACATGCCAAAAAAAGAAACGAATATAAGCGAAAGAAGTTACCAAAGGCACCGCGCGCGACAGCAGCCATCTGCAATCAGCAGATACCTCCTCAACAAGGCCATCAGAAGCTGCACATTCAGAAGTTTTCTCCTCGAGAAGCTTTCTAATGGCCTCACACTCGGAAACCTTTCGCTTAACAAGGAGCTCCAGCTTGTCGATACGAGCGACATATTCTTTCTCTCTCTTCTTAAACACAATACGCGCCTGATGGGCTTCATCAGCAAGCTCCTTCTTCTCACCTGATAACCGAACAATCGCTTCACGCTGAGATTGCATCTCAGCGTTAGTACGTTCACACGCAGCTTCTCAATCCTTTTGTATCTGAATGTTAACCTGTTTTTCTTGCTCAAGCTTTCGTTCAGCATCCGAAACCCTCCATTGTAAACCCTTCCTCTCCGCATTAAACTTCTCCTTCTCTTCAGCAAACGCCTTCCGGGCATCCCCAAACTCAACTGACTCCTCCACCATCGACCTCGATTCGCGGACAATTTCTTGAGAAGTAGCAAATAAATTAACCACAGCGCGCACATGATCATACAATAACTCAAAACGATTGCGCCACTTCTGGAACATCCTTTCAGCAGGAGGAAGTGACATAGAGAAGAAATCATGACAGTTGCCCAAGTCATTCATCCGGGAACCTTGAGTCAGATTCCACCGAGGAGCGTGGGGCAAGTCATCGCAAGCAGGGTTGTGAGTATCCCAGGAATCAGCATGAACATTCTCAAACTGCGGGCTACGAACAACACCAGAAGTAGCACCACCACCACCTGGGGGATGCTTGGTATAGATAGTCTGGTGCGTAGTGGCCTCACTGGATTCCACCTCGGTCTCCACACCCTTACCTCTATCACCAGCACCTTCACCACCTGCGCTACCACCAGCACCACGAGCAACATCGCCACCACCGTCACCTACATTCTCCGCAACAGCTTCATCTTCCTTCTTCTTCTTCCCAGGATCATCGCGAGGAGGAGTTAAGCCAATCGTCCTCGACGGAGGAGACTGCGGAGGAGTGATGTGTGAAATATCAAACCTATGAGGCCCTCTGCCAGACTTGACTCCTGTCATAAAGCAACCACAACAATAAAAAATAACTCGAAGAAACATACAAGCAATTTACAACCACAAAACCATTACCAGTAGGGGCAGAAGCAGCAAATATCTCCTCCAAGAGATTCCCGCGGTCTCCACTAAAAATACCCATATATCTATTTCAGACTCGGAAGGCGCAGGAGGGGCTTCCTTATGGAGTTTAGCCTTTTTCGAAGCAAGAAGAGCAGCGGCCTGCTCGTCAAGTTTGCGTTTCTTATCTTCGAGGGCTTTTTTCCTCATATGCTCCGTCAAGGTAGCACGATCATCTGAATCAGACCCGCATGGTTTCTCTCCAGCTCCTAAACCAGACAACGTATCAGATACAACTACATAATCTAGAAAAGGAAGAGTAGAGGGTCGTTCACGAAAAGTACCAGTTGTTTTGCCCTCAACCCTCTTCTCCCCTTTCTCAGGCTTATCAGCTTTTGTCTTCTTCCTTGTCTCCACCTGAGCAGAAGGAGCAACAGGAATCTCTGCATCACCACCAACAACCTCATGAACAGGCTCGTTCACAGCAGCCTGCGCGATACGTGCACGCGCGCAACGTGAAGTTAGACCTTCAGAAGATCTACCAGAACTTCCACTCGAGAGAACAACAACTTCCTCTCGAATAGGATTAATGGGATCATCTTCATTATCTTCACCTAAGGCAACATTGGCATATTTAGCAAATCTCTCATCAGATGGGTGCAAGAAACGGCCTCGAATTTGGTCTAACCACGTCGGCTTTCCATCTTCCTGGATCGCCTCAACAATGGCACCCGCAGCCTTCGGATCCAGAACATTTATTAGACTATATCCAACTGCAAAAAACAAAAGAATAAGGAAGAACGCACAAAAAAAGATAATGCAAACATACTTTGAAGAAATCACATACATTTGCCTTGGTAACCATAAACAGGTACACCCAAGGGGTTCTTCGGCACCCAAACTAGGGCCATCTCCTCCAACTGAGAAATGGCAGTTGCCTTCTCTGTTAGTTTCTTGTACCAACCTTGTTCAGCAAAACCCACCAAAACGTCCACCTTCGGGATCCCTTCACCAACCGACCGGTAATGCATATCCACCGGAATAACACCGCGGAGAATGTAGAAAAACTTTTGTTTCCAATCGTGCAAGCTCTTCAAAGGAACGGAGCAAACGGGAGCAACACCGGTCCGGGCGTTGAAAGAATAGAAGCCATTGGTGTACGTAACACTATAAAAGACGTTGAACATCTCAAACGTCGGATCAATACGGTGGGCTCTACAAACAAACTCAAAGTGAGTAATACGCGGAAGCCCAATCGCGTTAATTTGAGAAATATGAAGCCCATAGTTCCTCAACACCGAGGCAGTAAACTTAGTAATGGGAAGCCTGAAGTTACCCTCCCGGAAGAATGCAGCATATAAGGTCAAGTAACCCGGAGGTGCATCCATGGCAGTAGAACCAGGAGTCGGATATTGGGCTCCCCATTCAGGACGAAAACCCATCTCCCTCACAAGATTGTAGAACTCTTCTTCCTTCCATCCTATAACTGCCTGGTCAGGGCCAGGGGGAGCCTTCCCTTTATTCTTCCTCTTCCTCTGGGACGGATTTGCACCAGACATAATGAAGATGATGAGAGGTTAAACGAAAAGATCCAAACAAAGAAGGAAGAAAAGATGAAGGAGATAGAGAACCAAACTTCAAAAATTTGAAAAGTAAGGAAAGAAGGAGAAATCGCCTCATATTTATACCCATCGCATTTAATGCGATGGGTAGTAGGGCGTCAGAGTCCAGGAAAAGCAGCCAATGGGGAAGAGACACGTCAGAAGAGAGAGAAGACGTCACCTCTTTTTTCGGGAGCATGGGTAACAGGGCCTGACAACGTGACAGAAAAAGTAACTAACGGAAACTGAAAAGGCGCCTGTTCACCTCCGATAAGACAGGGACATCGGACAGTCACATCAACATTCCCCCCAAGACAACAAAACTTCCCTTAGAAGGAAACAACAAGTGCCATGCGCCATGCGCTGTGCGTCCATTTGGCTCAACTTTGTCAAGTTGCCAAAACCCATGCGCCATGCGTCCATTTGGCTCAACTTTTTTAAGTTGCCAAAACCCATGCGCCATGCGTCCAATTGGCTCAACTTTGTCAAGTTGCCAAAACCCATGCGCCATGCGTCCATTTGGCTCAACTTTTTTAAGTTGCCAAAACCCATGCGCCATGCGTCCAATTGGCTCAACTTTGTCAAGTTGCCAAAACCCATGCGCCATGCGTCCATTTGGCTCAACTTTGTCAAGTTGCCAGAACCCATGCGCCATGCGTCCATTTGGCTCAACTTTTTTAAGTTGCCAAAACCCATGCGCCATGCGTCCAATTGGCTCAACTTTGTCAAGTTGCCAAAACCCATGCGCCATGCGTCCATTTGGCTCAACTTTGTCAAGTTGCCAAAACCCATGCGCCATGCGTCCATTTGGTTCAACTTTTTTAAGTTCCCAAATTTCACGCGCCATACAAACCGCCATAAAAACCACTACCCTTATAAGTCCAGAATCCCTCCTAGACGATCAACTCAACTAGAAGGCACACTGGACTGGGGGGACTTGTAGAGGTATGGTCCCAATTCCCTGCCTACATGGCAGGGACCACACCACTTTTCAAGCATACATGGCGCCTACATTAGCAAAGCAATCCAGAAGCTTCTAGAAACTTCTGGAAGACGCTAAGGTGGCACCAAAGATGCTCCATCCGACAAAAAGGACAGCACGTGTCACCAGTGGCAGGATGACACGTAGGCCTGCGACAAATCAGGGGGCAGAGCTGACAACGCCAGTACAAGGTTTCCAGCATGGACAAATGTAAGCGCGCCACGTGTACCACTACACCGACTATGGCAGAGGAGACCAAGAGGATATTCCCCTTGGTCGGACAACTGGCGCGCAACCACAACTGGCACAGCTGCTCCTCCCTTCTTCACCCTCCGGCTATAAATAGGACCCTTCATCATTCAGGTTCAGGATCTTTTGCTCTCTATTCTCACACACTAAACACACACAGTTTATTCTCCCTCAGAACAGTACTTATTCTCACGCCGGAGCCTGGTTAAGAGGGAAACCCCCATATTCCCCTCTTAACGAGACTAACGGTGTTGCTGTTTTGCAGGATCCAGGTCATTCCCACGAGTAAGAAAGGAGATTGAACCCACATAAGAAATAACCCCACAGATTAACCTTGGTGTTACTCTGTGTTTCATCAACACTGGAATGTTTTACAAGTTAAAAACGAAAGAAAAAATTACATCGTTGGTTCTTGTGGTTTCTGTCAAATTTCAATGTCGGATACTAATAGTTTTTTTGTTACAAAATCAGCTATTAACATTCTAATTTGTCATAATGTTGAGTACTAAGGCAAACCTTGTTAACTTTTTTGTTAAGTCGTATTAAAATGACTAAAATGCCCTTTAATAATTAAAGTTTTTAGTCATTTTTTAAAACTTAGAAACTGAAGGGACTATATGTGTTAAATAACCAAACTTGTTAAATCAAACAAAAAGAAAGCCCGCCTTTCAAGAGGTCTTCTTTGGCATAGTCGTCGGATTCCGGCCATATCGGATCTGTGAAAATTGTTCGTTTAACTCGTTGTGTTCCGTTAATGTTTATCTCCATCATAATCAAAACTAACAACTCGTTTGTGTCACGTATAAACTGCAAATAATGCTTATCTGCTAACCCGTTTAACTTTGAAATTCCCATCATCCTCTTGATATGTTATATCTTCAATTCAAGTATAATTATACGTCTCTTGACCCGATGTGACCTCATTCCCACACAATTTCACAACCAATTTCGTCTCTACAACTGATTAGAGCGCGTCGGCATACCGGAAATCCGGTGATGTAATTCTTGTACATAATATCGCAAACTGGTACGAATATTACAAGCTATTTGTTTGTTTTATTATACAGAACCAAAGCTCCATATTTATTTCAACTTACAAAAATGTTATATTCCTAGATCAAAAATTTGTTTTAGTTATTTTTTTTTTAAATTTTAACTTGGTTTATTATTTAGATTAAGTTAAAAAGTTTATTTTACTAGCAAGTTATTTATAAACTCAAAGTTTATAAATAATAAACTTCAAATCCATTTAATTTTATATAAAAAATATATATAAAACAGAAAACATTACTTTAAATTATTTTAGTCAAATATAATTAATTAAAAAATAGACCCTCTAGTTATAAAGGGCATTTTAGTCATTTTAGTAAGAATTAACAAAAAAGTTAACAAGGTTTGGCTTTAGTACTCAAAAGTGTGATAAGGTTTGGCCTCAGTACTTAACATTGTGACAAATTAGAACGTTATTAATACCCGATATTGAAATTTGACAAAAATCACAAAAACCAATGGTATAATTTTTTCAAAACTAAATTACCCTTACATCAACTCCCTCTTTTTTTTCATTCCATATCTCTTTCTTTGACTACATGGATGATGAAAAACATCTTGTTGTGCCCTTAGCCTTCACCAACAGTGAAAAATAGTCGAATCTAACATCTTGTTGTAGCCTCCGATTTTCATGGTTACCTTCGATTCAACACCATTGGTTCCAAACTTTCACTCGGACAAGGTTATAGTTGGACAGTGATTTCACCAACGATTCCAATTACGAACAACAATTTCAGACCTCGTTGTAGCAGGGGCCTTCACTAGTGATGCAGAAACAATCGAAACAATGAACGCCGAAGAAATAGCTCGCGTTGTCTCTCCATCACATCAAACTAGATTTTGATTTTAGTTTCAAACGCTCAATTGGTTTATCATTTATGAATATGCAGAATTAGTTGAGGTTTTTTTTTTTTTGGTAATGTTTAAACTTTTTAACGGAATGTTTGAAATTGATTTTTTTAATAAGCAACGGAGATATCATTTATTCCATAAAACCAATCCAACCTAGCAAGGTGCTACATTGGATATCTTACAAAACAAATACAAAATACAAATACATAGCTGCTTAACATTCAAATTAAAGATTCTCCAGTTTTTTTTGGGTAAAGTTAAAGATTCTCCCGTTGCTCCAAGTTTCCTTTATTTCTTCAACCACTTTGTAGATACAAATTTCCTTTCCCCTCAATAACTTTTCGTTCCTAACTATCCACATACTCACATGGCTTGTAAGAAAAATGATAACCTTGTAGTTTGAAATTGATAACTTGATAATTTAAGAAAAGTTGGATTTGAATGAATGAGTGAATCTTTTCTAGTTTGTTGTTTGACTCACCAAACATAACTTTAAATTAAATGACTTTTAATTCCATTTTTAGTTCCCTTGAATCCCACTCATTTCTTTGAATTCTACAAACCAAATGATTTCTTATTATCTTCTAGCTATATTTTTTTTTAACGACGGCTATTACCCAAAATTTGCTAAATACTTTGAACACACCATAAACTTTAAAACGACAAGCCCAGAAGCCCACAACTTTCAAACTTTTGTTACGTATACAAAGTTTTAAGTGAATTACCAATATATCATTGATCTCAATTTTAATTTTGTAAATTCACATATATGTTACTCTAAATAGACTGTTGTTCAATTTATTTTTACCAACAGTTATTACATTACAATTATATTTGGATGAATATTTACCTTAGGAATAAGATTGTGCTAGTATCTTTTATTTATATATTTTTTTAAATTTAGTTTCACGTTTTATATGTTATACTATAAATACGCTTTTATATACATATAGTATCCTTAAGTCATTTGAATTCAACATAATTTATGTATTTTCTAATCTTCGATTAGGGGTGCAAACGAGCCGAGCCGAGCCCGAGCTTGACCAGGCTCGAGCTCGAGATCGATTAAGTTATGTGAGCTCGGGCTCGAGCTCGGCTCGATTCGAGCTTTGTTTTCAAGGCTCGAGCTCGGCTCGTTTGTATTTTCTCAAGCTCGATCTCGGCTCGAGCCCGGCTCGTTTGTTATCTATTAATTAATATATTAAATAAAAATAATATAAATAATAGACTTTTTAGGTTCGAGTTAGGGTTGTAAACAATTTTGAATAAGCTCGGCTCGACTCGGCTCGTTTACACTAAGGCTCGACGAGCCTAACGAGCTTCACATGCGAGGCTCGAGTTCGGGCTCGATAAACAAACGAGCTTTATTTTAGGCTCAAGCTCGGCTCGGGCTCGATAAGGCTTGGCTCATTTCGAGCTTTTTATCGAGCCGATCTCGAAGAGCTCGCGAGCCGCTCGGCTCGTTTGCACCCCTATCTTCGATACATAAATTTTATTTTTAAGCTAAATCTCCAATTGACTTATATATTTTAGAGTTAATTGCCAAAATCGCCCCTGAGGTTTGAGCACATTTGCCATTTTCGTCCAAAATGACACTTTTGTACCATTTTACCCCCCACGTTTGTAACTTTTTGCCATTTTCATCCAAACAACTAACTTAGTTTATTTTTTCTGTTAAGTTGAATGATATTTGGATGAAAATGGCAACTCTAAACCACAGGGACGAAAATGGCAAATGTGCTCAAACTCTTTTTAATTTCTTTTATTTAGTTAATTTTGTCACATATATAATAAAAAAGAATATGCATGCAATTTTTATATGAAAAAAAATAATAGTTTTCTCACATATTTTTTATAAATTTTCATCCAACCACTAACTAAGTTAATTTTTTTCTATTAAGGCGAAGGATGTTTTAAATTTTATAAATTAATACAGAAATTAATTTCCAATTGTTTATATAGATCAATTTTATAAAAATAAATCTACTTAAACCTCTAATTTTTATAAAACTAAAATGCTTGTGACCTTATAAAAAATGTCAAATAAACAAATATTATCATATGTACCAAGTTTTTAATTCATCTTTTACTCTTTTAAATTCGCTCCTAACGAAAAACAAAAGCCAGTGCCCCCATCAAACAACGTACCGTTACCAAACCTTAAAATTACCCACCAAATAGTAAGTATAATGCCATCTAATATTTTGTGATAAACACTTTTCACGACGAGCTATTTTCTTGTTAAACTCTCAAAAACAGAATCGAAATATTCATGTTACTTAGAGAAAGAAAACAAAGTTCTATTGAACAAAAGACAACATATAATAACCTTGATACAAAAAATTAATTTATAAAATTTAAAACATCTTTCGCCTTAATAGAAAAAAATTAACTTAGTGGATGGATGAAAATTTATAAAAAAAATATGTGACAAAACTATTATTTTTTTCGTATAAAAGTTGCATGTATATTCTTTTTTATTATATATGTGACAAAATTAACTAAATAAAAGAAATTAAAAAGAGTTTGAGCATATTTGCCATTTTCATCCCTGTGGTTTATATTTGCCATTTTCATCCAAATATCCTTTAACTTAACAAAAAAAATAAACTAAGTTAGTGGTTTGGATGAAAATGGCAAAAAGTTAAAAACGTGGGGGGCAAAATGGTACAAAAGTGTTATTTTGGACGAAAATGGCAAATGTCCCAAACCTCAGGGGTGATTTTGGCAATTAATTCTATATTTTATAAGACAAAAAATGAATTCTTGTAGAAATGGTTGGAAAAGGTTGTAATGTATAAACTTAATGTTAAAGTTATATAAGGTGTGATATAAATTAATTGTATCTAGTTTAGTAATTTTTATTTTAATTTATGTCATACCATATTAAATTTTATCTAAATTTATTTCTTGATATATTAATGAAATACTAAGTAGTTACTAATGTCGATTTAAGAATTATAAACGTCTTTAACATATTTATTTGATTTTTCTCCAATAACCTGCGTGTTTTTTTAGAAGACTGAACACGGAGTTGTGTTTAAATTTTTTTTCGAGATTTCAGTAATACATTTTTGAAAACGAAGTTGTGTTTGAATTTGAGTATTTTTTTGTATTATCGGCTATATCGAGTGTCGGTACATCATATCCTATACTTAATACTTTGAAATAAAGACTATCCAAGATATCATTTTGTATAGACATATCGTTAAAATATTAACATCTTCATCATAAAAAAAGGAATTTTAATGACTCGTACTTGCATAGAAAAGAATTTTAACCATTTGTTGTTAAGCGATATTCTACCGACACCAGTTCACTATGTTATTAAAAGAATATTATTTATACACAATCACACGTATCATATCATCTCGTCGAGTTAATTTATTTACCAGAAAAAAGAACTAGTAATTTTTCTTATGCATGAAAAAATAATTTTCAAAATAGGGAAACTAAGTACAATATACAAGAAAGGGTTGCCACTCTAGCCATGTGCAAAAACTCCATGAATCACCAATAAGGGCAATAATGACATTCACATGCATGAATAACTTGATGTGATACTATCATTTATTTATGTTAAGAATGGCACAATATCTTTCAAACATTTAAGACGTATACAAATAAGTTTGATTCTAGTTAGTTGTTAAAAACCTATATTAATGTATTAATTATGTCGTCGTCTTAGTATCTCGTATAGTCATACCACTATAATCGCTCCAAACTCAGGTTAGCTTAGTAGCTCCAAACTCGAATGGATACAAACACGAATGTAGTATATATAAATAGCATGGGAATTTTAAATCGTATCAATCATATAATATAAATACTTATCCAACACATTATAATCCTGCCATAAGTAACTATATATATGGCTTTAAAAATATATATATATAAAAGGTTGTAACACGATATGGAATCATGTGCTAGGGAGTTTTATGATAGATAAACATCAGATAGGGCTTGAAGCATATCCACCTGTAACTTGAGATGCATAATGTAATTCGCCGTATGAACAAAAAGTTGATCTACATTCAACCCTTTTCCTCCCGGTATAAGATTTTGCAAATTCTTCACCTTCCGAAGCACCATCGTGTTTGTTCTTCTTGATCTTCTTCCTTTTCTTCCCGTTATCAAACTAGACTTTACTTTCATGAACCTATAATTGTTGTCCATCATCAATGCCATGATGTAACAATGCCTTGAAAGCGCTAACAAGCTCGATTATGAATCGTGTGATCACGATGAATCGTTTCTGGTTTGTGAGGGAGATACAGGGTTAAGTTATGGTGTATTGTTTGCAAGAGAATTGGGGTTTATATACGAAAGAACTACGGGTACTGGGTAGGGGGCCAGGAGAACATGAGCTAAGCCAAAACATATGGATATGAGTGAAACTTGAAAAAGATCTATTTTTTTAATAATTTATCAAGATTTTTTTTTTAATTTTTTCTAAGTGTTTATTATTTTATTTATTTTTTAGTTTTATTATGTTAATTTATCTTTTAGTATGTTGATCACATGTTTTGAAATAGTAGCAAGATATATTAGATAACGTCAATTTTATGGGAATTCGTCTTGGTGTGTTTCTATATAAACTTTCAGAGTTAAAAACAAATAATATTCAGTTGTCTTTTCAAATTATTTAAGTAGTTGCGAACACAGGATTTTATGGCAAATTAAGTTGATTCAAAAATCTGAAAAATTATGTAAATTTTTTAAAGACTTTTGAAGTAATTTTAACAACAGAAATATATAATACAATGGCTTTTAGTAAACAAACAAGAAAAAAAGTTGTGTTAATTTATACAAATTACTAGTCTAAGTTCCCGTGTAATACACGGGTGGCTAAATAACAAAAAAAAATATACTTTAGTACGTAAATACTTTATTACATCATGATGATATTGAGCTATAAGAGAGTAACCGAGTGCTTCTCTTTGACATCCTAAAGTTATGTATATTGATCGTAAACATAATTTTTCCATAGATATAAAATAAATAATGATCCAACCTCGAATTAGTGTTGAAGGCCTTCCACATTACATAAGCAATGATTCCCCTAAGAGTAGAAACAAAAAGGCCCTAACATTGTATCTAGTTGAAATATCCGATGATCGGAGTTGTGTTTGCGTGTCAACCCAACCCGACTCATCCCATACCATAAAAAAAATCAAGGAAGCCTATTTACAAAGAAAACCTCAAATTAGGCATGTAACTAAAGTAATTAATTCAATCTTTTGTTTTTCTAAAGGGGAACACACCCCGTCAAAACTTTATTAATAAAACTAAAAAATAATAGTTACACCTAAAGAGCATTGGGTCTTCCGAGACATACCCCAAGAACACCAACCTCAAAAACGCCTAAGGCCTTACAGAACGGGTTTTAACAAACCCTACCCCAACCACTCTAACAAATAACAATTACTACTTCTAATTCTACTCGCGACCACACACAACCCAAGTATTACAAACATAAAACCTATTCAAAATCCAAACAAAAAATAAACGAAAACAACCAAAATCAAGACTAAATACAGTTCAAACAAAAAACATCAATCTTCAAAACTCTATCGGCTTTCATACGCATCAGCAACAAACTTCAAGCTTCTAGCCATCATTCAAGTCAAACCTAAGTCCAATAACCTGCATTTACCACCAAACCCAGCAATACCTATCAGCAAATAAACATTCAATAAACATTCAATGTGAGTTTAATCCCAAGTCCACAAATTTCATGCCAAAAACTAAAAAACTGGTTGAAACTTTAAGTGATTTCATTTACAAAATAAATCATGAATCAAAGTAGAAAGCTATAGGAAAATCGAAAATGCATAAACATATAATATCTACCGGCATTGAAGCCCATGTAAATCATCATTTTTGTCCTAGACCTTTCCAAAGTTGGGCTTCACGTCTAAGGGTTGCCGGATATATACCTTCTGCACCAAATATTAAAGCACCAATACAAACTTTAGAATGATAACAATATGCTTTCTACATTCACTACATTATGGTTATCCTCAACTGGAAAACTAATTATAACGGGTCAAATTATTTAAAAAAAGACGATCATCCAACCAGCTTGCATGATGCCTTTAATGCAAATATATATTATAACAGGTCAACTGTACTGAACAGGTCACCAACCTGGCTCAGCCCATCTTGACCTTTTACCTAGCTCAACAAAAATGATATGAAATGATATAAGAAATCAACTTACCTCCATGAAAAGCGATGAATATGAGAGCCCGTTAACTCCCCTAAACAACCACCAATATGTGTAGCTCCATAAAATTACCTACAAAACGTGTAATGCTAACTGATGTTAGCATCTTTAATTGACAAAAAGCAAGAAAATTAAATTATAGCAAATAATCACTGTAAAAGATCACAAAGGGTCCGAGAATTCATGCTAACTAATGTTAGCATCTTTAATTGACCAAAAGCAAGAAAATTAAAACATAGCAAATAACCACTGGAAAAAAGATCCACCTTAGAGGATATCTTTCATTTTTTTGTTAGTATTGTATTGCATTATGGCATAACTTTGTTATAACTAAATACAAAACTTGGAAATATTCTACAAAATGAATATTTTGATTTACCTCGAAATCTCCCAAAGTATAATCTACCTTCAGATTATGGAGGATGGTTGTTCCTTGATTATTTGCATTCTTTAGCATGTCCTCCTAAGGCTAAATAAGGAAAAGATCAAAAGGAAGATTAAAAAAACTGATTCGAAACTATACTATTACTGTTTTAATGCGACCAAAAATATAATTTGTCAATGCCATTGATTAACCACCGCTCTTCAAAGAGATCGGCTTGACGTATAATCAAATAAACGCGGCTAGAGAGTCGGACCAAACCTGGTATAGTTCTGTCATGTATGGTCATCCGCCTTCATTGGCGGCTCCGCTGCCAAAAAAACGCCCAACACAAGGATCATAACAACAAATTGAAAAATATAAATTCCACCATATCACTTAGCACTTGCCTATGAATTAACAACGTACCATTAATATCTGATCAAGTTTGCTGGCAATAAAAAAATAGAGATAAGTTTATCAAATCGTTCAAGTAACAAAAATAATTATTCTACGGCTACTCAGCTAGGTGTACTCTTATAGAGACTTTCAAATGGTTTCCTATTCGGTTAAAGGTTTTACCTGAAACCGTTAAACTAATTAGACATACAACGTAACTTAAGTCAACACTTTTGTAGGTAAACAGGTTAAAAATCTCACATCTAAAATGTACATCACAAAGACGTGCCACTCCTAACTCCGAAAGAGTTATTGAGTGTAAGTCTTCAGCCTGAAACAAAGAACACATGATAAATGTAAAGCATATAACCTGGATGTAAAGGTCGGCCACTCACCACCAACTGAACGGTCAAAGACGTGCCACTCCTTTCAAATTCCAACTCGACATTTTGCCCCACGCTATCATCAAGTAAAGTCTCCAACTTCAGAAGCTAACTCGTTATTCTACTCCAAAGCACAATGCTTTAAAATGATGAATGAGAGTGTAAGGTTCTTGGCTTCAAGTATATCATGTTACACCTTCATAAGTGAGATAAGAAAAATAACCACTCGACCCGCTTAAAAAATCACATGCTTGGCCACCTCAGCACTCCTCTCAACAGATTCATTATCCTCGCTATATCTTGAAGCCCATCCATGACCAACACCTTTGAATATCTTCACAAAGCTCTCAATCTAGCTTTTGTCAAAAACTATTTTATTCACTGAACTTTAAAACCCTAACCCTAAACAGAGAAAAATATAACCCTTCCTATCTTTTACCATAAATCATGGGACTTACTTCTTGATTTTCTAATTAAGGTTCCATGTTTGACTTCTTCTTGTGAGTGTAACTGGTCAAGCTTGCCTTCTAATATGGTAGTTGGAACCTTAATTTCTGAAACAAAAGTTAAAGTTAAAAAGTGACATTTTCAACCTATATAATTATGAATGGGTTGACAAAGTTTATGTTTAATCTCTAGTGAGTCAAACCAAATGATATATTTGTAAAAAAAACTATATCAAAATGGGTCAACGGGCAGAACAGCTCAGACCAAGTATACAATTCGCCCATTTGACCACATCTAGGAGAAACAAACCTTTAACATCGTTGTCTTTCAAGGGACCATAACAAAAGCCTTAATGTCATTATTTTTGCTAGTTTAATAGCCATCATCCCAATAATTACATATAAATTAGTTTTAAGTCTACTAAAAAAATCAAAATGTTAGAATTTTTTAAGACACTGATTCTACCAATAATAATGAGAACTTTTGCATAAAGTTCTAAGGATATTTACAATTTAACCAGCACTTAGCGGATACTTTTTTTCTTTCAAATGGCCAATTTCATCTTAAATTCGGTAATGGTTATTTAAAATCATTATATAAAACCATAAAAAGAGTGATGATACTCACTATTGTTTGCTGAAATGCAAGGCATCATGCTTCATACAACTTGCATCAAGTTCATCACAAGGCTTCTCTATTGGGCATCCACTTTATAATATCCCACAATACTTTCCATATCTTAACAATAGTGAAACTGTCAATTCAAATATATGCGTTGTTTTCATTTTTTTTTTCAAAACTAATTTGTTTTTATCCTCCAAACTCATATAATATAAATAGGAAAACTTATTATCATAAACTATGAACTTTACCATGATGTTTATGTTACTAAAACAATTCCTACATGCAACAAATTTAGCCAAAAAAAAACATTGCAATAAGTTTCATATTACAATAGTAATGCAATCCATATTTTTTTTTTTGTTCTTAAACAACAAAATAAATTGAGGACACATAATGGATTGAGTTTTTGTTTATCTTAATAAACCAAGATTCAATGGTTGTTTCAGTCATCGAAATAGATAAGGTACCTGCACTAATTAGAGCGGAATCATTGCATCGAACGTCGGGCGTTGTTTACCAAGCAAACATGCTTGTGACCAGGTTAATTTCAATGAACCTTGTATACCAAAGGATCAATTAGGTTCAGATAATAAGATACAATGTAAATGTTTATTCCATTCAAAGGTATAATAAAATCATTTCATTTGGATCCATAAAATTATATTAAAGGAATGATTCATTCGATCAACGAATAGAAAGCAAATTGAAATAAAAGCTCAAAAAGTTTACTGAGATATTTACCTAAACAATAATTGAAATCAATAAAAAAATAAGATCACCAATAAAACACCAAAATTATGTTTCCATATCTTATCAAAATCACCAAATAGGGTTTAATTTTTTAAAACCTAAATGATGAACATACGTATGAATGAATGATAAATTAAAATCACGCAAAATCTCAAACACGATAAATTACTTCAGAAGAAATAAACGACAAACATTACGGATATATATGATCGAGAACATCAATAACGATCCGAGAGGATCGAGTTGAAAAATACCTGGTTAAGAAGCAGGTTCAAAGCAATCAGAATGCACTGCATTGAAAAAATTAGTAAAAAAATTAGACCAAAAAAACTTTAAAATGAAAATTTAAACATAATTAATGTCTTTTAAAACATCTGGTGGGCAAACTCTACGTACTAAAGTTTAAGAACTAACAAAAAACCAAGCAGAATCAAACTATTAATATCCAAATCCCTTTTTAGTCAGAATCAGTAAAAATTAGAACAAATAAGCCTAAAATGTCAACTTTAACATAACTGATGACTTTTGACACACACCTGGTGCTCCTGATGGGCAAACTCCTCAAGCTATAATTGAAGAACTTACAAAGAAACAGAACGTAATCAAACTATCAAGCCCCACTACCTTTTCAAGTCAGAAATAAGTAAAAACAATAGATCAAATAAGCTTCAAAATGCCAACTTTAACATAACTGAAGACCTGGTGGGCAGACTCTTCATACTAAAATTAAAGAACTAACAAACAAAATTAAACATAATTAAACTATCAAGTTAATTCAAATTCAAAATACATAAAACACAACCCAATAGCAATAGTATAAGGGTTTTCTTACACTCGAACGAAATAAACCTTGTAATAGACAAAAAAAAAATTGAAATAAGAATCAAACCTAACCAAACCAAACCTGATGTTCATGAAGGTCCTCATTCAAAAGGTCAATGTAGACCATGAAAAACCCATCTGCTTTGCAACTTTTTTCTTCCCCAAGGTGGCATCTACATCCATGACAATTGCAATAGTAGCTTGCTGTAATAATATAGCATTAGTCAATTAGAGAATGACGGTAAACCAACAAAATAAGAACTTTTCAAATGTCAATGCAAAGTTTAAAGCCTTCATAATCATACATAATCTATACTACTTTATAATATGTTATAACGACTTCTTGTTGTCCAATTCTGTGAGCTCTGCACATTGCCTAACAAAAGTAATGAAATTAGTATGTAGTGACTATAAATGGAGATAGATATTATACACTCCCAAACCTGCAGATCATTCTAAGGATTCCAATCTGATTCAAAAATGATGACAATATCTGGTGTGCAAGATTGATACCTAAACCACCAGCTACAGTGGAAAGAAGAAAACAAAAATCACCAAACAAACATCATAACACACAAAAATCCACAATATATAATTATCATTTATAAACTCGACTACAACTGTACCTTTGGATCATTACCAGTTGACAAATTTCTTATGAAGAATACTAAAACTCAGTCACACTTGTTAGCGGATCAGTGAGGCATTACATCAAAGTATCAAACATCATGTATCTAGTTATAACCAATCATGTGTGACTCACACATTTACCAAATACAAAAATTAACTGGTACCATGAATAATGGATATGGTGGTTACCTTAATAGCCAGGCGAGACGCGTTAGAAAGACATACTCTGTTGCTGATGCATTCTGCATATGCACAAACTGTCTGCAAGTGTACATGTTATATAATTATATTAGTAGAAAAAAGGCAATTGGAAAACATAAGAATCATAAAACAAAGAGAATTTTAACAACTGCTCCACTTGATCATATGTAGCATTTCATCAAACACCTAGAAGACATCACATCAAATACAAAAATTAAAAAATAAACATATAATCTCATATTTTATGTATCTTGAATTAGAAATTAACAAATAAATTATCAAATTGAACAAAAATATCCAATCAGAATTTCCCTTTCCTACAGATAATCCATAATCGTACAAAAATATCCAATCGTTCTTGTCTCCTGAAACCACACAAATTGAATAAAAAAAAAATGGTAGGTGCTTAAATCAACAAAAATCAAAATCCTAATCCTAGTTTTTGCAATCAAATAATAAGCAAGAGAGATGAACTCACGGGACTAATCCAACCCGCTCCTGAGGAATCCGTATTTATGCTTGAATCAACAAAAAAAATACAATTTGTATTTTCTTCAACAAAAAATTAGTGTGTCTGATGAACAATTTTACATCAGAAACCCTAAAATTAGTGTTTCTGATAAACATACCTGTTGAAATCAACTGTATATGGTACGATCAAAGAGTTTGAAACACCAATTGAAAGAAACGATCGATGATTGTAAGTCTGTAACGCCGATTGAAAGAAACCATGACTCAAAAACAGATGAATAACAAACCACTTTTAGATAGAATGAAGAAAAGGAACCAAGCTATCTTTAATAGATTAAGAATGGAAACGCTTCCATATTTTCGCAAAAGATCTTCCGGTAATTGATGAATTATTCAACTTTCCATATATAATTCAAGAAGCTTTTGAAAGAAGAATGAAGGAATTGATTGAGAATTGAGAGGAGAGGAAAATGCCGCCTAAATTCCCAATTCTCTGGCCAAAGAGAATAGTCACATCAAAGTCAAATAGTCAACCACTATTTTGCTTTAGTATAAGAGATAGATTATGAATATATTTATTATTAATGTGGTTGTCAACACCTAAAATAGATTAGACTTATTCCACAAGTTTTCCTCAATTGTATATAGTCTTTGTATCTCTTGTAATATACATCTCAATCAATGAAATATCAGTCTCTTTCTCCCTACATCTATTTCTCTTATTGTTTGCTATTAGGCTAGTAGGTCGTTTTTTCACAACACGTTATCAGCACGAGAGTGCTTTCATCAAAACCCTAATCCCCATCCAGGATTTATCGTTCCCACAGCCACCACGGGATGATTGTATGTTTTGTTTGTCACACATTGGTCGGCAACTTTAATACAAGATCTGCATGACAAATCCAACCTAAGAGAAACTAGATCAATGGTATGTTTCTCTCTTAATATATCTCATAGCAACATCATGACTAAATAATAATTAATGCTCTTAAATATTGGTGCTACCAATTTTTCCTTGACCAATTTACTTTTCCTCAAGTAAATGTCAATAGATACACATATGATTTTATGAAATTGAGAAAAGAATTCATGCAAAAGTTAGCATCATATACTATTGTATCTTTATTATTTATGGGTTTTAAAAGTATATTTAAAAGGTAAATACATGTAGCTAATGGAAGAAGATATATATTAGAATTAGGAAAACAATTATAATTTAGTGAGGTTTAATTGTTTGGATTGAACACTGCACTTTCACAACATTTGTGATCAATGGTTATTATTTGTGATTTTTTTTTCTTTCCAGAATACAAGGATCAAATATAAAAGTGAAGATTTGATTTGAAAACATTCCATTTTTTAATCATCGAAGTTTACAAAGGAGCTCTTTTAACATATTAACTATGATTTAATTAGTTTTATTAAATTAGAATTTGGATTTCATATATTTAGAATGTCGATAACTATTTAGATTAGATTTAGATATATAATTGAATTCATTTATGTTAGTTAGTTAATTAAACCACTGTTATGTAGATATAAAGTTCATATATAAAACTTCATATTCACTAGATGAATATTTTGATTACTTTAATTACAAAGTTAGGCATTCCATATGATTCAATTTGATTGTTATTGTTATTTTTAACAAATTAAATAGATTAAATTAAATGACCCCAGTATCAAAATTGCTTTAATCTATTTGTTGTGTTTGTACTTCAACAAGGGTATAAATCTTATGAAACATCAATTTTATTGCCTGAACTTGCTTTGTTTTCATGATGAGATATTTGGGTTTTGTTGTTATATTTGGTTGTCCATCCCGTTCCTTGTTTCGTTACAACCATAGAAAAGAAGTGTAACAGAATGATCATGATGAGAGTTAAGCTTCTCCGTTGACAACATCAGAAGGTATGTAATTTATAGCATTTTATATTTGGATGTTATTTATAATCTCCACTCTTGAAAAGTTCTCGCACATGCATAGATACGTTGATGCCTACATTAGCCTTAATGAATTGTTAGTTTGAAGTATTGACATATGCCTATTAATAGACTAGATTGTATGCTTAAGTTTAGTATTAAACTAATGGGAGTTGAACTTAAAGATCGATGAGTTGTTGTGCAAAGTTATGGCTAATCCTTTTCAATAATTACGGTAAAGATGATGCAAGTGTTGTTTATGTTTAGAAATAGAGTAACATAGATTTGTACGTAAGATATTTTTTGTGATTGGTTATACAATAATACATTATTACATAAGTTATATGTGTTTGCTTATAAATAATGAAAAAGCCTCTTCTTTCATAAACGCATAAAAACTTATCATTACTCGTTTTTATATGATGACATGCTATAACATGATTGTATAATATGATTATATGGTGTGCCTTGTATTTTGTATACTATCATTTATTTTGTATATGATATTTGAGAAAACAACTAAACCAGAGTTATGGTTTATTATCATTATCATGAAAGAGTATAAATATGTTTAGATATGACCCTTGAAGTGTCATACTTCCTCCCTGAATCTCATTATCAAGTTATAAAAGGTCGTAAGATATTTAATCGATAAATCTTATTTGACTCGAACATTTAGTTACTTCTCTATTCGTATTATGTAAAGAGAAGATTATTATAAGGAAAAATCAGATCAAACAATTTCCATTTGTCATATCTCAAATATGCTAAAGTCGCAATATTATGGAACCATGAAACTTTGTTGGTTCTACTCCATTTACTGAAGTGAATGTGATTGTATAACTATCGTTGAAAATGCTGTGAGAAACTTGTAATGAGGTCGAACTGTCAGAAAATGTAAGATAGCCAAGTTAATAGTGAGACCGACTATTAACATTGTAATGATAGGCATAATGGGATCGACCACTAGAAGTGGCAATATAAGGGAGTGATAATATGCGAATAACATGTGGAAATAGTGATAGTGATATAACATGATAGTTTCAAATGATATCTCTCTCGTGTCTTACTTTTGTATTACATACCTGCAAGTAATACATCTACGATCATAAACTAGACGTTTATGGATCATGATATTTGATTGGCATGACCGGTTAGACCACGCCGAGTCAATGATGACGTGAAACACAATGAAGAACTGGAAGATTCTTCCTGACAATTAAAGATCTCTCTGTTCTCAAGAAGAAATTAATTATTTACCAACCAAGATAGGGTGTGAATCCCTAAATATTCTGGAATAAAGAAAGGACACGTATATCCAAATATGATACCATTTAGTGTTTTAAATCGATGCATCGTCTACATGGTTATCAAATCCACAACCTGAAGTTTGTGCGATTGTGGCTTATCTAATGTGATAGCAAGCATATTAATCTAGATTAGTATATCTATTTGGTAATAATGAATTTGATCCCAAGTTATTAACGATCATTGGAATAAGTGTTACTGTTGAGATGATCACTAAACGACTACTATTGATTACAAACCAATGATCATGAGAGGAGCAAAAGTTTATTTAGGTACATGTAATTTTACATGTAGTACCATTAATTCACATCAAGCCAATAAGTTATAGTTCTCCCCATACAATTAGTTTTTGGTCAGGAACCAAAGATGTCTCATCAAAGATTTTGGTTGTGTGACATATATTGAAACTCATCCACCATACCGCACAAAGTTGGGACTTCTAGAAGGGTCAAGAATATATGTTGGGTAAAAAATAATTGTCTATGATTAAATAGTTAAAGCCATTGGTGAAAGATTTGCTTACGGCTCATTGGTTTTCACTTTAGTGAATGAATGTTCCCAACATTAGGGGGAGATAATACGCAGTTGGAAAGTGAAAAATGGAACGAATTATCATGTCATCTTGATCCTCAGACTATAAACGGTGAACCAAAAGTTCAAAGGATAATTCATTTACCAATATTAAAGAACAAATTACCAGACACATTCACTGACCTTAAAAAGGTGATTTATATCACATATGCTAACTGCTAATGCTCCAATTAAGATGAGTGTCCCAGAAGGACAACCACATATATGTGATGGGTCTATTACACGTCTAACGCGTGGTAGACTAATCGATTCCAATAATAAAATTCCTCGAAAGTTGGAGCAAGTAATTAAGATGGTCAAGTCGGGGTTATATTAATAGGGTCACCTGAAGAGACATTAGACATGATGGTTCTAGAAGAACCTCAGGTACCTGAAAATAAAGAGATCTCAGTATATTGTATCATGTCTATCAAATATATGGAATCGAAATAAAATCGACGTCGTTATATTTTTGTATATAATATAGCATTTGAAATGATGAAATGATGAGGCTCAAGATTTAAGATCTGCCTATGAATAAAAATACATAAATGATTGGCCAAAATGGAAAGACGCAAAGTATGGCAGATTTAAATTCTCTAATGAAATGGAAAGTTTTCGGACCAACAGTCCATACAACCGAATTTGTAAAGTATGTTGGATATTAATGAGGCTTTTATGCGAATAATGTGAAAATCAAATTAAATGAGATAAGGCAAATATGGTGCATAAGGATTTTCATAAAAACCCATGATTGATTATAATGAGACACATTCTCTAGTGGTGGATGTAATGGCTTTTCAATATTTATTAGTCTGGTAATATAAAGAGAGAATTGATATGCCTCTTATGAATGTTATGTATCACTTGATACTGGAAGTTTACATGAAAGTCCCTCAAGGATTTGAATTATCAAAAATCATGTAAAATGAGTTCTCGAGAACGATATGATCGTTGTATACAAATTCATATTTGAATATGTTGAATATAATTGGAACTCCTGATGAGTATTGTAAAGCATTTAAGTGCTTATAAGGTTAGTTGAAACATCTTAAGGATGTAATTCTTGTGCACCGATAACTATACATAGAAAACTTGTGCCTGGTTATTATGGCATCTTAATGTACAATGTATAAGCATGGTACAATATGGATTAGATATTCAAGACATCCTTGCATATGATATAGAAATCAATGAGGCGGTATATGTAATAGAACTCCTAAAGAGTGAATGCGCATACATTGTTTTTCAAAGTTGAAATAAGTATGTATATGATTGCAAATGCCTAAAACATTGATTTCAAGTCCTCAAGAATGTATCTTTATAAAGTTAAAGATAGTATGAACTATAATAGTCAAATTGAGTGTTGTACAACTCATGATATATTCTGATAAAGAGCAATATAAGTTTGATAATATTAACCATCTTTATCGAATGTTCTTTCTTAAAAGTTCACTATAATCGCAATTTACAGTGATGATGTCTGAGCATCATCAAGAGAAACTGGCAAGCTTTTAGAAGTGGAATTTTTTTAATGACCCTAGCACAGTCTAATTATTACTCGACTTGCAGTTCGAGTATATTTGTAATCATACTTTTATTCATCTATCAAACTACATCTAGAAGATTAGGGGTGTAAACGATGCGCCACGGCTCGAGAGCTACCTGGGATCGGATCGGTAAAAAGCTCGAACGAGTCGAGCTTTAACGAGCCCGAGCCCGAGCTTGAGCTTGAAATATGACTCGTTTAGCTATCGAGCCCGAGCTCGAGCTTTGCATACAAAGATCGTTTAGGCTCGCGAGCCTAAACGAGCCTAAACATAATTTTATATTAATTTTATATTTATATATTATGTAATGTATGAAAATTACTTCTCTTCTTCCAAAGCTCATCGACCCATTTAATAATACTTCAGTAAAACCTTTTTACCCTAATTTATTACAACAACAACACAGCGACTCTTCATTTTAGGGGGGAAATCAAAATTCTCATCTGATCAAGAACAGTAGAACACCATCGACCAACGCCATCGTCATCGTCATCAGCCATCATCATCGGCCATCGTCACACAAGTAAGTTGTTTATTTGACCTCTATACACTAAGTATCTTTTTGTGTATTGTTTATTTGACATCTATACACCATCGACTCTGTACATTAACTGATGATGGATTTGAAGGTTTTTGAATGATAATAAAAGAGATGATTGTAATTGTATTTTATAATAATAACGAACTGTTGAGTGGGTCAGCTGATAAAACAGTTAGGGTTTGAATGTTGATACCGATTCCATTATAATAAAACGATATGTTGAGTGAGAGATAGTGGTGGTTTGGTTTAATATGAACTTAAACGGACATATTTTATTAGGCTGTCAAATATGAACTCTGTACATTAACTGGGTACCCTTTCTTTGATGTTATTATTTTTGGGAAATTTGTTAGATTGGGGATACAATTATGTAAATTTTGTTGTAAATTAACGAGGCTTATTGATTTATGTAATATTCATTTAAGATTGACCCATATGTGTTTGTTATTTCCTTTTTAGGTGAATATAAATGATAAAAGTAGGTGAACCGGATCTAATTAACCCCATGCAAAAGGAAGGTGAAACTCAATCGTCTCAATCACATGAATATATCAACATTGAGGCTGATGAGAACCTTCATGAAACAAATAACCAAGATGTAAACAAAGATCACGGTGAAGGAGATAATGATGAATATCATGGTGAAGAAAATGATGGTGAAGACCATGCTGATGAGGTGTTGCAAAAGGCTAAGCGTTAAAAGTCCTCGTTGGTGTGGGAGGACTTTGTTGAAGTAACTCTTCCAGGTGGACAAGTAAAAGTCTAGTGTGTGCATTGCAAGAAAAAATTGGCCAAACATAAAAGTGGATCTACATCAACTTATGGACGACACAAGAAAAGTTGCTTGAAACGCAAGCAGTTTGTGAGAACTCAACAATTGCTAAATTTTCAGCCGGTTGATGTAGACGTGGGGTCCATTAAGTCTCCCTCCTTTGATTGGACTCGATGGGAAGTATGATGCCACCAAGATGAGGGAATCGATCGCTAACTGGTTATTGGCAACAGAGCAACCGTTTACTACTGTGGAAGATGACATGTTTGTGTACATGATGAAGACAACAAATCCGATGTTTGAGAGGATTAGCAGGGCAACAATAAAATCAGATTGCATTAAGGTGTATGAACATGAGAGGAAAAAACTAAAAGGCCTCATAAATGATGCCTCAAGTGTTTGTTTGACAACTGATTGTTGGAAGTCATCTCATCAAAAAATTGAGTATATGGTTATTACTGGGCATTTTATTGATCAAAACTGGAGGTTTGTTAAAAGCTTCTATATTTTTATTTATTACTTTTATCTGTTTTTTTATCATGTTATTATACTTTTTTATCATTTCTTAAGTGTTTGACTATTTGTTTGACAATAAAACAGATTGCAAAAACATGTGCTTAGTTTTGTTCATGTTCCTCCTCCTCGTACCGGGCTGGACATCGCTGATGGCATTTACAAATGCCTAAAGGAGTGGGAAGTTGAGGCAAAGATTTTCTCCATTTCAGTTGATAACGCATCATATAATGACAGGGCTGTTAGTACACTGAAAAAGAACTTTTCTAAAGTGAAGAAACTTACGTGTGGTGGCAGGTTATTCCATGTTAGGTGTTGTGCACACATACTTAACTTGCTCGTCAAAGATGGTCTTTCAGTGATTGAAGATGTAATTGAAGAAGTTCGTGAAGCCGTGAAATATATAAATCATTCAGAGGCAAGGCGTCAGTCATTTTCGAATGTTTGACAAGTACTGGGGGGAATGTAAGTTCATTCGGGATATGACCAAAAAGATGAAGGAGAAGTTTGACAAGTACTGGGGGGAATGTCACTTATTGATGACCATAGCTGCAATGCTAGATCCAAGATTAAAAAAGTGGGTAATTGAATTTTGCTATCCAAAAATATATTCACCAAATGAAGCTTCAAAAAATATTCAAGATGTGTCAAAAGCACTTGAACTTATGTATGAAGAGTATTTGGAGAATCATGAAGCATTAGTTAAGGAAAGTGCAAGCCATAAAAGTGGATCTTCTGGAGGGAACGCAAGTTCAAAAGCTAATGAAGAATCGGTTGGATCAGGATGGGATGCATTTGATGAATATCTTAAAGATGCGGATGTTGAGAGACCAGTCAAATCTGAACTACAAATGTATTTGGAAGAAGGTGTACTTCAAGGCCATGGAGGAATGAATTTCAATATCTTAGAATGGTGGAACACTCATAGGCTCAAGTATCGTGTTTTATCAAATATGGCAATGGATATACTCGCGGTTCCAATTTCCACAGTTGCATCTGAATCGACTTTTAGCGCCGGTGGCAGAGTTATTGATCCATATCGATCTACATTAGCGCCTACCACTGTAGAGATGTTGATTTGTGGAGGGAACTGGATTAGACAAATTTATGGAGTAAAGAAGAAGTTTAAGGTACTTTTAAAAACTTGAAAGCTTATTAGAATTTCACAATTTTATTGTTTTTAAATATTGACTTTGTTTTTGTAGAAGGAGGAAACACCGTTAGAAGTTTTACTACCTAGCGGGAAACAAAACTAAATGAAGGTACACATCAATTAATATGTTTGAACACCTTGATTTTAAAATTATCACATTGATTGAAAGTGAACATATAACTTGGTATATGGTATTTATGACTTTTTGTAAACAAGTTGGTAGGTATTTACAAGATGGTTCTGCTATTTTTTGGTTTTGGAACAGATTGGTCAAGTGGAAAGATAAAGGTACATATTGCACTTTTATGCATCATTTTTATTTAACTTTTTTATCAACTGTTACATGTAATTAATAATTTCTCATTTGATATGTTTCAGGTTTAACAATATAATAGTCACTAACTTTTGGGGATATTTCAGAAGACTTACTTTTGGGGATATTTCGGAAGACGGGAATTTTTGTTTATTAACAATCGAATGTCGTCTTTTTTGTTCTACAATACTTGGTCTTGTACTCTTGCAACTTTATGTGGTTGAAGTTATTTAATGATGGTCCCGTAACCATTTATATTTGCAATACGGTGGTGTTTCATATTATTTTTGTTTTTTTATATTGGTTTTGGGAAGTTTTTTATATTTAGTTAAGTCAATTAGAATAGTCGTTATTTTATAACATTGGTGGGCCGAGTTCGAGCCGAGCTCGAGCCGAGCTTTGACTCATTTAAACTATATTGGAACGAGCTCTAGCCGAGCTTTGAACTTGTTTAATGTTGTTCTCAAATCATCTCGAGCCGAGCCGAGCCGGACTCGAGCTTTGGATTTTACTTACGAGCCGAGCTCGAGCTCAAAATTTTAGGCTCGAACCGAGCCGAGCTCGATCTCGAGCTTCACAAATGCATCACGAGCTGAGCTCGAGTAGTAGAAGGGTCGGGCTCGGCCCGACTCGTTTACACCCCTGTAGAAGATGTTGGTGGGATATTTTAGTATGTAGAGAGCTCAACCTTATAGTATGTTAAAGGTTGTTCAGACACTTTTTATAAGAAATGATTATTATCATCTCCTACCATAGTACACATTCTCATTTCAAAAGTACCATCGCTAAAGTGCAATTGTGCATTAACTTAACTTTCTAGCTATGCATGATAATATATATCTTTTATTTGAATTTATCAACATGATATTGCACATGTCCAATGAGGAGACATTTGAATGGTAAAGTAGATATGTCAATACCCTAAAGGTAAGAATGATATGTGTCTATATTTTACTAACCCATGAAAGCTAGTTCTGTTAGTCTTGTAGATGTAAAGAATGTAGCACAAATAGTCTTGGATCTTATGGTATTTGTTCGCAAGAGGAAGCACTAGAAGTCTCACAAGAAGATTTTACAACACTACTCAAGATAAAGGATTGCACTTAAAGGCATCAAACGACAAATCATTCTACAAAAGTTTTGAGCAACTTTCGAGGATGATGGACACACTTTACTTAAAAGATACATATTATAATGAGGGGGAGATTTATTCAAGTTGCACTCTTTTTCCCTTAACTAAGTTTTATCCCAATGGGTTTTCTTAGTAAGGTTTTTAATGAGGCAACATACCTGATCCATAAGTATCAGGGGGAGATAATGCGCATTACACGCTGCACTCTTTTTCCCTTAGCTACGGTTTTGTCCCACCGGGTTTTCCTAGCAAGGTTTTTAACGAGGCAACATCAAGCGTATTATGTTGATAACCAAGGGGGAGTATTATGAATATATTTATTATTAATGTGGTTATCAACACCTAAAATAGATTAGGCTTGTTCCACAAGTTTTCCTCAATTATATATAGTCTTTGTATCTCTTGTAATATACATCTCAATCAATGAAATATCAGTCTCTTTCTCCCTTCATCTATTTCTCTTATTGTTTGCTATTAGGCTAGTAGGTCGTTGTTTCACAACACAAATGACATTGTTAATTAGTGTGTTTTAAACAGATCTTACAATTTGTAATCATCGATTAGTTACATTATAAAGCGAGCCTTTACACTGAGGATCCTTACCTTAACTACAAACTTTACACTTTTTGAGTCCTTAACTCTAATTGTAATCTATTTAACGTAATATAATAACGAACCGACAAACTTAGATATATCTACTATTACAAATCTAAAAATGAACGATAATAAACATTAAAAAGGAAAAATTCGGCCACTTTGTTGAAATGAATCTTGAATCTAAATTAATAAATAGGGTAAAAAAAAAACCTTAAAAATATATAAAACACATAAATGCAACACTAAGGCTGGGTGATGTGGAATAATTAAGGTCCTTATGTTAGTTAAGACGCTACATCGACGCTATATAGACAGTAAGGCTTTAAAGTCGGGGGGGGGGGATAGTGCACGGTCCTCCCAACCGCCGGAGTGATCTCACTCCGGGAGCCGCTACCCGACCAAGCTAGCTCCGCGGTGACTTCCCCATGCCAAGTTCTTACCCTGGGCGACATATGCCACTCCCAAGACTCGAACCCGGTACCTCTGGAAAGAGGTGGGTGTCGGTGGCCAACTGGGCAGTCCATATGCTTTAACAACCATGGTGTGGCTTAAATCCACGTTAATCATTTTCCACTCATTATTTATTTGTTTATTTATTTTTTGTATTAAAAACAAAAAAAATCCTATAAGATGTTAAATTCAATTACATTAAAAAAAAATACAAAGCAAGTTTTTCAATAAAAAATGAACATCTATCTATACTTTATATAAAAGGAGAAATCCAAGTAACATAAGAAAAGCTGATGTGTCAGCTTGAGAGCATGTCCAACAAGGCTTTTCTTATCTCATTATTACATCATAAAGCCTAATATTAAAAGCCTTTAAAATTCAAAGGTGGCCCACATTTAGATTCCAAAGGTCTGCCCATTCAAAACCTCTGTAATAAAAAATCACTGTCCATTCAAGCAACTGTAATCAAAATCATTGTCCATTCAAAGGTCTGCCCATTCAAACGAATGTAATCAAACCACTGTAATCAAACCACTGATGATTCAAAATTCAAACTTCAAAACCTCTGACGATTCAATATTATGGCTCCAAATTCAAAATTCAAAATTATGGCTCCAGGTATATAACATATCATCTTCTTCAATCAACTACTCTCTCTAATCAATTTCTCTCTCAACTCTCTCTCTCTCTAAAACTCACTTTCTCTCTGTTCCCAGTTCCCTCAAAATTCTGGCTCCACACTTTCACCTCTCCCTCAAATCCAGTTCCATCAAACATCTGTTCCCAATTCAAAATTCTGGCTCCACATTCAAAATTCAAAATTCAAACCATATTTTCTAATTCTATAAATAAGACATAATTATCTGGCTCCACATGTAACAACTCTCACCAAAATTAATACTTAGTAGGTTAATTATCTATTAAGGAAACCTTAATTGAGACACCCAAGTAATTCTGTATAAACCCTAAGATTTCCAGAACAATCAGAATCAGGATCAGGGCCCCTAAAACTCAAGGGGGGTAAAACCTAGCTAACGGTTATCAACATAATTCGTTGTCACAGTAGAATTTCATAAAACTGTCAAGTCAGCAAGCCTAGTCCCGAACCCAGCTACCCTATAAATAGACTGCTTCCCTTACGGACCGTAAGGGATCTGGCTTACGGTCCGTAAGCATGTCCAAATTTCGTGTGTAAATAACAGACATTGGCACTTGAATTCTGTCTTTGGAACGACGTAAATTCTCGTTGTATACGTCGAGTTATAGCAGAAACAGTACAGTTAACACGCACGATTCACGAAACGCTGCCGCAATTAGGGTAATAACTCGATCGCTATTACGATTCAACGTCCGATCGATTATAACTATCCAACGATTGTTTAAGTGCCGCTCAAATTGAGTTTATACTTTGTTATTCATCGTGATTTCAACTTGAATGTTTGAGTGCTGTTCGAACTCGGACTATACTCTGTCATTCGTTGTGAATTCGTTGAATTGTTAAGTATTGCACTTGTAACTCGTTGTGAAGGTTTAATCTCGTGAATTGTCGTAACTGCTGTATTAGTTACTAACCCGTTTGTGTGTGTATTGTTATTTAAATTAGGTTAATCAAGGCTAATCAGTAGGCTTATATTCTGCTCGTTAAATCCATAATGTGAGTCATTTTCTTTTTATCAAACTGTTTTACAATACCTCAAATTATTTTCAAAGGTTATAATTACAGGGATTAAGTCGTGGCTATCTTAATCAATGGCTAGTGGGGTATTGTGCACATTACTAATTTTCTCACAGGGTTAGGCTAGTAAGCCCTAACATATGTTAGGCATATAAGCCCTAACAGTGATAATCATCACTAATTGGGTGACAGGACCCAATAGTGGTATGACCACCGTCACCAGGAGGTGACACGGTGCCATATAACAATAAGATAGGAACCATTGTAATCGCTCTTATGCTGTAATTTTTTACTAAATGTTATTTTTATCAAAATAAATGATTCACTCAGTATTTCCCCGCTGACAAACCTTTTTCAAACATGTTTCAGGTGATCTGTTGTAAGCAAAGAAAAGTGCCGTGAAGCACTACAAGCTTAGAAAAGTGGCTCAGTGTAAATAAATAAAAGAAACATGTTTTGAGAAATAAAGATTTCCTAGAGAAATCGCAGTATTGTAAATTATAGGGTTTTATCCCTAAATCTTGTAAACGGGCATTTAATATCAAAAGATCCTTTATTAAAAAGACTTCCGCTGTCGCCTAAATTAAATACCACGGGATTTCCTGACTCGCGGCTCTGGACCGGGTCAAACCGGGGCCGAGGGCCGTGACAGGAAAAGGTGGTATCAGAGCCACTGATATAAGCTTACTACTGATTTATAGTCTATTAAATTGCCATTTTGTGATTATGTGTTTTAATTAGTTATTTGTTAGTCACAGTATGGATAAACAAAGGCTTTCTGCCATCTACCACAAATTAGATACTGCACCCACGGAAAAAGGAACCTCTTCCTCCAAATACCCAGCAAACCTGGAAGAAGGAATTTTTGTCCGGAAAGCACAATATGAGAATCCTCTTACACCAGAGAAAAGAAATTCGATTATTAGAAAAAACCAGAAACCCCAAGTCAAGAAAGTGAGGTTTAATCCAGAAATCCAGGAATTAGGCAATAATCCACCTTGGGAAGACGAATTAGACGAAAAATGGGCAAATCTTTATATGCTAGCTACCGTAGCAGAGAATGCAAACCTCTAAATTATTAATAAACATAAAAAATTACTACCCAGTAAATAAATAAATAAATCCTAGTATGTTCTCTTTCCGGTTGTCTCTTGTACAAATTAGTATGCAATAAAACTTCCATGTTTATTTGTTAAACTTTGTTCCAAAGTTTTAACTTAGCATTTTTGTGCATTTTGCATATATGCTACACAGCATGAGTGAGATATCGGAAGCATTTCAGAATCTCAACCTCTATCCAGTACCAATTGAAGTCTCTCACGACTTTACTGGTTATATTGCTGACATAGAGGAACCCCTGGAATTCCAAGCTCCACCGCGGGAAAAAGCAAAACCTAAAAAGAGAAGAAGATATGTAGGATGGAGGAAAGTGCGCAGAAGAAAGCCAGCCACTAGGAAACTCCCAAAAGTAGAAAACCCTATAAACAAAGGAAAAGGAATCGAGACCGGAGAGAGTTCTAAACCAGCAGAGATAGAAACTGGAGAAGATTCTAAACAAAAAGGAATAGAAATTGGAGAGAGCTCTAGACAACCAGAAGAAATCACATTTCAAGACGAAATAGACCGTTTACTGGCAAACTGTGATGTTATTAGCCCTATCCACAATAATCTATATCCTTACCCGGCCAAAAACCAACTTCCTGTAAATTTGGAACCAGCTATTCCAGACCCACTAATCCACACTAGACCTTTAGGCCAAATGGAAGAATGGTGGACGAATGACTGGCAATTTCAAAATATGATCAACAGTCCTTATTCCTTCCTCCCACAGTTTGATCCAGAACCGTTCCCCAATCCTCCAATGAGCAACGAAAACTTAGCCGAAGTTCGTCAGTTCGGTGAAGAGCTGATAGGTACAGGGAATAGGATCCGGGAAATGGGAGAACAAATCTCCTGGAAGTACGACGAGAGGGAGCGTCGCTACTAAAACTGCCAGTTGACTAAAGGATAGTGGGGTGGGAAGTGTGTCTGTATCATAATAGTAATAGTAAAAATCTAACTCTGTAAAATGGGAAATAAAACATTGTAAGATAAACAGTGTGTATGGATGCCTATATAATCTATAAATCAAAATAGAAGTCGAAACATCGACAATTTTGGCTATATATATATGTGTTGTGAAAAAAAAAGGGATTTATGTGATTACTTGCAATTGTTTTATTTACAATCATTTGATACTAATAGTTATATCTATAATAATTATCAGATGGAAAACGCCAGTAATGAACCAGTAAATGAAGGGAATCAATCTGAGCAAAATCAGGAAAACCAATATATGACTAGACAAGACATAGAAAATATCATTACTCAAGGGATAGCCAATGCTATTCCAGTAATCATGGCTGCTGCTCAGAAACCTGTTGAACCGCAACAAATCATTCCTAGTAAACGTACCCAGGAAGACAATTTTAGTCATAGTGTAAATGGAGGCGGCAATCATGACGATAATAATCCACGACGGGCTCCACCTCCTAAGAAAATGAAAACTGCAACGCTTGGTTGCACTTACAAAGAATTCCTGGCTTGCAAACCTGCTGAATTTGCAGGTAACGAAGGAGCAACTGCAGTACTGCGTTGGTTAGAGAAAACCGAAGCAGTAATTGCAATAAGTAAGTGTGGCGAAGAATATCAGGTTATGTATGCGTCGAATTTGTTCAAAGAAGGGGCGCTAGAGTGGTGGAACACAGTATTACAAGCAAAAGGAAGAAGGATGGCTTATGCTATGAACTGGGAAGAATTTAAGAATCTTGTAGAAAGAAAATTCTGTCCCGAATATGAAAAAGAACAAATGGCGAATAAGTTCTTAAACCATCGTATGGTAGGTGTAGAGTGTCGCGGTTATACTTCGACATTCTTTAAATATGCTAGAGTGGTACCAACACTGGCTTCACCAGAACCGGTACTCATTTCTCGCTATATTTGGGGACTAATTAGTGAAATCCGTAACATCGTTAAAGCTGCAAGACCTCGTACTATTGACGATGCTGTGGAATTAGCTAATACTTTAACCGATGAACTGGTACGCACAAGAGAAGAAGATCGGAAGAAAGAAGTAGCTCAAAAGATTACCCAAGGATTCCATGTGGGTAATCGTAATAACTTTAAAAGAAAGGGGACTGGACAATCCTCTAATGGACTATTTTGCAATTCTTGCAAAAAGAAGCATTTTGGAAAATGCAAAGGATATTGCAATTTTTGCAAAATTCCGGGGCATCAGGAAGAAGAGTGTAGGAGAAAGAAATTCATAGTCTGCTTTAACTGTGGAGAAGCAGGGCATTTCAAAACAGAATGTCCTAAATTGGTTAAACCCACAGACAACAAAGGCAAACCAGCTGATGGAACAACAAAGAAGAATGCCCGAGCATTTCAATTAACTACTTAGGAAGCGGAACTAATCCCAGATGTGATAGCTGGTACGTTCTTAGTCCACGACGTGTTTGCAAATGTATTATTTGACTCTGGTGCAAACCAAAGTTTTATTAATACTTCATTCTGCCAAGCTCTTAATTTACCAGTAACCACTCTTAGACAGATTTTAACAGTCGAAACGGCAGATGGGAATTCTATTAACATAGATAAAGTTTTGCAGGAAGGAAAGATAGAACTTTTAGGCCATAAGTTCTCTGCAAACCTATTACCTATGAAATTAGCTGGATTCGATGTGGTATTAGGAATGGATTGGTTAATAGCCAACCATGCTCGAATCCTTTGTGATAAGAATTCCGTAGAAATCCGTACTCCCATAGGAGAGGTAATTTTAATTACAGGAGATAAACCTCGAAAGCCACTGAAATTCATTTCAGTAATGAAATTGGCTAGTTATTCAAGAAAACAAGAAATGGTGTATATGATTTCTGTAATCATTAACACCAAAAGTAAGGAACTTCAGGACATCCCTATAGTCTCAGAATACCCAGATGTCTTTCCAGAAGAATTACCTGGAGTACCACTCGTTAGAGAAGTAGAATTTAGAATCCATCTAATTCCGGGTACTACACCAATAGCAAAGGCACCTTATCGATTAGCACCCACTGAAATGCTAGAATTGAAAAAGCAATTAGATGAATTACTAAGCAAAGGATTTATACAACCTAGTTCATCCCCTTGGGGAGCGCCAGTGTTGTTTGTGAAAAAGAAAGATGGATCGATGAGGATGTGTATCGATTATAGGGAATTAAATAAAGTTACAGTTAAGAATCGATACCCATTACCTAGGATTGATGATCTTTTTGATCAACTTCAAGGCGCTAGGTATTTTTCTAAGATAGACTTGCGCTCCGGATATCATCAATTGAAAGTACAAGAAGAAGACATACCTAAAACTGCTTTCAGAACTAGGTATGGTCATTATGAGTTTACAGTCATGCCCTTTGGACTAACAAATGCCCCAACAGCATTTATGGACATGATGAATCGGATCTGTAAACCATATTTGGATAAATTTGTAATCGTATTCATCGACGATATACTTATTTATTCAAAGAATCAGAAAGAACACTGTGAGCATCTGCATGCACTCTTAACTTTGTTAAGAAAAGAAAAGCTTTACGCCAAATTCTCGAAATGTGAATTCTGGCTACAAGAAGTGCAATTTTTAGGTCACATGGTGAATCACGAAGGAATTCACGTAGATCCTGCTAAAATAGAAGCAATCACCAAATGGAAGGTCCCACAAACAGCTATGGAAATTAGAAGTTTTCTAGGCTTAGCTGGATACTACAGACGATTTATTAAGGATTTCTCTAAGATAGCTGTACCGTTAACTAAGCTGACCTGTAAAGCCGTTAAGTTCGAATGGGGACCTAGACAAGAAGAAGCTTTTAAAATATTAAAGCACCGATTGACGAATGCTCCAATTTTAGCCTTACCCGAAGGAACAGAAGATTTTGAAGTATATTGTGACGCTTCAAAATTAGGATTCGGATGTGTGTTGATGCAACGCAAAAAGGTAATTGCGTATGCCTCCCGGCAGTTGAAAAAGCACGAAGAAAATTATACAACTCATGACTTAGAATTAGGAGCCATAATTTTTGCCCTTAAGATTTGGAGACACTATCTGTACGGAAGTAAGTTTACCGTTTATACAGATCACAAAAGCTTAAGGTACATATTTGGGCAAAAAGAGTTGAATATGAGGCAAAGAAGATGGATGGAAATCCTAAGCGATTACGATTGTGATATTCAATATCACGAAGGAAAGGCAAACGTAGTCGCAGATGCCTTAAGTCGTAAGTATTAGGAAAAGCAAAAGCGAGTCCGTGCTCTTAGATTAAATCTACAAGTAGATTTAATGGAACAATTGAAGAAAGTTCAAGAAACAGCAATCAAGGACGACGCTGAAGAAATGAAAGGATATATAAAGGAACTAGAACAAGGAAATGATGGAATTTGGAGATTCCACAAGAAACGAACTTGGGTACCTAAGCAGGGAGAATTAAGAAATAAGATTTTAGAAGAAGCTCATAAATCTAGGTATACCGTACATCCAGGAAACAATAAGATGTACCAAGATTTAAGAAACAATTTCTGGTGGATAGGAATGAAAAAGGATATAGCTGAATATGTATCTAAATGTCTTACTTGTTCACAAGTTAAGGCCGAACACCAGAAACCTTCAGGATTACTACAACAGCTAGAAATGCCTGTATGGAAATGGGAACTCATAACAATGGATTTTGTTACTAAGTTACCCAGAACCAGAAAAGGTAATGATGCAATTTGGGTAATTGTGGACCGATTAACCAAATCAGCTCATTTTCTACCAATGAAGGAAACTTTTAGCATGGAAAGGCTAGCCAAGTTGTACGTAGATGAAGTAGTATCTTTACATGGAGTCCCACTCTCCATTGTATCGGACAGGGATAGTCGTTTCACTTCCCATTTTTGGACTAGTTTCCAGAAAGCAATGGGAACCCGACTAAATTTGAGTACTGCATATCATCCACAAATAGACGGACAAAGTGAAAGGACGATACTAACTTTGGAAGACATGCTCCGAGCATGTGTGATAGATTTTGGTGGTAATTGGGATAGCCAGTTACCCTTAATTGAATTCTCCTATAACAATAGTTATCATTCAAGCATCGAAGCTGCTCCATTCGAAGCACTGTATGGACGCAAGTGCAGAACCCCAGTTTGTTGGGCAGAAATAGGAGAAAGTCAATTATCAGGTCCCGAAATTGTGCAAGAAACTACTGACAAAATAACTCAAATCAAGGAAAGACTAAAGACTGCTAGAGATCGCCAGAAAAGCTATGCAGACAATCACCGCAAGCCACTTGAATTTCAAGTCGGAGATAAAGTACTTTTGAAAGTCTCTCCTTGGAAAGGAGTAGTACGATTCGGTAAGAAAGGAAAGCTGAGTCCAAGATACGTAGGACCATTTTCAGTAATGCAACGAATAGGACCAGTCGCGTATCGCTTACAACTACCAGAAGAACTAGCTGGAGTACATGATGTATTTCATGTATCCAATCTCAAGAAATGTTTATCTGACGAATCCCTGGTAGTACCTCTTCAAGATGTAAAGGTAAATGAAAAGTTGAAATTCATAGAAAAACCACTACAGATCGAAGATAGAAAAGTTAAATTTCTCAAGCACAAACGACTAGTGCTAGTCAAAGTCAAATGGGATTCAAAGAGAGGACCAGAATACACTTGGGAGCTGGAATCTGAAATGAAGCGAAAATATCCTCATTTATTCCAGTAAATCTCGAGGACGAGATTTTTCTTAAGGTGGGGAGGATGTAACAACTCTCACTAAAATTAATACTTAGTAGGTTAATTATCTATTAAGGAAACCTTAATTGAGACACCCAAGTAATTCTGTATAAACCCTAAGATTTCCAGAACAATCGGAATCAGGATCAGGGCCCCTAAAACTCAAGGGGGGGTAAAACCTAGCTAACGGTTATCAACATAATTCGTTGTCACAGTAGAATTTCATAAAACTGTCAAGTCAGCAAGCCTCGTCCCGAACCCAGCTACCCTATAAATAGACTGCTTCCCTTACGGACCGTAAGGGATATGGCTTACGGTCCGTAAGCATGTCCAAATTTCGTGTATAAATAGCAGACATTGGCACTTGAATTCTGTCTTTGGAACGACGTAAATTCTCGTTGTATACGTCGAGTTATAGCAGAAACAGTACAGTTAACACACACGATTCACGAATCGCTGCCGCAATCAGGGTAATAACTCGATCGCTATTACGATTCAACGTCCGATCGATTATAACTATCTAACGATTGTTTAAGTGCCGCTCAAATTGAGTTTATACTTTGTTATTCATCGTGATTTCAACTTGAATGTTTGAGTGTTGTTCGAATTCGGACTATACTCTGTCATTCGTTGTGAATTCGTTGAATTGTTAAGTATTGCACTTGTAACTCGTTGTGAAGGTTTAATCTCGTGAATTGTCGTAACTGTTGTATTAGTTACTAACCCGTTTGTGTGTGCATTGTTATTTAAATTAGGTTAATCAAGGCTAATCAGTAGGCTTATATTCTGCTCGTTAAATCCACAATGTGAGTCATTTTCTTTTTATCAAACTGTTTTACAATACCTCAAATTATTTTCAAAGGTTATAATTACAGGGATTAAGTCGTGGCTATCTTAATCAATGGCTAGTGGGGTATTGTGTACATTACTAATTTTCTCACAGGGTTAGGCTAGTAAGCCCTAACATAGGTTAGGCATATAAGCCCTAACAGTGATAATCATCACTAATTGGGTGACAGGACCCAATAGTGGTATGACCACCGTCACCAGGAGGTGACACGGTGCCATATAACAATAAGATAGGAACCATTGTAATCGCTCTTATGCTGTAATTTTTAACTAAATGTTATTTTTATCAAAATAAATGATTCACTCAGTATTTCCTCGCTGACAAAACCTTTTTTCAAACATGTTTCAGGTGATCTGTTGTAAGCAAAGAAAAGTGCCGTGAAGCACTACAAGCTTAGAAAAGTGGCTCAATGTAAATAAATAAAAGAAACATGTTTTGAGAAATAAAGATTTCCTAGAGAAATCGCAGTATTGTAAATTATAGGGTTTTATCCCTAAATCTTGTAAACGGGCAGTTTTAATATCAAAAGATCCTTTATTAAAAAGGCTTCCGCTGTCGCTTAAATTAAATACCACGGGATTTCCTGACTCGCGGCTTTGGACCGGGTCAAACCGGGGCCGAGGGCCGTGACACCACATTCAAATCTCTCTCGCTGATATCTGCGAGCGTGTCTCTCTCTCTCTCTCTCTCAAATGCATCTTTCTCGTGATTCAGCCGCTATTCTCCGATTACACTTCTTTGTTCTAATGTTTGATGATTCTGTTTACATGTTATCGTTCCGGTATCATTGTTCCAATATCATCGTTTCAATGAAGCTCCCCATCACACATCAACCTTTCAATATCAATGTTGCAGTATAATTGTTACAACATCGTGAAAAGTGGCATGTGCTACATTCTTTGATGGGAGACTTGCAACTTCAACCGACGATATGTATCTTCTATCGTGAAAGGTCAGTGGTGCTACAACAGCTGAGAAGAGACCTTTGCATTTTAGGTTTGTTTCTTATTTTTGATTAACTGTTAAGTTGCAACTTCAACCGAAAATATATGTTTATATTATTCTCCATGTGATTTCATGCTCCTTTTTAATTTCGGGTCAGTTAGCATGTTGCAGATTTTTTGATCCTGTTCTAGAAGTTGTGTCAGAAACTCTTCTGCATTCTTCTGGAACTCTGATGGAGGAGAGTGGAGGACTTCATCGAGCAATGCTATGCTGTTCCAGGTTTTGTTTTAATTAGTGTTGTTGATTATGTCGACTTTCCTGTTTAGTTCTTGGTTTGTTCTTTGTTCTTTGAGTGACCACATCGAGAATTGTGTTTTAAGATCGCTGGTGTCTGACCAGTGGTAGAAACTGAAGTTTGTCATGTAGATTTTTTGTTGGTTTTCTGATTTGGAACTATTTTTGACAGAAAGTGATTTGTAGGACGAGTTGTTGATGTTTTGAATCAAAAGTAATCATCGGTCTTTTATAGAGTTTAGAAACGCGTCTACATGGTGAATGAAGAGTTTAATTGTAATTTTGATAATCTGCTTTTGTTCTTTGAATTTCGATATTTTGTCCCTTGGGTTTCTTGGTATTTAATTTTAGAGTTTTCCCATAAAATTTGGGGTTTTGAAAAGGTTTTTGCATTAAAAGACTGCTGTTTTGAAATATACATTAATATGTTTATATATATTAAATCTACACGTTTTCATAATTACAAAGTTCAGTATATGAACTCATAGTCACTTCACCTGTTTTTCATCACGTTTTCCTACGAAGATATCATACTTTCAGGAAAGTCGAGTAATATAGTTTATTCAAATGGCCTCATTCACAAATGGAAAATCGGATGATTTCAAGCAGCGTTTTGTCTGGCAAATCGAGGAACAGGTGTATGAAAACAGGGCTACTCTTCAAGAGTTGAAGAGATGTTTTGATGGATTGCAAGTTGGCCTGTTCACTAGAGAGCAGGTTTCCAGAGATCTTATGCGCATGTCTTCAACTTCCGTTCGTGAGCTTTGTGTTGTCAGTAATATAGAGTGCGGTGATAGAGACGTGGAGTTCATGGCGATGCTGAAGGACATACATCGAGAGGTTCAGCAATCGATGGAGTTGAAGCTAAAGTTTCTTAATTCTTGCTGTTATTGTTAGATTTGAACTTTAATGTTGTTCAGTATGTTATGTAATTATTGAACTTTTAATGTCATGAATAAATGAATAAATTTTAAACTTATGAATCTATGTTGCCTTTTAGTTTTACTTATTTAGTTTTTGAGTTTGATTTAGTTTAATTATTGGTAAGTCAACAGAAGTTTAATAATATGAAGGGTTGGTTTGATGGCGAACAGATAATGTTGATGTTGGATTGTGTCTGAACATCTGTTTGGTAAGTCAACAGAGGTTTAATAGTATCAACGGTTGGTTTGATGGTTAACAGGTTATGTTGATGTTGAATTGTGTCTGAACATCTGTTTGGTAAGTCAACAGAGGTTTAATAGGATCAAGGATTGGTTTGATGGTGAACAGATGAGTGCAAAGATAAAACAAATGTTCAGAATTTGATCATTGATAGTAGTTTTTTGAAGAATCTGCTGATGATGAAACAACTGTGTATGCTAACGACTGTTTGATTTACCACTGTTGACTAAATGACATAAATTTTAATAGTATTAATCTTTGTTGTCGCATCTTCATTTTAATTATTTCAGTCATTCCTAACAGTGGTTGGGCTAATAGTAGATGTGAGACTTACCACTGTTGAGTTACACTGATTGAAAACAACTATTTTTGAAACTTATGCTTGCCTAAAAACACATCCACTGCTAAAATGGTACCGTCTGTTGTCATAATTTTTGTTTTTTCTAATGACTGTTCATTTACTATAGTGCTGACTGTCATGCATTATGACAACAGAGGTTCTGACGTGGACATGTGTTAGCTAAAAATAAAACAGTTGCTGAAAGTTATCATCTGTTGTCATAACTTCTATTTATCTAACGACTGTTTGACTTACACTGTTTCCAACGACCAACAGAAGTTTCCAAACATATTTTGTTAGACATCTTTTATTAAATTTGTAAATGTAAATAACAAATTCAATAAGGGGTGTATGTGTAAATATTTTTCATTTGTTGAAAATATGGGGAAACGAAAACACAACTGTCATTATTTCTTTAGCATCATTACACATCAAACATCTATCATCTGACTTCTTTCAAAAATCTCTTCTTCCCAGTCATTTTCTAGGGTTTCAACTTTCTTATTCTCCGCCTTCTACACTTGAATCACTGGAGGTTTTGTTGTTTTTTCTTCAACAACTGGTATGTAAATTCATGACAGTAATACTTTATATTGTTTAACCGATTTTAATTAAAAAAAAAATCAAATCCTATCTTGCTACAAATCCGATTTTAAACGTTTATTGCTATACATTCAAGAAGGGTTTAGTTAGGTGTTTGAATCATTTGTTGAGAACATATTAAAATAGTTATTATTTGCAGAAATTTTTTAACTCATACTCTATTTCTCTGATTAATTTCAGTAGATACTATGTTAATACAAAAAGTTAATGTTCATCTTCAGACCGTTAGGTGATTTTGGGCTTGAACTTTCATGTTTTGTTGATGGCATGTGTGGTGAATCTTATTTCACATTTAATCGTTATGCAAGATTTGGTTTTACGGTATGACTATTGATCTTAACTTGAATCCTTTTGCATCTTAAATCTGTCAACGCTTATTCTCATAAGTTACATATTTCACGTATAGTATTCATTATTTTTAATTTTATGCAGGTAATCGAAGACTGCTTCATTAAACAATTTTACGTAAACAGCCCACCAAGTGGCAAATTTCAAATCTGTTATAATGGTTCCTATTGGAATATTGGGTGTCTAAGGTTGATACGAACTTTGTATTTGCTAGAGGATGGCCGGAAATGTGTAACGATGTTGGAATACTGGAGGATGATTTGTTTGTATTTAGTAGAATTGATGATGTTGTTTTTGACATGGTAGTTTATAGAGATGAGACTGAGATTTGCTTTTCGAAGAAACCTGAATCTGATGATGATAGTGTACTTGAGATATCGAAGGCTGATTCTGTTGAGAATGTATTCAAGGTACGTATGTACTTAGTATTAGCAGTAAAGGTTTTAATTATTTTAGCATTATACAAATTCTTTCATTAATGTTGACCAGGACATCTATGAGGATGAAGAAGTTATGTCTGTAGGTGAAGGAAGAACCATTGCTCAGGTACTTACTAAATTATTAAAATTATTTATTTTTAATTTAACACATATAAGAATTTAATGTTTTTACAACTATTAGTAATGTTGTTTACTGATATTACATTTATCCAATAATGTATTATTTAGAAGAAGTTACGAACGAATGCCGAATGCACGTTAAAGAGATGCATGTCTTCACGATTGAATAAAACACAAGATGTAAGTTTACCATGTTAAAGATTGTTATATTACTATGGTTATTAAAGATACTCTATGACAACAGGTTAAGAAGAAAGGTAAAGTTACTTCTGAGAGAAAGGAGACGGTCAAGAATATGACTAAGGGAAATGCTGCCTTACCTGCCGACATAAGTGATCATATTGGATGTTCTTCATCTGCTCACAAAGTTAAGGTATCTATACTCGCCACTTAATCAGTATATCTTATATAAACTGTCTTTTTTTTGTGCATATATTCAACATTCCTTTAATTCACATGTATATGTTTACTTTTTCATCAAGGGGAAGAGAGCTGCCAACGTTCAGAAAAAGCTTATCTGTAGAAATAAGATTATAAAGACTGCAAAAAAAACATTCTGGACATCTTCTCGTCCCTTAGTTCTTTTATTTTGATCGCAAAGGAGACTATAGGCTGGTATACCATTTTTTATAACAAACTAATGATTTATGTTTATTTGTCTGACTATTATTTTTTTCCACACAATACATGTAGCGTCTTCCTGTTGAAGTTGCCAGACGAGCAGGTCTTTCTGTTGATCTTCATCCTTTGAAAGTTCAAAAGATGGTTGGAGTTGTGGAGGTTTATGATGTTAAGTCGGAGTTAAATGATTTGAAGCCACGTTATGCGTTGGACGGTTGGCGAAAGTTTATGACTGAGAATAAGTTGAGGTTTGGTGATATGTTGAACTTCACATACGTGTCTTCGGAACAGAAGATCGTATTAAATAAAGTTACCTCAGTTTAACAACGACATTTAAGTATGTTCTGATATCAGATATTATAATCATGAATTTTTTGATGGTGATATTGTATGTTTTTTTAATTAATAACTTGATGTTTTGCTACTATGTATAGCTAACATGATAAAACACTGTTATTAGCACTTTATGTTTTATATATAGATGATATCATGCTTCTTTTTGCTAATAGTAACGGCAATTAGTAGAAACTTGGTTTATTAGTCGCAAATGTGACATTCTTCTGCATTTATGGGTTTATGAATTCAGAATAATGGATGGATGTATATGACTGTATTTGGCATGATGATGTTGTGTTTCATGTTGTCAAAACCAGGGAATTGTCAGATAATAGATTGCTTTGCCCGATTAGATTATGTGTTAAATTATAGTTCTTTAAGTCATTGTTTCGTTTTCTTGAATTTTATGTAATTTTGTAAAGAAATACAATAACAAGCAGTGGTTTGAATATCTGTTTGACTTTTGGTCAATAGTTAATGGAAACCCATGTTAGGTTCAACAGTGTTTTGAAGAGGAAAACAGTGTGAGAAGACAGTAGATCTGATTAAGTTAAACATCTGTTCAGACTTAAACAGATGTTTGGCCTTAAACAGATGTTTGGCCTTTAACAGATGTTTGGCCTTTTATATCAGAGGTTTGGACTTAAACAGATGTTTGAGCTTAAACAGATGTTTGGTCATAAACAGATGTTTTGCCTTAAACAGATGTTTGGCCTTCTATATCAGATATTTGGACTTAAACATATGTTTTACCTTAAACAGATGTTTGGCCATAAACAGAGGTGTGGCGTTAAACCAAACATCTGTTTAAGGTCAACATCTGTTTGACTATTGGTCAACATCTGATTGACTTTTGGTCAACATCTGTTTGAATTTTGGTCAACATCTCATTTAGTATTCAACAGAACTTTGAATAACTCAACATCTGTTTAATTTTTTGTAAACGTTTTCTTGAATTCTATGTAATTTTGTAAAGTAGTACAAAAACAAACATTTTTACAAAATCCCAAATCACCCTATCATTAAAGTAATTTTGTTAAGTAGTTTGCTATCAACATAATGGAATTGCTGTTGAATAAACCTATTGACCATTAGTGTATATCAATTTTATAAGTCTGCACTAATTACTTCTTTACTCTCTGTCAATATGGGCTATGCATGGTTTTCTAAGAAACGACCCATGTTTGCACACGGGTCTTACCGCTAGTACTATATAATAAAAGAAACCACTTTAGGGACACTTGTCATCATATTAGCCAATCTCTTATAGATAGTTATAATTGTAGTTTAATCTCTTCTACAATTATAGATAACTCTCCCACTAACTATCATTTATTTTAATATCTTATATTATAGATAATCCTCCTACTAAATATTATTAGTTTAATATCTTATGGATAATTATTATTTAGTTTAATCTCCTTCTCATTTATAATATTATTTATTTGAATTAATTATATTTGAATGTTTTGTTTAGTTTGGTATCAAATAGATTTTACGAAACTTAAAATAAAATTAACTAATATTATTTATCATTTATACATTTACGGAGTTTTAAACAATGGGTTAAACTTATTGAGACTTCATTAACAAATTTTGCAACAACAGAATAATCTATTTTTATCACGAAAACCAAACTTTGTATTAATATATTAAATATTTTTATTTTCACTATACAAAATTACATTTACTCGACCCATGTAATACATGAGGTTTTTTAAGATACAAATTTTATTATTTGATATATAAAATTAGATTTATCCAATTCGTATAATACACGGGGTTTTTAAGGATATATATTTTTTATTATTTGGTACAGAAAATTACATTTATTGAAACCTTGTAATGCGTGAAGATGTAATTTTTTTTTTATTATTTGGTATATAAAATTACATATATTCAACCCGTGCTACAAAATGAGGTTTTTAAAAAAAATTATTTTATTATTTGGTAAACAATATTACATTTATTCAACCCGTGTAATACACGTGGTTATAAAGATATAACTTTTTTATTTGGTATATAAAATTATATTTATTCAACACGTACAATATGGTTCTTATAGATATAACTTTTTATTATTTAATATATAAAATTATATTTATTCAACCTGTACAATAAATTAGGTTAAAGATACACTATTTTTATTATTTAGTATATAAAATTTATTTATTCAACCCGTGTAATACACGGGGTTATAACCAGGGGCGGCCCACATTGGTGCCACCGGGGTCCCCGGACCCTAATCTTTTTTAAAAAAATAGTAGATTCGGTATATTAAATTGTATATGGACCCCATAAATACAATTCGGTGGACATCATAGAAATAAAAAGAAAGTTGTTGTAGTGGTAAATCTCCCTCTTTTCCACCAAGAGGTCATGGGTTCAATCCTTGATAAGCTCATTTTTCTTATTTTTTTAAAAAAATCTAGTTCAAACCTCACTTTAACTCGACCCGAACGAGGACCGACCCGAAAATGGATCCCATTGAAATAAAATCCTGGGTCCACCACTGGTTATAACCTAGTACCATTTAAACTAAAATTATATAAAAAAAATTACAAACACATATTAGATTAAAAAATACCTACTAATATAAAATAAAAAAAAAACAGAAAATCTGAAAAAACGAAGTTGAGATGTGAAGAATTTTAAGTTCAGAGAAAAGATTTTGTTGTTGTGTGGAAATGTGAAAAGAAATATACCTAGGGTTAAGTTGAGAGAAAAGATTTTGTACTTGTGTGGAAATGTGAAAGGAAATATACATAGGTTTTTAAAAGTTTATTTTTTTATTTTTTAATCACTTGTCAACGATCATATACGATGGGTCCCTTTTTCTCTCTTCTCAAGTCCGTCAATGGGCTGGCAAACCAACGATGCCCCCCTCCCTGTCCGGGGGCAGACTTACTCCATGTCGTGGGTGGACGGACGCACCCCTTGACAAATAATAATTTAGTGCGAAATATATGTGAAAATACCAACCCGACCCCAACCCAACAAAATTATTATATATTAATAGACAAACGGCTACTAAAACTTTCCGCCCCATGAAAAAAATTCCTGGGTTCGCCACCGTCCCCGCCGCCAATGGCGTCGGTGATGATGTGGTTTGGGGAGTTTCACCACACCCATCGGCCTAAACCTTAACACTAGCTATCGACCAAAATACATGTGATTATCTAATTAATAACTAAACCTGACTACCAATATAAATGCATTAGCTATTTATAGTATATATGTTTGATTTGTTCAGTTTTGCACTTGTTGGCAAAGCATAGTACTATCAGCATTGTGTATGATACTTGTAGTTTATACATGATGTAAATAGATTGTCTAAGAATCTTTTAATTTTAGTTTGGTATATTCGATACATTATATTATTATTATTATTATTATTATTATTATTATTATTATTATTATTATTATTATTATTATTATTATTATTATTATTATTATTATATACAGTCCAAGAGCTATGCATATATCCTACTCCAATAGACTATTAGACTTTGCATCCATCGGAAGCATTGTAGGGGTGTTCATCGGTTCGGTTTATGGTTTATTTGGTTTATTCGGTTTTCAAAATTTTGTACCCCAAACCAAAAACCAAACCATGTAAGATTAAATATATATTATTTTATATTTAATCTAGTAGCCATTATAATCATTTATATTATATAGATCAAAATATATAACAACCTATTAAATAATTAGTTGGTAATTGTTGATGGGCCTTATTACCATTATTAACTAATTAGGGTTTTCTCTTGGGTGCATATATAAGGAGACTTATGTAGAGGTTCTAGGGTTAGACACATAACCTAATTCTAATAACATCAAATCAGCCTCCCTCTCCTCAACCGATACCCTTTTCGGTTTCATCATCACCATCATTAGATTGCACCCTAAGGAGGAACCAAAACAAGATGACAATCATGTCAAACCTTATTGCTGCATCTCCATCTGGATTCTCTGTGGCATGTACTGCTGCAATCAGGTATGTTTACATGTTTTCCATTATGTTTAAAAAGAACTGATCAACAAACCAAACCAAATAAGGAATATGCAAACCCGATCCAAACCTAACCAAATTCAATTCGGTTTGGTTTCGCTTAGAAACCAAATAAACCAAATCTAACCAAATTGTACCTGAGTACTTTTTCCCCTAATTTATATTTATGTTTGTGTTCCAACTTCCGAATATCGCAACTAATTTACACCTAACAATATATGAATACAAGAAAGTTTCATTGCGAAATAAAACAAACACATCCATAAAGTAGTCGTAGACACAACCACAAAGTTAAAGCTTCAAAACATAGATCATAGAAACTATAAATAGTTGACAAGTCTATGGCACAAAATATAAATAATCTTTAAACATGAGTCTTTCTCCAACTCGAGTGAACCTGCATACATAACCATTTCCCCCAATCACGCATAACCCTTCATTTCTACAAGAAACAAGAAAACCAATAGATGTTTAGCTGTTAAAACTCGTAAATATAATATAAATAAGGTAAATTGGATTTAAATAATCCAAACTCACTGTTATTGGCCAATAATAATTCCAACTCATTTAATCACCAATAATAATCCAAACTATTCACTTTTGTTTGTAAAATACTCCCACGTTAAAGAACGCTAACTATGTTAAAAGATTGTTGATGTGGCTTGACATGTGTGCACTGACGTGGCTGGTTAATTATAAAAGAAACCCAACATTAAAGCCATCTGTGTATAAAGGTTTTCACCCCCAAATTACAACTATCTATCCCCAAATAAACACACAGACCATCACGATTCCCCTAAACCCTAATCAATCGAGAGAGCAAACGATCAAGTCATTGTATCAGGTTCGTTTTTTAGTGCATTCTTCTTGTTTATCTGTGATTCAATCCTAATCCACTACTAAACCCATCAGGATGGATGACAAAGTGATCGTAAAAGCGTGGCATGGTGGGAAAGAATTTGCAATCTAACACCCTCTTCTCTATTACCACTCTTGCATTCTTCATCTGAGACACCCCACAGTTGCATTCACTTGCTAATACAGCATCCACCTCTTGTTTCCACACAAAGAATTTGCAATCAGATCGCTGAAATGAACAGGCAATTCAAAACAACCGGTTAAAGTTCGAGAAAGTGATGAAATCAAATTGCCAATCAGATTCAATAACTTACAGGCCATAGAGGGCATCCGTAAAACTCTTCACCTTTCCTTGAGCTTCGATTTCCAGCCACCCTACGAATTGCAAGCATTTCATGGTTACAATAAACATTACCATCGGTGCCAAATCTAAAAAAATTTGGGTTTTGTGAACGAATTGAAGGAGATGAAGAGTTTGAGCTCATGTTTTGATGGAGAGTGCGATTGTGTGTGCAAATAAGGCTGATAATGATTATATACACAAGTTAGATGTTAACCAGCCACGTCAATGCACACATGTCAAGCCACATCAGCAATTTTTTAACCTAGTTAGTGTTTTTTAACGTGGGAGTATTTTACAAACAAAAGTGAATAGTTCGGATTATTATTGGTGATTAAATGAGTTGGGATTATTATTGGCCAATAACAGTGAGTTGGGATTATTTAAATCCAATTTGCCTATAAATAATGTTTGTTAAAAGAACAATGAGAAACGGGTAAAAAGAACGATAACCTTCTTCCAGCTTATCATGCTCTTTAATGTTCTCTTTCATGTTAACAACAACACCGTCTTGAAAAATCCAATGTTGACAACAAATTAAAGCTTCAACAATTGGAGGACTTAAAGAACTCCTAAATGTATCAACCACCCTACCTCCCATGCTAAATGTATCAAGAAAATGTAGAAATCTTAAACCCTAGTTTCTATAGTGAAGGACTAAAGTTCTATTATTTTAGAAATGAGTGGGTTTGAGTTGAGCTTTTAGATTTACATTTGATAATTTGGGCTGCATAAAAATTACTATTTCGGGCTAATAAATTGTATATGATTTATAAAATATTATTATTTGTATTTAATAATTAATTAAGTTAAATGGTTTATTCGGTTATCCAAATAAACCGAATAAACCAAATAAAATAAAATGTCGATCCATAAACCGAACCAAAAACCATATTCAAAATTCGGTTTCGGTTAGAAACCAAACCAAAAACCGAATTCGTTATTCGGATCGGTTTATTTGGTTATGGTTACAATTCGATTTACGGTTTTTATTTGTTTACGGTTTTTTCTGAACACCCCTAAAGCATTGTTCCAAACTAGATTATGTACCGACATCAGAAGGGATGAAGAAACGATTTGTCATGTTGGAACTCAGCTATTTAATTTTTCAAAACTAAGAAATTGGGCGTGTCGATATATATAGGAAAGAGGTAAAACGAGAACCACATTGAGTTCTGAGAATCATGAGAACTATGCCTTCCATAAGGTTTTTCCAAAAAAAAAATCTCAAAAATCTTAAAAAAATCACTTGTTTCAGCAAAAAAAATGTTGCAAGCAAAAATTTACATTAGGTGTAATTTTTTTATCACCATAACAAAATTTTCATCAGACGTAAACAAAACTTACATCATATGTAAGTAGCAACTCGACAATTTTCTTTGTGTTTTTTGTTTTACAAATATGTTTATAATATTTCCATCTATGTTTGTGCAAAAAATTGTGGCTTAACTCGCGTGGGAAGTTGGGGTTCTCATGGTTCTTACAACTCGTGGTGGTTCTTCATTGAACCGAAGCCTCTCTCTCTCTCTCTATATATATATATATATATATATATGGAGATGATCATGAGAAACTACATATAAATGAGAAAACTAGAAAACTAATTAAAAAAAGCTAAAAAACATACCAAAATTTTTTTTTTACAATTTTTTTATAAAAAAATCGCTAGTTTTTATATATAAAAAAATTTCAAAAAAAAGAAAAAATTTGTTGTACTGCACATGTGCATTATATGTGTACTACACATGTGAACTATATTCGTAATAGTGCACATGTGCGATACAACAAAAAACTTTATTTTTTTATTTTTTTAAATTTTTTTCCATGCATAACACCTGCGATTTTTTTATAAAAATTAAAAAAAAATTGGTATGTTTTTTTTGGCTTTTTTAGTTAGTGTTCATTTGAGAAGAAAATTTAATTGAGAAGAAAAAGAACAAAGGGTAATTTTGTAAAACATTAAATAGTTTTTTCACTTATCTCATTTATTATCATTTTTACTAATTAATTAGTCATAAAGACTAGTATCCTCCACACTAACTTTTTTTGCCTACATACATCAAAAGTTATCTTACATATTTCGAAGTTCATCCTACAATTTATCTTACACAACTCGTAATTTATCCTACACAAACTCGTAATTTATCATACACTTTAAATTATTTTATTTTTTTGAAAGTATATATATATTTTGAAGATAAGTTACAAAAAATTTAACGTAGTTAGCTATTAAAGAGGAAGACTACAAATTAATGACCTATGTAGATTTACCAATGTACCCTTATAGTAACATTTAAATACTTATATTAAATGAAGTAAAATAAAACATTCTTATTGGTTGAAATTTCTTCTTTTTTCTTCTTACAAAAAATCTCTTCTCATTTGAACTCTCCACTATATATATATATATATATATATATTGATATATATATATATATATATATATAGGGAGGGGCTAATGCGAGAACCACCCTTATTGTGAGAACCTTGAGAACCAATGTGAACACAACCTAAAATAGCTAAAAAAACCTAAAAAAAACTTAACCCCCACCCCCCCCCCTCAAAAAAAAAAAAAACCTAAACCCCCCCACCCCCCACCCCCCAAGCTAAAATGCTAAAAACTAAACCCCCAAAAAACCTAAAAAAAATAAAAAAAAATCTATTTTTTTTTAATATTTGTTATGTTCAAATCGCTACTTTTAGTGGCAAAAAAAAAATTCTTTTTTTTGGCTTCGAAAAGTAGCGATTTTTATATAAAAAATATTAAAAAAAAAAATTTTGTGTGATTTTTAGCTATTTTTAGGCATTTTTGGTGTGTTCACATTGGTTCTCGCGGTTCTCACAATAAGAGGTGGTTCTCGCATGATCTTCTCCCTATATATATATATATATATATATATATATATATATATATATATATATATATATATATATATATAGTGGAGAGTTCAAATGAGAAGAAATTTTTTGTAAGAAGAAAAAAGAACAAATTTCAACCAATAAGAATGCTTTATTTTACTTCATTAAATATAAGTATTTAATGTTACTACAAGGGTACATTGGTAAATCTACATAGGTCATTAATTTGTAGTCTTCCTCTTTAATAGCTAATACATTAATTTTTTTGTAACTTATCTTCAAAATATATTTTTTTTCAAAAAAATAAAGAAAAAATAATTTAAAGTGTAGGATAAATTACGAGTTGTGTAGGACAAATTACGAGTTGTGTAGGATAAATTTCAACGTGTAGGGTGAATTTCGAAATATGTAGGATAACTTTTGATGTGTGTAGGCAAAAAAAGTTAGTGTGGAGGATAATAGTCTTTATGACTAATTAATTAGTCAAAAATGATAATAAATGAGATAAGTGAAAAAACTATTTAATGTTTTACAAAATTACCCTTTGTTCTTTTTCTTCTTAATTAAATTTTCTTCTCAAATGAACCTTCCCCTATATATATATATATAAAGGCCGGTTAACGTACTATATTTCTCAACGTACAAGCGTACGCTGTGAAATTACGCACGTTGTAAAACTCAAAAACCCTAATCACGCATGTTGAAAAACCACAATTACGCATGTTATAAAGACAAAATCACGTATGTTGAAAACCATAACATGCTTCATTACATAATTATAACATGTGTGATTATGGTTTTTCAACATGTGTGATTAGGATTTTGAGTTTTACAATGTGCGTGCCTTCATAGCGTACGCTCGTACCTTAAGCAATATTGTATTTTACACTTTCACTATATATATAAGATTAGAATAATTTGAAAACCATCCGAGTTAAGAAAGTGCACAAACTGCTATCAAACAAACAAATTTTATTTTTTCTTATATTTCCAATAAGACTGATATGTACAGAAAAATATAAAAAGAAATTACATCTATAAGATAAAAATATTTACACATAGCTTACTTGTATGTAAAGACATAAGTTTATGTGTAAATTTGGTGTATCTTAAAATGAAAGGTAGGTGGTATATGCTACCTGATGCGTGGTCGAATACCGGTGTTTTAATATGTTTAAGTTTATGTTTTTACATGGCTTTTAGTTTCGAATAACATACTTTTGATTGGAATTGTGTTTTGCAGGTCTAACGGAGTTTAAGGAGCTATTCGGAAGCTATACGGAGCACCGGGAGCGAACGGGATCAACTGGAAACGTGAGATATGAGAAAACATGAAAGTGCACCCTACAGGGGGCGTCGGCGACACCCCATGGCCGTCGGCGACGCCATTGTGTCGATGAGAATAGCGTAGGCAGTGAAACAAGGCGTCAGCAACAATCAGCAACACCTACAAGGCGTCGGCGACGCCTGCTCTAGGGCCCGACCCGAAATTTTGTTGTTTGGCAATCTTTGACGGGTTATAACGCATTTTTTGGGTCTTTTCAAAGGAGTTACGAGTTTTTGAAGTTTGAAACTCAGTCTTGGAGCCAAGAACCTCACCCACACCATTTCCAATCATCCTCAATCATCACCAATCATCCGAATCATCCTACGAATCCTAACCCTAATCGACCACCACCACCACCACCACCACCATCATCATCATCATCATCGTCATCATCATCATCATCATCATCATCCAATCTTCAATCCATCCATCACCAGCATCCACCACAAACCCTAACCATCATCATCATCATCATCATCATCATCATCACTTTTAAAGCTTCAAGATGCTCAAGTTCAAGCTCCAATCATCCGTTGATCACGTTCTGTTCACCATGAGCGGCTAATTCTCGCGGGTTTCACCCCGGTGTAGACTTTTGTAAGGTTTAGGGTTTGCTTTATGTTTCTTAGTTGATTTATGACAAGTTGTTTTGTATTTTGAATTGATTGATAATTGTCCTACATTTGAACTAGATTTGTGAATTGTCGAATGGTTATAAAACTTGACTTTGCGAAATAAGTTTGTGTATTTATGCTTTATCTTTCAAGAGGATTTACTTATCCGAGGTAACGAAGTGCATTGCGTTATACACGTTGATAGCAATTGGCACCTAAGCTTCGTGATAGAAATCCGTTAATGACAAATTCAGCTGAATCAATCTAAAAATGTGTAGCAACCATAGGCTTTGCAATTGTTAAACCAGGTTTGAACCTTGTTTCTCAATTATTGTTTAAATCATCAATCCAAGTTTCTTGCAATCATTCTAGTTTTTCGTAGTTAATAATAAAAGTGACAAACAAACTTTCGAATTAAATCATAGCAAACTTCATAAAAGTGACATTCTTTAAAATCAATCTTGTCCACACGTAAACCAAAAACTCTTCGTGGTTCGAACCCGTACTACCACTAACTCATAGTTAAGGGTAAATCGGGTTTATAAACATTATCTTTGACCGGGGCGCGACACTCCGATCACCACCGACCAAAACAACCCTTAATATTCGGCCGCCGATAAAAACAACCCTAGATTTTTAAAAGTGATATTTACATCTCTTACGCTGTCTAAAAACTTTACAAATGTCGTTTTCACATTTTGGGTTCTAACTTTTCAAATTTACCCTCTGTTTTTTCATTCTTTAGCTTAAAAGAAAAAAAATATTTACTCACGTGGTTATTTTTATGTACATGTCGGTGTAAATTTACGTTTCCACGTTAATTTTTTTTGAAATTGAGTCCGGTCAAATATAATGGCACTTTCATGTTTATTTTTATATATGTTTTCAGTTGGTCTATATTTTGGCATACGTGTCGGTATAAATTTACGTTTCAACGTGTACGATGTAAATTCACATTTCGACAATAATATTTAGGCAAATTGGAAAATAATAATCCCATCTTTCTGAAATTGGCCGATAATAATCCCAAGTCAGTTATAGCCAACAATAATCCGACATCGTTCAATTTTTTTGTAAAATAGTCCGCCACTAAATAGCTTAACGGAGTTAAGTTTTTTTTTTCCGAATTACAAACCGATGTTTTAGGGCTTTTAACCAGAACGAGGATACGAGTAGATTGATGTAAAACTTACCTCAAAATATTGCCCCCAACCCACGAAAACGGTGCTTCAATTCGGGTGTTTAACTTCCAATTAACAAAATTCAAGCCATTTCGAACACAATTTCGAGGTAAGTTTTACATCAATCGACTCGTATTCTCGTTCCGATCAAAAGCCCTAAAACATCGGTTTGTAATTCGGAAAAACACTTAACTCCGTTAAGGTTATTTTAACGGCGGACTATTTTACAAAAAAATTGGACGAGGTCGGATTATTATTGGCTAATAATTGACTTGGGATTATTATCGGCCAATTTCAGAAAGATGAGATTATTATTTTCCAATTTACCTAATATTTATTTGGAAACGAGTCATGTCAAATATAACACGTTTTCGTGCTTATTTTTGCCTACATTTCCGGCTGGTTTATGTTTTGACGTAAACTATGTTCGGAAATGAGTCGGATCATATATAATACCTTTTCATTCGACGGTATAAATTCAAGATATTATTGTAAGCTTTGACGTTGCTAAGTCTTGATACAAAGGTTAAGGTGGTTGGTTAGGTGGAACCCTCGCTACACGAATCAACGCGGGTTTGGTTCCGTTTCTTTGTATCTAGTGGCGGAGCTTGACCAAAAGTTCCGGGGGACGGAAAGTCATGAGACCAAATTTTTTTTTTCTAACGCTATGTTTCGGGTTATATGTTCGGGTCGGATATTCGATTCGGGTCAGATCAAACAATAATAACTCCAAATAAAACTACATAATCTTCATTCATTCAAATGAGACGTTCTTACACATAAAAAACGCTAAATATTGTTTGTATCTGCAATGCTTAACGTATCACGTAACGTGCCGCCAACTCTAAACAACTAAGATGTCGCTGTCGCAAGCATAACCTATATCAACAATCTAGTTATAATCAAATACTTGTTCTCTTACAAACTTGTAATTTCTTTGTCTATTTTTTTAATCTTAGTATATTCATTTATTTGATAGGAGTTCTCGGATTTCTTTCGACTCGGGTGGTTCTAAAAGTATATATATTGAATAACAGAAACTCATATTCGAACGAGACTCAAATTTGACCTTTTTTTCGAAACGAATTTCGAGTTATTCGAGTGCGATTCAATTTTGTAAAACTCAATCAACCAATTTACCGCATATCAACCTATTTAATTCGTTTAGATAGATGAGTTAAATGAGTCGTGTTCCACAAACACCACATTAAATATATTGGCTAATTAAGGTTGATATTTTTTCCAATATTTTATTTCCTGAACCTCTGAATATGCTTGCTTCTAATTATATACGAAGAGTAGGATTGAGTTTTAATTCTTGGTTCCACCTTCGACTCTGGTTCCTTCTCACTATTACACTCGAAAGTCAAACTTATAATTAATGCAAAACCTTATAATAATATTTCAAAGTAACCAAATTCTAATGAATGGTCCAACTTTGAATTTTGTAGCACCTGGGAAAGTGGGGTGTTTAGGACTAACAGAAGCAAAGCGTGTTCTTGAGTTGTGCATATCGTCCAAGGAAAAAATGTCAATGGACCTAAGGCATCTCAACCTAAGGTAATACACCCTAAGAGGCCATTGTTAGTGGGTGATGTTATAATCCACTTATTGAAATTAGTTGATTAGGAATATTAAAAATAAATTTATAAATTTTAGTCAAACATATCCAGAGGGTGATTTTATGAATTCGTTGAGAGTGTTTATTGAAAATTAATAAAATGGTTTTATCTAAAAATTCTATTAAGTGGGTGATGAAAATGACGATTAAGTGAAGATATATATGAGTGTTGTTAATTGGCCGATAAAGTTTCTTCTAAGTTCTAATATGTTAGAAGGTTGTTTAATGGTGTTCAATAAAAGCCGAAACATGACAATGAATCTAATTCGATGAACATCAAGAAATGAGAACGACTATTCATTCTATAAAGTTTTCAAAACCACATGAAATGCCCAATTCTTGAATACGTGCATGTAATCTATGAGGAGGTGTACAAACTACAAATCAAAAGGGCCATGGTTCAAATTTGATGATTGTGTCGTAGAGCCCATGTTTGCATGTGAATTGGCAACTCATATTGATCTTGACTTGTCATATATGTTAAAACAGCTTGGTTTCTAAGAAATAATGAAAGGAAAACAAATGACCATACCTTGATGGAAAGATGCGTAAAAGACAAAACAATGATAGATAAATGAGTTAAAAACAAGCATGTATTCCTCCGATGAAAACTATCTAAGGTAACATTTAGTATTTGTCTTTACTATACTTATCAACATATCTTAGGGTATAGGGTGTTCATGACCCTCCACGTTGCTCCATACCTTTAATCTATTATCCAAAACTACTATTTTAAGAGTGTGATCATTATCCAAACTACTAACCTCTTAGGCTATAGGGTGTGGTCATGACCCTTATGACCACCATGACTCTCCATGTTAGTGTCATGTAACTCATTTTTAATCCACCATCCAAAACCACTACCCTAAGGGTATGGTCATGACCCAAACCATTAGCCCCTTATTTATTATCTTTGTCAAAACAAAAATGAAATGATTTGTTGAAAAATAGAAAGGAGGACCATGGTTGCCATGGTTTAATCCATACAAACCATGGTGGATCAATCAAGGGGGTGGTGTAGCCTTCCATTCATGGTTGCCATGGTTTAATCCATACAAACCACGGTTATCGTCTCCGGCCACCGCATAACCATCACCTCTGTTCACTGCCATAACTGCTGCATCATCTTCTTCTTCATATTAAGGTTTTCTTGTTATTTAGGATCTAATAATGGAAGACGATGATGAGTTCGGAGATCTATACACCGATGTACTCTAGCCGCTTCAAACGACGTCGTCTACACCTCCTCTGCAATCGCCGGTGGTACGTTCCTCCGATAGAATCCCTAGCGATGATGAGGAGATTCTATACGGTTCCAAAAGTTCGAATAGCTTGAAATTAGGTCAATCTAATTTGAATTCAAATCTGAATTTGAATTTGAGTAATAATAATAGAGATATAGCTGCAGTGAAAACTGATTCAGGAGTTAGGGTTTTGGGGAAATTAGAAGAAAAGGTTATTGAGTTTCTTTGGAACAAGGTGGTGATGATAATAATGATTGGGATGATAGTGACAGTGAGGATGATTTGCAGATCGTGTTGAATGATGATAATACAGTGGGGATGAATATGATGGGGATGGATGGTGGATGGTGGAGGGGGGGGTTAGATGGAGGAGACGATGACTGTGGTGAGTTTCTTTGGCTATGAGTAAAGTTGTCCCAAACTGATGTTCAAGTTCTCAGTGCTCCATAAAAGCTAGCAATTTCACTTCCAATGGCTTCCCAATAGATATCAGTTCTAATTCCATTAACAAACCTCCAAATTCTGATTTCGATGATGTGTTTGGGGTTTTCAACCCTTTGTTGCTGTATGTTCTTTCAGTCAACTAATTTTGCAAAAATTACAGTAAGAATCATGAACAACGGTGGTTGTAGGCAAACTGCTGAATCACAAAAATACTCTTTTGTTTGTCTTAAGAATCCCAACTATTCTTGTGTATAATTGAATCACTCAGTAAGGAAAGTTCTTTAAATCAGGCGGTGGTATATTCTGTATTAGAGCATTAAGTTCCATGTAGATAGCGATTCATATTGACACCTGAGCATCTCAAAGGGTTTTGATCATGAGGGTGAAGACGGAAATGATTTCTTGAAAAATGGAAAGGAGGACCATGGTTTAATCCATGCAAACCATGGTGGATCAACCAATGGGTTGGTGTAGCCTTCCATTCATGTTCCTAGATGGCGAATCATGTCCCAACCGTGACCCCCACACCCTTTAGCCTTATCGTGAATTCGTGATCTTATCTTATATCTTATAAAATGTGATTCTCTCATTCAATCTTACAATTTGACTTATGTTTTATTTTTATATATAAATTTTACTTATATTTTATTTTAATATATATTTATTTCAACATACTATATCGTAATATTATCTTATCTTATATCTTATATAATTATAATATACGATTTTAATTTCTTCTTCAACCTGACAATTTTACTTATATTTTATTTTGATATATTTTTTATTTTATTACTTTTTACTCATTTTTTTATATCTTTTTGGTTTTTGATTGTTTTATTAAAAATACTTCTACATGTATTTATAAGGAAAAACATCGACTTTTTAAAAAAATACTGATCTTTAATATGTTAATTTGAATTTTTAAAAGTATTTCCCGGTTCTCCACTTTTTTTAGTGTTCCTCAACACACCATCCCCTATATATATATATATATATATATATATATATATATATATGACAAAGATCCGTTAGGAATCACCTTTTATTGCGAGAACCGCGAGAACCAATGTGAACACAACCAAAAATGCCTAAAAATAGCTAAAAAACACAAATTTTTTTAATATTTTTTATAAAAAAATCGCTACTTTTAGTAGCAAAAAAAACTTTTTTGGCTACTAAAAGTAGCGATTTTAACATAAAAAATATTTAAAAAAAATTAGATTTTTTTTTTTTGCTTTTTTTAGATTTTTTAGGTTTTTTGGGGGTTTAGTTTTTAGCATTTTAACTTGGGGGGTGGGGGTGGGGGGTGGGGTGGGGTTTAGGTTTTTGGGGGGTGGGGAAGGGGGGTTTAGGTTTTTTTTTTTTTTTTGGGTGGGGGGGGGGGATGGTTAGGTTTTTTTTTAGGTTTTTTGAGGGTTTTAGTTTTTAGCATTTAGCTTGGAGGGGGGTTTAGGTTTTTTTTTTTTTTTTTTTTTTTTTTTTTTTTTTGGGGGGGGGGGGGTTAGGTTTTTCTTTGGGGGGGAGGGGTGGGGGTTAGGTTTTTTTTAGGGTTTTTTTAGTTTTTTTTAGCTATTTTAGGTTGTGTTCACATTGGTTCTCGCGGTTCTCGCAATAAAGGTGGTTCTCGCATGAACCTTACCCTATATATATATACCTATATAGGGTAAGGATAGTGTAAAAAGTGCTCAAAGTGTGAGAAATGTATTATAACACTATATATAATACTATATAACACCATATAAACACCGTATAACAATATGTAACACCATATAATACCATATAACACTATGTAACACTATATATCATTATATAACAAATATAGCATTATACATCTATCATAGACATGCTATCAGACAACCTATAGTGTTATATTTGTTATATAATGATATATAGTGTTACATAGTGTTATATGGTATTATATGGTGTTACATATTGTTATACGATGTTTATATGGTGTTATATAGTATTATATATAGTGTTATAATACACTTCTCACACTTTGAGCACTTTTTACAGGATCCTCTACCTATATATATATATATATATATATATATATATATATATATATAGGTAAAGAGTACTGTACAATATTGCTTATCGTACATTACGTACGCTTCAATCTCAGCCGTCAGATCATCTTCCCGCATTTTAAAATCGTATATTGTTTTTTTTATAACAATTTCGCATGTGATAATTTTTTATGAATTCGCATGTTGTTTTTTTGTACCAATTTCGCATGTGATAATTTTGACAAAATAGCATGTTGTTTTTTTATAACAATTTCGCATGTGATAATTTTTGATGAATTCGCATGTTGTTTTTTGTACCAATTTCGCATGTGATAATTTTGATGAAATAGCATGTTGTTTTTTGTAACAATTTCGCATGTGGTAATTTTGATGAAATCGCATGTTAAAAAACCAACATGCGAAATTGTTAGAAAAAAACAACATGCGAATTCAATGCGGGAAGATGATCGGAGGGCTGAGATTGTAGCGTACGTAATGTACGATAAGGGCATTTGTACGTTAACCTAACCCTATATATATATATATGTGTGTGTGTGTGTGTGTGTGTGTGTATATATATGTTTAGGATAAAATACAAAAGCTCTTAAAAATAAGAAGTCGTAAAAAGGGTATAAAACGTATTCCGGTTGACTTCATTCAAGCGGCCTTGAAACCGTCTCATCGAACTCTACGATATGAGATTTTAGGTTTTTATTTTTGTATTTATAGGTTGTAGATTTTAGAATTTTTATTCATTATCATTGTGTCTTTTATTTATAATTGTGTCTTTTCTATATTTGCGTCATCATGTCTTTTTTCCTCGACGTTGTGTGATATTTTTCGATATTGTGTTATTTTACTCGACATTGTGTCATCTTGTGTGATCCATTGTGTCTTTGTACACTTCTTATTTTTAGAAGCATTTGTAGAATAAGTTAACCCATATAATATAAGCCAATGATCAGTAGACCTATTGGTTTGGGGGAAGGTGAGAAGGTTTATCCACTTACCCGGGTCTCAGGGTCGAATATTACAAGGGTGAACTGTGGCACCTGTTTAAATTGGCAATAATATGCCTACCACAGAATTCCTACTATTGATCAAAGTCCAAAGACCTAATCTGGTTATTTAGCCGTAAAAAAAACCCATATAGTAAAAGGGTAAAATGCACGGTACCCCTGACCGCGGGAGGGATCCCCCTCCCCAGTTTGCTACCCGACCAAGCGCCTTGGCGGTGAATTCTCCAGTCTGCTCAGGGTAAGAATCAAACTTGCGACCTTCCCCTTGCAGGTTTTAAGATGGGTGTCGGTGGCCACTGGGCTGACACCCAGTGGTTACCCATATAGTATAATACCATAATTTTTTCATCTCTGGAAAAAACATCACTTTCCCAAAAAAAAAATAGTTTCTTATTTAAGGTATCGAACAAAACTTTCAGTTTATTAACCAACTTTTATATGTTTTCAAGTTTCTTATTTAAGGTATCGAACAAAACTTTCAGTTTATTAACCAACTTTTATATGTTTTCAAGTTATTTATTTATTTTTTTGACATGGTAATTTTCCACACTAATGTATATCTTCTAGTTACCTATTTTTTCAATATATTTAATCATTTTGGAAAATGAGAAAAAAACTTGAATATCTTAAATGATATTTTTGTGAAGTTGTAATATGTATTAATAAGATCGTTATTATAACACCCAAAATTTCGTATGTCATAATATAATAAATTAATAGTGACGATTTAATGATAAGATATGATAAGTATAGATTTTTACCATTTTGAAAGTTTTACAAATAATAGTAAGTTTAAACCCTTTTATGTCAATGAAGTTAAGCAAAGGAAAGTAACCAAATTAGTATGGAAAATTAATAATATAAGCAAACTTTAAAAGACAAGGGGCTAAATGTGTAAATGTGGAATGAAATTTTATAAAAAAAAAGAGTAAACTGCAATTTTACCCCTGGGGTTTGGGGTAATTGGCATGTCTACCCCCTAAGTAAATAATTGCAATTTTACCCCCCACTATTTGGGGTTATGTCGCAACTTTACCCCATGCCGTCAGTCAACAGTTATTTGACTGTTATAGGCAGAGGTATTTTGGTAATCTTACCCTATATTTATTATTATTATTATTATTATTATTATTATTATTATTATTATTATTATTATATAATCTCTAGAAGAATCAAACATTGCAATCACTGTTGTTCATCGTTTATCACTGCCATCGCTGGTCTCCATCACCACCTCCGTTCATCACAATCCCCATCGTCATACTTCAACTGCCGTCAACCACCACCAAGCACCATCAACAGCCATATCTCCGTCGTTCACTGTTCAACTAATTTCACAGCAATATTCTGATCAACCTTTCATCGCCGGTCACCATCTCCGATCAACTTCTTCATCATAAATCTCCGGTCTTCGTCTCCGGCCACCGCACAACCATCAACTCCGTTCACTGCCATAACTGCTGCATCATCTTCTTCTTCATATTAAGGTTTTCTTGTTATTTAGGATCTAATAATGGAAGACGATGATGAGTTCGGAGATCTATACACCGATGTACTCCAGCCGCTTCAAACGACGTCGTCTACACCTCCTCTACAATCGCCGCCGGTACGTTCCTCCGATAGAATCCCCAGCGATGATGAGGAGATTCTATACGGTTCCAAAAGTTCGAATAGCTTGAAATTAGGTCAATCTGATTTGAATTCAAATCTGAATTTGAATTTGAGTAATAATAATAGAGATATAGCTGCAGTGAAAATTGATTCAGGAGTTAGGGTTTTGGGGAAATTAGAAGAAAAGGTTATTGAGTTTCTTTGGAACAAGGTGGTGATGATAATAATGATTGGGATGATAGTGACAGTGAGGATGATTTGCAGATTGTGTTGAATGATGATAATACAGTGGGGATGAATATGATGGGGATGGATGGTGGAGGGGGGTTAGATGGAGGAGACGATGACTGTGGTGAGTTTCTTTGGCTATGAGTAAAGTTGCCCCAAACTGATGTTCAAGTTATCAGTGGTCCATAAAAGCTAGCAATTTTACTTCCAATGGCTTCCCAATAGATGTCGGTTCTAATTCCACTAACAAACCTCCAAATTCTGATTTCGATGATATGTTTGGGGTTATCAACCCTTTGTTGCTGTATGTTCTTTCAGTCAACTAATATTGCAAAAATTTACAGTAAGAATCATGAACAACGGTGGTTGTAGGCAAACTGCTGAATCACAAAAATACTCTTTTGTTTGTCTTTAGAATCCCAACTATTCTTGTGTAGAATTGAATCACTCAGTAAGGAAAGTTCTTTAATCAGGCGGTGGTATATTTTGTATTAGAGCATTAAGTTCCATGTAGATAACGATTCATATTGACACCTGAGCATCTCAAAGGGTTTTGATCATGAGGGTGAAGACGGTGGTGGCGGTGGCATATGATGGTGTTGGGGAAGACGGTGGTGGTAGTTGAAGGGAGAGAGAGGGGGAGGGGGGAGAGACAATATCTGTATTGTTTAAGGGTGGTGGCTGGAGGTGGTTGAGGGTGGTGGCTGGAGGTGGTCGGAGGTGGCCGGAGGTGGCAGTGGTGGTTGTGGTGGTGAATGGCGGTGGCAGTTGTGGCAGGGGGTAATATTACAGATTAAACAAAACACAGGGGGTAATATGAAAGGGCATTATTGTCATTTCAAGTTATAGTTAACAGATCTGTTAACTTATTTGACGCCAGGGGGTAAACTTGCGACATAACACCAAACATTGGGGGGTAAAATTGCAATTATTTCGTTAGGGGGAGGGGGGTAAGAGTGCCAATGACCCCAAACCCCAGGGGGTAAAATTGCAGTTTACTAAAAAAAGACTAGTTTATGTGGGTAGTGTGTGTGCGTACCGAGAGCAGGAAGGGGGAAACCCTTCTCCATCAAGCTTTGCAAAAAATCCAAGAAAATAAGGAGGATTAAGGCTAGGTTTTTGATGCATGAGTTTAGATTCATGATCCCTTAAGTGTTCTTGACATCAAGTAAGTCAAATTTCATGATTTGGTAATGTTTGATTTAGTGGGTTATGTGAAATTTGCGAATTCATATGGAATTAAACACGAATGCATGATGATATGAACATGTAGAAATTGAAATTATGCTTGAATTTCTCTATGATGACGAGTTAGGGTAAAACCCACTTGTGTGTAAAAGATGATCAAAATTTATGAAATTCTACATGCTAAATTAGATTAATGTTGATGATATTTTGATGAATAGATGATTTAGAACAATATGTATATGCTCATGGTGGTGAAATGAGAAGTTGAGAATGCTTATATGAGTCAATGGATGAATTAGGGGAAAACAGGCTTTAAGTACTTGTACTTTATGCTTCATAGTTAGTATGCACGCCATGTGTTTGATGAAATGTCTTAGAAGGATTTAGTTATGCTTTGACATGAATTCTTGATAAAATGATGATATGAAATGAAAATGGATGTATGCTTAGTCGTTTAACGCCATGATGAATAAGTACTAATGCATATGTGATGTAAAGCATACGAAAGTTAAGTGTGTAAAGTTATGACATATAGGCGCGAAGAAAGAAGAAGGCACGAGTCATTCGAAGTCACAAGCAACGCAAGACCACAGTAAGTTCTTATGAAGTTCGCTTATGTCAAAAGTAGAATCTTATGTTAGTTTTTTTGTGAATAATTATTTGATGTTTTTATGCGGGAATCATTAGTAAAAATGCCTTAATATGAATTGATAGTAGAAAAAGGAGAAAAAGTATGTTGACGACCTGTGCAAATGGGTATAAAGTATGAAAAGGATGTTATTCTTGATGATGTATTAAACCCGTAATTAAACGGGTCAAATAGGATAAATTTGTTATGAAGTTAAGGTAACTAGGTGTTGACTTTTATAAGTCAAACTAGTGAAGAATAATAAACGAGAAAGTAAAAATATGCATGATCCGTGAGAACGGGTCGGATGAAATATGATGATTTATGGTGATGGAAGTTAAATGGCATGATATTCGTTAAAGCGAAATTGTCGTATGAAAGATTCAAGTAAAATGATGTAAAGATGAAGTGACTCGGTAATGGGTCAAATAATGCGGTAAAAGCTAAAAATGTATTAGTAATAACGTTTTGTCCGAACTAATATGCAAGTTTATGTTATGGATGTAGGTAAATCTCATGCTTAGGATGGCGAGCTCGGATTCAAACACACCACATCATCCATATATGCGCTTCCGGTTCAAGTTATCCTTCAAAATTCATGAATGAAGCGCTGTAAGTCTCTTGCTTAGACTTATGGTTTCTTACTGAGGAAGCCTTCTGGTTCATTCGAGTTCGATGTACCTTTTGTAGTTGGGTTCCTCCCCGTTGTCTCTCCCCCGTGTTAGTCTTCTCTGGTTCTGCTTCTATGTAGTCTTTTAGGAGATGTGCTTTAGTTCAATTGTCAAATAATTTTTGTAATGTAAATGTAAATTTTATGATTTAGGATGTTCGTGAGTAGTTTGAAATTTTAAAAATCTTTTTGGGTAGGTCGGACATAACCCTTGTGTTAAGTCTTGTATAGTCACAACTTTTAACTCTTTTGAAAAGGTGTCGTAGAAGTTTATTTGAATGATGTTTGTTAAAAACAAGGGGAATTGTTTATAGTACGAACGGGTCATGCCCAATTTTCATTAAAAAATAGTATGTCATTATTTGTACTTTCGAATGTGAAAAAGTGGGCGTTACAGTCATCTATAGAACTTTATAGACTTGTAAATGAATCTAACGAACACGAATAAATGCAAGTTCGTGTCCGTTTATTTAATTTTAACCGAACATGAACATATAATCGAACACATTTTTTTGTTCTTGTTCATTTATTAAGAAAATACGTATGTTTGTGTTTGTTTGTTTAAAACCTAAACGAATAGTTCATGAACATAAACAAACTTAAACGAACATAACTAATCAAACAATAATAACACAAATGAACACAATTGAAGAAACATAAATGAACACAAATAAATACAATTTACTAACATAAATGAAAATAAAGTTATTTATATATAGAATAATGATTAATTACGATAAATTCCATTGAAGAATCTATTTCTATTATCAAAAAGCTCAATTACCAATTGGTTATATTTATATAGGTAGATAGAAAGTCCATTTTATGTTTACTATTAATATGAATATAGGGGAGGATCAAATGAGAAGAAAAATTATTATTGGTAAAATACCAATTCATTTATAAGACCGGAGGGTATGGAGAGCCTCATCCCCAAGGGGATGGGCCGCCATGTCACCGCCATGTAAGCGAGGCCTAAAGGGGATGGACCTAGGGGTGGGGGATGAACCCCTTTATATATGTATGTATGTATGTATGTATGTATGTATGTATGTATGTATGTATGTATGTATGTATGTATGTATGTATGTATGTATGTATGTATGTATGTATGTATGTATGTATGTATGTATGTATGTATGTATGTATGTATGTATGTATGTATGTATGTATGTATGTATGTATGTATGTATGTATGTATGTATGTATGTATGTATGTATGTATGTATGTATGTATGTATGTATGTATGTATGTATGTATGTATGTATGTATGTATGTATGTATGTATGTATGTATGTATGTATGTATGTATAGGTGTGTGTGTGGGAGAGAGGCCCGTTGCCACCGGCTTGTGGAGGACGGAGAAGCCTGGCCCGGCCCGGCCCGGCGCCGGAGCAGAAGGATGGGGAAGACGGGGCGGTGAGCAAGGGACGGGCATGGGGACGGCCCCCATACCCTCCAGTCTAAGTAATCTCATTAGTTTTTCTCTCTTTAGTTAATTAGTCAAGTACTTATTACTTATCCTACATATAATCTACAAAACCTACACATATCAAAAGTTTCCTCCATATATCCTATACATTATAGAATTTTATCCTACATACATTCAAATTAATCCTACAAAAATATTTTGAAAAGGAGTTATTAAAGAGGATTGAGGAAGAATACAAATTAATATCTATGTAAGTTTACCAATATACCCTTAAAATAAAATTAAATACAAATATTGAATGAAGTAAATTGAAACATTCTTATTGGTTGAAACTTCTTTTTTCTTTTTACAAAGAACTTCTTCTCATTTGAACCCTTCACTATGAGTATAACTATTTATGTAATTATTGAAACAACATAAACAAATGTAAATACTAATGGGTTGGTGATCTATGCAAAGACAAAACCTTTAAACACCTAAGTTGGGGAGGGCGGTCTTGGTTTCAAGTTACACAGATAACATAGATTAAAAAATAATTCATCGTTCAAAAATAATAGCAAGCAAAGGTAAATAAACGTACATAAATGAATAAATATAAACGAATGTCCACAAACATAAATGAACGAACAAAAGTGTGTTCATGTTCATTCGTTTATTGAATAAACGTAAATAAACGAACTTCCCGTCAAACAAGTTTATGAACAATTCATGAACGTTCAATTTGTTTATAGGTCTAGCCACCTATTTATATATTAAGATCTACAACAGATTTGTTTCTTTCATCACTGTTACACTTAATGTTATACGACATGTTAAACACATATGCATGCATCTTGTGAATTCGAATGCATATAGAAAATCCAATTAGCCACTATATTAATGTAGTAACACGAGTGTCCCTAATCTAGCTATGTGATTCATCATGGCATTAACCATCAAGTCCCCCACCCATGTGAACGCATGAAGCGAGGGCCATGACCATGACAAGTGTCCATATATCAATCAATATAAGCTGTATGCTAGGAGATTTAGAGTTGAACATAAAGAAAATTCTTAGGTGATAATATACTTAATCTTACATTATTGTTTTTATAATATAAGGGTCTACACATGTTTGACCTGTCAATACAGATAAATAGAATAACTCAAATATATAAGAACCTTAACAAATAAAAAAAATATTAGATTTGAAAAATATAAATTGACTTTTTTTTTTAATTTTCATGTCTTTATTATCTCTATATTTAATAAGAGTTCTAAAGCATATTATATTTAAACGAATTAACAAACTTATTGGCATATGATAACGTACAGTTCTAAAGTTTGGTTAAATCACCAAAAGAAAGTACCTAAAAAAATAACATATTAGTTATTGACCTTTGACCTATATTGATGTCATCTTGGAACAATTAAACTTTGGGCAAAATACTGGAGAGTGGAGACAATGGATTCGTGGTTACTTCTCATCCGGCTGTACCATGGTTCTCGTAAATAGGGCCCCAACCGATGAATTTAGTATGAAAAGAGGCATTCGGCAAGGAGATCCACTATCTCCATTTATAATTGCTATGGAAGGTCTCTCGGCATTGGTGCGTAAGGCGGTTGATACGGTCTTTTTAGGGGAGTGCGACCGAGTCAATCTCCTTAACCTAAAGCACATCCTATGGTGCTTTTACATGATCTATGGCCTTAAAATTAATTATTATAAGTGTCGGTTGGTTGGGGTCGGGTGTTCAAACAATGAAGTTCCGGTTATGGCTGAAGTGTTAGGTTGTTCGTTGGATTTTCTGCCTGTTTCTCATGTTGGCATTTCTCTCATGCTAATGCGGATTTGCAAGAACTGGGATCTGGTTATCAAAAAATTTAAATCCCGTCTAAGTGCATGGAAAGCTAAAAACTTATCTTTTTGGGGTTGTCTCACTCTAGTTAAATTGGTTCTTGAAAGTTTACCATTATACTTCTTCTCGATGTTCAAAGCTCCAACCAAAGTCCTTGGTAGTCTAGAAGGGATCCGACGTCGTTTCCTGTTGGTGGTAATGACTCGAACAAAAAAAATCAATTGGGTGGCATGGTTCAAGATCATCTTTTCTAAATCAAAAGGCAGTCTAGGGGTTCGTAGTCTTAAGAGTCTTAACCTAGAACCGTTGGCTAAGTGGAAATGGCGTGCTCTTTCGGATCAGTTCAGCCTATAGTAGGTTTTGGCGAGATCCAGAGCAGGCTATGATGGTGTGCGGGGAGGACTTCCGCACAAGGCCCGTGATTTGGAGGGGTACGTGATTTAAAAAAAATTTATATATATATATACAGTGGCGGACCCAGGATTTTATTTCAATGGGGTCCATTTTCGGGTCGGTTCTCATTCGGGTCGAGTTAAAGTGAGGTTTGAACTAGATTTTTAAAAAAAAATAAGAAAAATGGGCTTATCAAGGATTGAACCCATGACCTCTTGGTGGAAAAGAAGGAGATTTACCACTACACCAGCTTTCTTTTTATTTCTATGGTGTCCACCTAATTGTATTTATGGGGTCCATATACAATCTAATATACCGAATCTACTATTTTTTTTTAAAGATTGGGGTCCGGGGACCCCGGTGGCACCAATGTGGGTCCGCCCCTGTATATATATATATATATATATATAGGAAAAGAGTAAAATACAAATGCGCTTATCGTAGGATACGTACGCGATCATCCCAGCCGTTCGATCAGGTGCAGATCTGGTGCGAATTCAATACATATCGCATGTGAAAAATGGTTAGCATGGGGTAGTGTGAAAAATGGCATGGGGTGTGTAGATGGACAAAATCACATGTGGAAGATTTGAATATCGCATGTGAAAAAATGGCATGGGGTAATGTGAAAAATGGCATGTGGTGTGTAGAATCGCATGTGGAAGATTGAATATCGCATGTGAAAAAATGGCTAGCATGGGGTAATGTGAAAAATGGCATGGGGTGTGTAGAATCGCATGTGGAAAATTGAATATCGCATGTGAAAAAATGGCATGGGGTAATGTGAAAGCTGACATGAGGTGTGTAGAATCGCATGTGGAAAATTGAATATCGCATGTGAAAAAATGGCTAGCATGGGGTAATGTGAAAAATGGCATGGGGTGTGTAGAATCGCATGTGGAAAATTGAATATCGCATGTGAAAAATGGTTAGCATGGGGTAATGTGAAAAATGGCATGAGGTGTGTAGATGGAGAAAATCGCGTGTGGAAGATTGAATTCGCACAACTCGTACAGTTCGCATGGAGGTATTAAATCGCATGGGAGATGAAGATCTGACGGCTAGGGTTATCGCGTACGTAATGTACGATAAACCCTATTGTACGTTAACCGGCCTATATATATATATATAGTGGAGGGTTCAAATGAGAAAAAATTCTTTGTAAGAAGAAAAAAGAAGAAATTTCAACCAATAGGAATGCTCATTAGACTTCATTTAATATTTGTACTTAATGTAACTATAAGGGTATATTAGTAAACTTACATATTTCATTAATTAGTAGTTTCATCTTTAATAACTAACTATATTAAATTTGTAACTTATTTTTAAGATATATATTTTTCACAAAAAATAAAAATAAAAATTCATTTATAGTGTATGATAAATACGAGGCGTGTAGGATAAATTACAAGTTGTGTAGGATAAATTTCAATATGTGTAGGATAAATTTCGAAACGTGTAAGATAACTTTTGACGTGTGTAGGCAAAAATATTTAGTGTTGAGGATTATAGTCTTAATGACTAATTAATTAGTCAAACATAATAATAAATAAGATGAGAAAAAAACTATTTAATGTTTTACAATTGTACCCTTTTATTCTTTTTCGTCTCAATAAAATTTTCTTCTCAAATGAACCTTCCCCTATATATATATGTTACTTTTAAAAAAAAATTGTAAACACATACCAATTCCAATATAGGCCCATTTTAACATACTTTTTTATGATTTATAATTTAGTCCACTTAATATTAGGTTTATTGGGCCCAATAAAAATATGATTTTAATAAAAATAATAAATCACGGTGGAAATACTAGTCTCAAACTTCGAAAATTTCCTGGAATCTTAAAGGACGAACAAACATCATCACTCATCAGACGAACATCATTAGAAGACGTGAGCTAGGCGATTCAGTCCCTCAGAACAACACTCGAATTGTCAAACATCATCATCACAACATTCGATATATATCAGACGCTGCTGTGAACAAGAACATCAGACGCTGATTCCGAATTTCCGATTTCCGAACATAACATCAGAATTCAAGAGGTTCGTTTAGTGTTATTGATTTATTATGTAATTGTATTAAACTGTTAGTATGTTAATTGTATATAATTTCATAATTTGTATTGAATTGACTATTGAGTATTGATTAATTGTTGTGGAGTATGATATTCTTGATTGATCATTGATTTACTGTTGACTGTTGAGTATAAGATTAAGAGTATTGATTGATATTGATTTCATTCTCCGTTCTTGATTAATCTTTGAAACTGTGATTGTGAAACATTGATTATTCTTGTTAGGCATTAATGGCTCCTAAACGAGTATCCAGATTGCAAAAACGTCAAAAGAGGAAACGAGCAGAAGAATTGGTGAAGTCTCAAGCCAGGCTGCACGAAGAATGCAAGGAGGGCAATTAGCTATGAAGAATGCAAGAAGGGCTGCACGAATCATTGGTTAGCTATTAACTTATTATTTATTACGGTATGTAACTCATTAGAATACTATGATTTTGTCATTATTGTAATTGCATTGTTTATCAAATACTACATTTTATTGTCATTTTCGTAATTTCATTGTTAAAACATAAAGGAACACGTTCGAGCTCGAATAGGGTACGTGAATTCTCAGAGAGGCCACTGGCGAGATCGATTCATAAAGTCACCCGATCTTAATAAAAACTCGATTCACGACTCTTGGACGAGCATGGGGTTCATATACAAAGATTTTATTTCCTTGGGGCTATACCTAAATCAAGGCTTTAGAAAACAATGGGAAACGACGAATCCACATGTTTTTGGCTGCACACATGGTTCGGTTACCAGCTGTTCAAAGACCTTTTACCTATGTTATATGATCTGGAGAAGGAAAAAAAGTGTCTCGTATCTCAGCGAATTACGCTTTCTACTTCTCTTGTTTCTTTTAACTGGAAATAGAGGAAAAGAAACATTTTTGTAGCAGCTCGGGATATTGAATCACTCATCGGGTCATATCAATTAAGCACAGACGAAGATTCATGGAAATGGATGAGAGACCAAACTAGTATCTTCGCCACTTAATCCTGCAAGAAGTGGTTAGAAACGGCTCATGCAAGCAGAACTAATAACAACCCTCCTGAAATTTTTCCGACACCCAAAAATATATTAAAATATCCCAATATGTCCTAAAATACACCCCGTATACGTATAATAGCCCTAAATACCTTTAATTTAATAAAATAAAAATAAAAACAAAACTTCAGAGGTGCTCGCGGGGCGCGACGCCTCTAACCACATCCGTCGCGGGCCGCGGCGATCTAGGCCACCGGGACACCTCTGGTGCCGCCACGTGTCGCAACCGTGTCGAGTCTAGTGTCCAAGTCAGCCAAGCTAGGGCCTAACCTAGCTGGCGTCGCGGGCCGCGAAGCCCTTCGTGGTTTCCATCGCGGGGCGCGACAAGGTCGATGATCACAACTATAAATAGGGGCTGTTGGCATTCATTCTCCGACGCTCACACACACACTTTCTCTCTCGAATTTCTAAGTAGTATAAGCTATTCCCGGGCATTATACCCCCCTAAATAACGAAGTTCTGCTCCGTTCTAAGTATCATAACCCTTGGATACGTATTAGATACGCTGGCCGATTGATCTAGGGTTCCGTAACGGCTGTCGTGGTTCTGCTCGACGTAGTCGTTGGAATGCTGTCTCGGGGAGGGTATTACTAATGTTAAAATGGGTTATTATACTAACGCATGTGCATTTGTGTAATTTATAGATTGTCACCAGGAAACCCTTACAGAAAACCTAAGACAGCAATGTGAGTAATCTCCTTTTTGCAAATTGTTTTTACAAAACCTCACTTAATTAATTATATATTAAACAGTTATTGAGTATTTGTAAGGATACAATTATCGTTGGTATGTTGGGATTTGTATACAAAATTTGTTACTGCCTTGCGAGGAGTAACATGACCACAAGTCGGGTTGACAGTACCGTGGGTGGTAATTGATATAACTTGGAAACAAATGTAATTGCGCGACTGCCCTCAATACTGTACAATGGTTTTTATTAAACTTGATTAAACTGAGATTCACTCACCAGTATTTCCCACTGACAAAATGTTTTTAAATGCGTTTCAGGTAACAAAATGTGAAAGCCAAATAGAAGCCAGCTGGACAGCACTGAAGGCTTGGAAAAGTGGCTATAAAGTTACTTAAAATAAATTAGATGTTTTTACTAAATAAAATAGGATTTATTCCTATAAAAATGTGTGTATTTAAACTTGGGTTTTATCCCATGTATTTAATATTATGAAAGTGTGGTATTTTACTCTGATAAAATATTTCCTAACTACGGTCCTGATGAAATTTCCGCTGCCAAAATGGACAAACACAAGATACCACCAAAACTGGCTGCGGCCGCCCGTTCCCGGGTTGTTAGGGGACGGGGGTTGTGACAGAAGGTGGTATCAGAGCTAAGCCACTGATTCAGCCACAGAAGTGTTCTGCTGACACCAACAATTTATCTAAAGTGTTAGGAAATAAATTACGAAAACACGTGCATATTGGTATTTTATTGTTATGTGTTATTTGACTATTTGTTAGTTTACAGTATGAGTGACCAAGGACCTTCCGACGCGTATCGTTAATTGTCCAGCTCGCCTAGAAGCGAAGGCACCTCTTCACAGCCTGCCCTCTAAGGGTACTCAGCTGATAATGAAGAAGGAATATTCGTGTTTAAGGCTCAGTCTGAAGAGCCATTCCCTCCTAAAAAGAGAGGATGGTTCAGTAGGGGAGCACATACGCGTAGGAAACGAATGAAAAAGTTGCAACAACAGAGAGTCCTAGCAGCCGCTGAAAGAGAGACAGATACCCATACACAGGACATGCTTAATAGAAGCCTAGCCAATTTCCATATCCTAGCAACCACAGCAGCCGACCCTAACCTGGAGCAACTGATAGCACCCCAACCACTTCTACTGTTTCCTAACCAGCCAATGGAAATAGAAAACAACCCAGAAAATCAAGTTGAAATACATGATTTTAACCCAGAGGAGATACCTAGGGTACCAGCACCCGATCTCTTAGACCCAAATTACGACCCGTGGTGGGACGACAATAGGGAGTATGTGCAACGTTACCCGATACCAGAAGACATGCCCATGACAAATCTAGGAGCATACCCAGGATTGGACCCTCTAGATCCCTACTACAATAGTGATTAGTACATTAGGGAAATTTTAGAGAATCCATACCCGTACCAGAAACCCATGCCCAGATTCCGAACCCAGTCCTAGAACCTGCATCCCCAATGAGTGCAGAAAATGTGCAAGAACTTAGGACATTTGGAGAAGAGATCTTAGAAAGTAGCGAGAGGATGAGACAGGTGGGAGAGCGACTCGTCTGGAAGTACGACGAGCGCAATATGGAATCCTGGATGAATCCATATCAGTGAAGGTGATGGTAGAGGTAGTAGTAATAATCAGGGCCGGTCCTAAGAATTCATGTACCCTGTTCGAGCTCCAAAAAACGTGCCCTTAGGCCTTAACGAAATTGGGTATTAGGTTCAATAAAGGTCTAAACCTAATGTCAATGGGCTAGTAACTAATCTAAAGCATAATAGTTTTATAAGTGGGCCTATGTTGGTGTTTGTATATGTATACCCTATTAAAAAGATTTTTTTACGTATACGTATCGAGTTTTTTCTAAAAATAGCATGCCCTCCGAAATATCGGGCCCTGGCCGGTGGTCCTCCCCGCCCACCCCCAGGACCGGCCCTGATAATAATAATAATAATATAATATAATAATATATGATATGTGTGTATGAAAAAAAAATCATAGATACAGATGCCTACTACTAGTAGTGTAATTTCCATTTCAGTTGTATTGTAATTTTAATTTCCAGTGTTGGCTTGTATTAGATGAATATATATATATATATAAGAAAGAGTAAGTCGCAATGCTAGACGTTTTTGGATCAACCTACATGTTATGTGATTGATTGTATTAAATATTATTTTGTGACATTAATAATTGGTAAATGCTTAAAATTCAGATGGACAATGAAGTGAACCAGGAAAACCAGAATGATAATAACCAGAACGACAATAACCCGAATAATGAGAATCTGAACAACAATAACAATGGAAACCAAGCGAATAATAGTGCCATCCAACACATAGTGGCACAAGGAATCATAGATGCAATGCCATTTATTATCCAAACAGTTAGGGAAACGGATAATAAAAGTAAACATAGCAGTAAGCGACCAACTGAACCTGAACACGGCGTAAACAATGGACCCATACTTCAAGCGGCCATCCCCAAAAGAAGAAGAACCATATTTCATGGTTGTTCTTACAAAGAATTCTGGTCCTGCAAACCAATGGAATTCTCGGGCAATGAAGGGGCCATTGCAACTCTACGCTGGATAGAAAAGACTGAGGTTGTTTTAAAAATAAGCAAGTGTGCGGAAGAAGATAAGATCATGTTTGCTTCCAATCTGATTAAGAACTCAGCCTTAGAATGGTGGAACACTATCCTTCAGTCAAGGGGAAGTGATAGGGTTTACAATATGGAATGGGAGGAATTTAAGAATATGGTGGAAAGGAAATTTTGCACTCCCAATGAAAAAGAACAAATACCAAATAAATTCCTGAACCTTAGAATGACTGGGATAGATAGTAAGGGTTATACTACTACATTATTTGAATATGCTAGAATAGTACCAACCCTTGCATCACCAGAATCAGTATTAATCTCCCGATACATTTGGGGATTAATTGGGGAGATTAGGCATGTAGTCAAGGCAGCTAGACCTCAAACCATAGAAGAAGCTGTAGAACTAGCAAACACCTTGACAGATGCGTTAGTTCATACGTACGCGAGAAGAGTATCAAAGGAGAAACCTAGCTCAAAAGCTTACCCAGGAATTTCGTTATGGAAATTCCAACTGTAGGAACGTAGGTTCTACCTCTGCACCGTACTGCAAAGCTTGTAAGAAGAAGCATTTGGGAAAATGCTCCACTCACTGCAATTTCTGTAAGATACCAGGACACAAGGAAGAAGATTGCAGGAGGAAGCCTAATACTGGACTATACTTCAACTGTGGAGAAAAAAGTCACATCAAACCAAATTGTCCGAAACTAGTTCCAGCCATGGGCAATAGGACTGCCAAAAATGCTAGAGCATTTCTTCTGACGGCAGATGAAGCCAAGATGATTCCGGACGTGATAGCCGGTACGTTTTTAGTTAATGATGTTTTTGTTAAAGTATTATTTGACTCTGGTGCGAACCAAAGTTTTATTAATACTTCATTTTGCAAACTTCTCAATCAACCATTAACTAAACTCTCACAAGAATCTTTAGTAGAAACAGCAAATGGGGAAACCATTAGAATCTCTGAAATCTTGTAGGGAGCAAGAATAGAAATTTTAAATCAAAAGTATATTGCAAACCTTTACCCAATGAATCTGGCAGGATTTGATGTTGTATTAGGAATAGATTGGTTAATAGCTAATAAAGCCAGTATTTTATGTGATCAAAAGGCAATTCAAGTAAACTCACCAAAAGGTGAAAAGATCACAATTAAAGGAGATAAACCGTATAAATCCACGAGATTCATCTCTGTGATGAAAACTTCAAGTTATATAAGAAAAGGATCTTTAGTGTATTTGATTTCCATAATCACTAACACTAAAGGAAAAGAACTGAAAGATATTCCAGTAGTATCCCAGTTTTCAGATGTGTTTCCAGAAGAATTACCAGGATTACCGCCAGACAGAGAAGTCGAATTCAGGATCCATCAGCTACCAGGAACGGCACCGATCGCCATGGCACCCTATCATTTGGCACCAGCCGAAATGCAGGAACTGAAGAAACAATTGGACGAATTGTTGGAGAAAGGATTCATACAGCCAAGTTCATCGCCGTGGGGAGCACCGATTTTATTCGTTAAAAAGAAAGACGGATCGATGCGTATGTGCATTGATTACCGTGAATTGAACAAGGTCACGATTAAGAATCGGTATCCATTACCAAGAATCGATGATCTGTTTGACCAGTTGCAAGGAGCTCGATTTTTCTCAAAAATCGATTTAAGATCAGGATATCATCAATTGAAAGTACAGGAAGAGGACATTCCTAAGACCGCTTTCAGAACAAGGTATGGCCATTATGAATTTACTGTCATGCCATTTGGATGATGAACCGAATATGTAAGCCATATTTGGATAAATTCATAATTGTCTTTATAGATGATATTCTCATTTACTCTAAGAATAAGGAGGAACATGTAAAGCATTTGCACGCACTTTTAAGTTTATTGAGAAAGGAAAATCTTTATGCTAAATTTTCAAAGTGCGAGTTTTGGTTAGAACAGGTACTGTTTCTTGGACATCTAGTCAATCATGAAGGAATCCATGTGGATCCCACCAAGATCGAGGTGATTACCAAATGGAAAACCCATGAGTCACCAACCGAGGTTAGAAGTTTCTTAGAATTGGCCGGTTATTATAGAAGATTTATTCGAGATTTTTCTAGAATAGCCATTCCCTTAACTGAGCTAACATGTAAATCTGTTAAGTTTGAATGGGGACCGAAACAGGAAGAAGCTTTTAGAATTCTTAAGCAAAGATTAACCCATGCACCCATACTAGTGTTACCAGAAGGAACTGGAGACTTTGTAATCTATTGTGACGCTTCTAAGTTAGGTTATGGATGTGTATTGATGCAACGTCAAAAGGTTATAGCTTACGCATCTAGACAACTTAAGAATCATGAAGAGAATTATTCAACCCATGATTTGGAATTAGGAGCCATAATTTTTGCCCTTAAGATTTGGAGACATTACCTTTATGGTAGTAAGTTTACCATTTTCACCGATCATAAGAGTTTAAGGTATGTTTTCGGACAAAAGGAGTTAAATATGAGGCAAAGGCGCTGGATGGAAATTCTTAGTGATTACGATTGTAATATCCAGTATCATGCAGGAAAGGCAAGTGTGGTAGCTGATGCTTTAAGTCGAAAGTATCATGAGAAGCCAAAAATGGTACGTTCTCTTAAATTAAATCTACAAGTAGATTTAAATGATCAGACAAGAGAAACACAAGAATCAGTAATCAAGGAGGATACTGAAAAGTTAAAAGGAATGATTAAGGAATTAGAACAAGGAACCGATGGAATTTGGAGATTCCATAATAAAAAAATGTGGATACCTAAATTAGGAAACTTACGTCATCGTGTATTAGAAGAAGCCCATAAGTCAATGTATACGATGCATCCAGGAAGTGATAAGATGTATCAGGACTTAAGAAAGAATTTTTGGTGGATAGGAATGAAAAAGGATATAGCAGCTTATGTTTCTAAGTGTTTAACCTGTTCACAAGTCAAAGCTGAACATCAGAAACCCTCAGGATTGGTGCAACAGTTAGAAATGCCCGTATGGAAATGGGAATTGATAACAATAGATTTTGTTACCAAATTACCCAAAACAAGAAAAGGTAATGATACAATCTGGGTGATTGTAGACAGGCTAACTAAGTCAGCTCATTTTCTACCCATGAAGGAAACTTTCAGTATGGAACAATTAGCCAAGTTATATGTGAATGAAATAGTTTCATTACATGGAATTCCTTTATCAATTGTTTCTGATAGGGATAGCCGTTTTACCTCTCATTTTTGGGCAAGTTTCCAAAAAGCAATGGGAACCAAGTTGAATCTAAACACAGCTTATCATCCTCAAACGGACGGACAAAGTGAAAGGACGATTCAGACGATGGAAGATATGCTTAGAGCTTGTGTAATTGATTTCGGAGGTAATTGGGTTGAACACTTACCTTTAATAGAATTTTCATATAATAACAGTTATCACACAAGTATCAATGCTGCACCATTCGAAGCACTTTATGGACGAAAGTGCCGAACTCCAGTCTGTTGGGCAGAGATTGGAGAAAAGCAACTATCTGGACCTGAAATAGTACAAGAAACAACCGACAAAATCATTCAAGTCAAGGAACGACTAAAAGCAGCACGTGATTGACAAAAGAGTTACGCTGATAACAGACGCAAGCCGTTGGAATTTCAAGTAGGAGATAAAGTACTATTGAAAGTCTCTCCTTGGAAAGGAGTGGTAAGATTCATCAAAAGGGGAAAGCTAAGCCCCATGTATATTGGACCTTTTGAAATTATTAGAAGAATAGGACCTGTAGCCTATCAGCTACAACTGCCAGAGGAAATGGCAGGAATACATGATGTATTTCATGTATCTAATCTCAAGAAATGCTTAGCTAATGAATCGTTGGTAGTACCTCTTAAGGACATAGAGGTAAATGAACAACAAAAATTTGTAGAAAGGCCTCTACAGATTGAAGACAGAAAGGTTAAGAATCTCAAGCACAAGAGATTAGTTCTGGTCAAAGTGAAATGGGACTCCAAAAGAGGACTAGAGTATAAATGGGAGCTTGAATCAGAAATGCAAAGGAAATATCCACACTTGTTCCAGTAGATCTCGAGGACGAGCTCTAAAACAAGGTGGGGAGGATATAACAACCCTCCTGAAATTTTTCCGACACCCTAAAATATATTAAAATATCCCAATATGTCCTAAAATACACCCCGTATACGTATAATAGCCCTAAATACCTTTAATTTAATAAAATAAAAATAAAAACAAAACTTTAGAGGTGCTCGCGGAGCGCGACGCCTCTAACCACATCCGTCGCGGGCCGCGACGATCTAGGCCACCAGGACACCTCCGGTGCTGCCACGTGTCACAACCGTGTTGAGTCTAGTGTCCGAGTCAGCCAAGCTAGGGCCTACCCTAACTGGCATCGCTGGCCGCGAAGCCCTTCGTGGTTTCCGTCGCGGGGCGCGACAAGGTCGATGATCACAACTATAAATAGGGGCTGTTGGCATTCATTCTCCGACGCTCACACACACTTTCTCTCTCGAATTTCTAAGTAGTATAAGCTATTCTCGGGCATTATACCCCCCTAAATAACGAAGTTCTGCTCCGTTGTAAGTATCATAACCACTGGATACGTATTAGATACGCTGGCCGATTGATCTAGGGTTCTGTAACGGCTGTCGTGGTTCTGCCCGACGTAGTCGTTGGAATGCCGTCTCGGGGAGGGTATTACTAATGTTAAAATGGGTTATTATACTAACGCGTGTGCATTTGTGTAATTTATAGATTGTCACCAGGAAACCCTTACAGAAAACCTAAGACAGCAATGTGAGTAATCTCCTTTTTGCAAATTGTTTTTACAAAACCTCACTTAATTAATTATATATTAAACAACTATTGAGTATTTGTAAGGATACAATTATTGTCGGTATGTTGGGGTTTTGTATACAAAATTTGTTACTGCCTTGCGAGAAGTAACATGACCACAAGTCGGGTTGACAGTACCGTGGGTGGTAATTGATATGACTTGGAAAGAAATGTAATTGCGCGACCGCCCACAATACTGTACAATGGTTTTTATTAAACTTGATTAAACTGAGATTCACTCACCAGTATTTCCCACTGACAAAATGTTTTTAAACGCTTTTCAGGTAACAAAATGTGAAAGCCAAATAGAAGCCAACTGGACAACACTGAAGGCTTGAAAAAGTAGCTATAAAGTTACCTAAAATAAATTAGATGTTTTTATTAAATAAAATAGATTTATTCCAATAAAAATATGTGTACTTAAACTTGGGTTTTATCCCATGTATTTAATATTATGAAAGTGTGGTATTTTACTCTGATAAAATATTTCCTAACTACGGTCCTGATGAAATTCCCCTGCTAAAATGGATAAACATAAGATACCACCAAAATTGGCCGCAGCCGCCCGTTCCCGGGTTGTTAGGGGACGGGGGTTGCGACAGAACTCCCTCTGTAATTCGTTGGCTCATATTCCATGCTTTATTTGGCGTTTAGCTCTTAACATAATCCCGATATCGACTTCCCTTGCTCACCTGGACATTCAACTTCCCGAACTTTCATGCTCCTTATGCTCAAGTGAGATAGAGGATGTAGACCATCTTTTCTTCAAATGCAACATTGCTCGAGATATTTGGTTGCGGGAATCAAACTGGATTGGCATTGATCTGAGTTCACACCAATTAGTGTTGGGGTACTTGGATAAATCGTCTGGTTCTAAGTTAGACAAAAAGTTCTCACCTTGATTCTTTATACCGGGATTTGCCTGATCTGGACTAACCAGAATACTTGGAAGTTCTCGGCCAAAAGGAAATCTGGAGTCCAGGTAATGGAGGACATCACGCTTCAAAGTTTCAATTGGATTACGGGTAGAGCAAAGAATGTCTCGGTAACATGGTTGGAATGGCAAATCTGTCATTTTCGAGCGTTTTTCAAATTGTAATGGACTTCTAATGTAATTTGGTTTTGTCAGTTTTGTATCAGGATTTTTGCTAGTTCTCTGCTAACTCATATATGTTGTTAAAAAGAAGAAGTTATTGAACTTTTTCTTGTTGGTTCAGTTCTGTTTGTACATGAAGGAAAACATTAAAACATACCTGTTATAGCAGACAGTGCGTTGGAGAATCCAGTAATGGAGTTCGACCTGCTTGTCATCGTGATCTGGTTCCTCCTTAGGGTGCTAACTGATGATGGGGACTTAGAAAACCGAAAAGGGTATCGGTTAGGAGAGGAGGTCGAATTATTGATGTTATGGCTAATGGGGTGTGTGTAATTGTGTAACTGAGTAACCCCTTAACCTCCACATAATTCTCCTTATATAAGCACTCAGGAGGAAACCTAATTAGTTAATAAGGGTAATATGGTCCATCAACAATTACCAACTAATTATTTAATAGGTTTTAATATATTTTGATCTCTATAATGTAAATGATTATGATGGCTATAGATTAAATATCAATACGTAATATATTTAATCTTACATTCTTCCACTTAGCCGAGTAATCATTTACTATGAGTATTAGATAAGCCTGATCAGGAGTTAACACTCATTTTAGCCTTAAACAAGTACTATAGCAGAAAAATATAGCCGTTGAATCATTATGCGACTCAGGACCCCCATTAATCATACTATAGCCTTAATTTAAAACCTAATCGTCATGATCAAAATACGCATAAGCCCTTTGTTTGACTTGTAACTTTATTTGTCTATATGCCATTATACCGGTTGAACATATTCTAACAGACATACAAAATCAAACTGAGGAAATTTCATTAATCATAAACATAAGCTAGTACAATATGCTCAAATAAGGTCTTTACTAAATCCCATATTCCGAACATGTTCTTCGTTAACCTTAGGAGGGAGACCTTTAGTCATCGGATCCGCAAGCATATCCTTAGTACTAATATACTCGATACAAAGATTATTTTCCTCAACTTGTTCACGTACAAATAGATATTTCGTATCGAGATATAAACCAGCTCCAGTCGAACTGTTACTGTTCGAGAAACTAACGGCAGCTGAATTATCACAGTAAAGCTTCAATGGTTTAGAAATGGAATTAACAATTTTGAGTCCAGTGACCAGATTTCTAAGCAACATTCCATGACAGGTTGCGTTATAAACAGCAATGTACTCTGCCATCATTGTGGAAGTTGTGGTCAACTGTTGTTTATGACTCTTCCATGAGATAGGGCCGCCTGCTAACATAAAGATATAGCCCGAAGTGGATTTCTTGTCATCTTTGCATTTGGCAAAGTCAGAATCAGAATAGCCCACCACTTCTAAATGATCACTTCTGCTATAAGTCAATTTATAGTCTTTCGTCCCTTGCAGATATCGAAGTACCTTCTTAGCTGCTTTCCAGTGATCTAGGCCAGGATTAGTCTGATAACGGCCTAGCATTCCAGCAATATAAGCGATATCTGGGCGAGTACAGACTTGAGCATACATCAAGCTCCCGACTACTGATGCATAAGGTATCTGGCTCATTTGCTCCTTCTCAACCTCTGTTGTCGGACACTGGAATGAACCGAAAACATCTCCTTTAACTACTGGAGCGACGGAGGGTTTGCACTGTTGCATGTTGTAACGCGTAAGGACACGATCTATGTAGGCCCTCTGGGACAATCCTAAGATCCCTTTGTGTCTATCTCGGTGAATTTCGATGCCAATGACGTAAGAAGCATCTCCGAGATCCTTCATGTCGAAGTTATGCGAGAGTAAACGCTTCGACTCATGCAACATGTCTAAACTATTACTTGCCAATAGAATATCATCTACATAAAGGACAAGTATAGTAAAGTTACTCCCACTCATCTTGAGGTAGGTGCATTGATCCACTTGATTCTTCATAAAACCTTGCCTGTTCATGACTTCATCAAACTTGAGGTACCACTGACGTGATGCTTGTTTTAACCCGTAAATGGATTTCTTCAACTTACAGACTAGATGCTCCTGACCTTCAGGTTTAAAGCCTTCAGGTTGTTTCATGTAAACATGTTCGTCCAAATCTCCGTTAAGGAAAGCGGTTTTAACGTCCATCTGATGTAACTCCAAATCGAAATGAGCTACTAGGGCCATGACGATCCTTAATGAATCTTTACGAGAGACAGGTGAAAACGTCTCTTGATAATCAATTCCCTCTTTCTGAGTGTAGCCCTTCGCAACCAATCTCGCTTTGTAGCGTTCAACGTTCCCATTCGGATCCAATTTTGTTTTGAACACCCATTTACATCCTACGGGTTTGACTCTGTTGGGTAATTCTACCAAATCCCAAACGTCATTTTTCTTCATGGATTCAAGCTCATCAATCATCGCTTTATTCCATTCAGAAGACTGATCACTGCTAATGGCTTCATTGTAAGAGATAGGATCATTGAGCTTTCCGGGATCCATTTCAGTCAGGTAGGTGACATAATCATCCCAATTAGTAGGTCTTCTTTGCGTAGATGACCTCGTGAGTGGATTATCGGGTTCAGCGTTGTCTTGGTTTTGAGCATTTGATGTGCCTTCGTCATGAGGTATAATGGGTTCTGATTGTAGAGGTGAATTTGGAGTTGGTGCAGTAGCTTCAGGTGCAGTAGTTGCATTGGGTACAAGAGGAGTAATCGGAGTAATGGTAAGCGACGAGTCTCTCCCCCCCGCGTCTTGTACTTCTTGCAATTCTTCGTAAGGGTTGGTACTGCTCCCACTGACCTTGAAATCCTCCAGGAACGCGGCACGCTTGGTTTCAACAATACGTGTGACATGGGAAGGACAATAGAAACGATAACCCTTAGAGTTCTCAGGATACCCGATAAAGAAACAGGTAACTGTTTTAGGGTCAAGTTTCCTTAGGAAAGGATTGTAAAGTTTTGCTTCAGCAATGCAGCCCCATACTTTCATATATTTAAGACTCGGTTTCCTTCCTGTCCAGAGTTCATAAGGAGTTTTAGGGACAGACTTAGAAGGAACTCTATTGAGTATATGAACAGCTGCTTTTAAAGCTTCAGTCCAGAGGAATAATAGTAAATTAGTGTTGGCTAACATACTGCGCACCATGTTCATAAGGGTACGGTTTCTTCTTTCAGCGACACCGTTCTGCTGAGGTGTACCAGGCATGGTGTATTGGTTCACAATCCCCTGGCCCTTACAAAACTCATAAAATGGACCAGGAGCTTGACCCACATCAGTATGTCTTCCATAATACTCACCGCCTCTATCTGATCTCACAACTTTAATCTGACGATCTAATTGCTTTTCAACTTCAGCCTTATAATCTTTAAAAGTTGTAAGAGATTCAGATTTCTCCTTAATAAGATACAAGTACATGTAACGAGAATAATCGTCAATGAAAGTGATAAATGAAGTATGTCCTGTTATGCCAGCGATTTGATAGGGACCACTAATGTCAGTGTGAATGAGTTCTAATAAATTAGAACTCCTAGTGGCACCTTTCTTATTCGCTAATGTCATTTTACCTTTAAGACATTTGACACATGTTCCAAAATCAGAGAAATCGAGAGGAGGTAAGACTTCATCCTTTACGAGACGATTTAATCGTTCTTTTGAAATGTGGCCTAAACGCTGATGCCACAACATGGATGAAGTCTCTAAGTCTCGTTTCTCTTCCATCTTTGTGAGTGATTCATTAATGTTATATGACAACAAAGATTTGGAAAAGTTATCTTCTAGTTCTAATCTATAGAGACCACCATCCAGAATACCAGTACCATAAAGAACAGAATCATAGAGGATAGAGAGTTTGCGATGACCATGGGAAACAATAAAACCGTCCATGTCTAACTTTGGTCCTGATACAAGGTTCCGAGTTACCTCAGGATTTTTTTTCCAATGGGGTCTAGTTTTTTCGATACTTGGATTTTTTACACCCAAACGATAGAATTTTCGGGTCGGTCGTCGTTTGGGTCGGGTCGGGGTGATTTATTGAGCTTGGAACCTTTAAAAAAAGATAAATAAATAACAAAACAACACATGTCTAAGCACAAAGGCATAAATTGAGTAAATTTTCATTCATTTTAACATTTTAAAAGTGTATTTTGACAAAAAATCGGCTGGTATTAGACTTGAACCCATGACCTCTTTGTTAGCAAACAAGGGATTAACCACCACAACAGCTTTGCTTTTGATACTATGGGGTCCAACTAAATATTTTTATGGGGTCCTTACAAAAATCAATATACCGAATCTACTAATTTTTAAAAAAGATTGGGGTCCGTGGACCCCGACCCACTCAATGTGGGTCCGCCCCTGAGTTTAATACATAAACCAGTTTTCATAACTAATTGTAATGTTCCAATGGCCTTCACTTCTAATTCTCGATCATCCCCAACCTTAAGCGTTCTTTGGTTTCTTTCCAGCTTCCGGATTGAAAGGAATCCCTGAGTAGAATTGGTAACATGAACCATAGAACCAGAATCAAACCACCAAGAATTAGCAGGAACACTTAAATTATAGGACTCAAGTATCATAAAATAATCGTTACCTTTCTTAGCCAGCCACTCCTTAAAGTCAGGGCATTCCTTCTGCATGTGTCCTGTCTTTTTACAGAACTTGTAGCGGATACTGCCTAAGGAGTTCTTAGAGCTGGAAGGTGCACTTGTATTGGAATTAGGATTAGGCCTTTGGACTTTTGAAGCATCCTTCCTCTGATAATTGTTCTTCCTTTTCTTAGAATTGGAGGTAGTGAAGTTTGCAACATCAGTATGGCGATCTATCCTCATACGCTCTTCCTCCTGTACGCACGTAGCGACCAGTTCACTCATTGTCCATTTGTCCTTCTGAGTGTTGTAATTGATCTTGAATGCTTCAAAGGACGAAGGAAGCGAAGTAATGATGAAATGAACAAGGAAACCATCACTGATTTCCATTTCCAGCCCCTTCAGCTTATTGGCCATGTCATTCATCATCATGATGTGCTCGCGAATGCCGCTCCTCCCATCATACTTAGTCGTCACCAGCTTGAGAATAAGGGTACTAGCGTGTGCTTTAGACGTCCCCTTGAACTGCGCCTCCACAGAAGCCAAGTAGGTTTTAACATCTTCAGAATCAGGAATAGCTCCCCTGATAGCATTGCTTATGGACTGCTTCATAAACATGAGACACATGCGGTTACACCTAGTCCACTTTTCATGAAGTATCTGCTCAGCAGCAGTACTCTGAGTGGTAAGGTCCGCTGGCTTATTCTCCCTTAGAGCGTAATCAAAATCCAGCAGCCCAAGCGTAAGCATGAGAGCATCCTTCCATGCAGCAAAGTTATCACCAGTCAAAGATGGAATCCCCTGATTTGGTGCTGATAGTGGAAATAAGATGAGCAAGTTATGATACTAAGGAAGAAGTCCTAATGTGATCTAAGGGAACGTTAAACTAAGGCAGGCATAAATAATGACCATTTTACATTATGAAGCTGTGATAATGTCTATTACTAACATCAAAATAATAGACTTAGTTAAAAAATTCTACTTAAACGAAGACAAAACAGCTTTGGCCAGAAGTGTAATCATTTAAGCATATGTGCAAAGTGGTTGTAACAAATCAGCTTTGGCCAGAAATTGAAACAATCACTTTAGTTATGCACTTGTTAAGTATGCCATCTATGAAAGAATTAAATCAGCTTTGGCCAGATATTAAAACATTCATGCTTATGATGCACACTTAACATAGCTTTCGTAATACTTGAATGATAAGTAGATGTATCAAGTCAGCTTTGGCCAGAAATGATCCATCAGAAGCTCATGCAAGTTAAGCTATTTTGGTTTTGAAAACATTATCTGATTCTGATTATTTAACTAAATAATTACAAAACCAATTATTTAATAGCAAACTACCCGTTAGCGCGGATTGAACTAAAATAATGAGGTTTCGAGTCAGGTCTCGACTGAGTTATGAGATCTCGAGTCAGTTATGAGGTCTCGAGTCGCAACCTTGTTTCGACTACTATATCTTATGAGATCTCGAGTCATGATGAGGTCTCGAGTCGCAACCACGGTCTCGAGTTATGACGTTATGGTCTCGAGTCGCAACCTTTGTCTCGAGTTATGACGTTATGGTCTCGAGTCGCAACCTTTGTCTCGAGTTATGACGTTATGGTCTCGAGTCGCAACCTTTGTCTCGAGTTATGACGTTATGGTCTCGACTCGCAACCTTTGTCTCGAGTTATGATGTTATGGTCTCGAGTCGAGATCTGTTGGTCTCGAGTTGTGAAGGTTTAAGGACCTGATGATTTCGAGTCGAGACCTTATAGTCTCGAGTCAAGACTGATGGTCTCGAGTCGTAATCTGATGATCTCGAAGCTTCTTGTTACAGCTGTTAATTGTGATAACATAACTGAAAATTCGAAATCTAAGGGATTATGAGATATTATTTCCTGTTTTAAGATGATCTAATTTTATCAACATATTTCGAAAAATAGTAACTGTTTATCTAATAACAGTTTCGAATAAAGTTAAAGAATAAAATTGGATCAAACATGGAAAAAACACTCATTAATCCTAAAACATTCCAAAACATAACAGAATTTTTTGAATTTTCTCAAGAACATGATGAACCCTAAAAACATAAAACATAAATTCTGGAACCCGAAACCTGAATATTAATAGTTTTTTCTAAACAGATTCCGGCTAAAACATAACCCAGTTAATTTCGAATGAACATATGATTAATCTTTTCGGAAAACAATGATCTCGAGTCGATCTTCAGGACTCGAAACCGGCTGTGACGGTTTTGAAGTTATAAAAAATCCGTTTTCCAAGTTTCAATCCCAGAATTATGGATACGAAAACAGAACTGACTAATCAACATATGCTCTGATACCACATGTTGGTTCAGTTCTGTTTGTACATGAAGGAAAACATTAAAACATACCTGTTATAGCAGACAGTGCGCTGGAGAATCCAGTAATGGAGTTCGACATGCTTGTCATCGTGATCTGGTTCCTCCTTAGGGTGCTAACTGATGATGGGGACTTAGAAAACCGAAAAGGGTATCGGTTAGGAGAGGAGGTCGAATTATTGATGTTATGGCTAATGGGTGTGTGTAATTGTGTAACTGAGTAACCCCTTAACCTCCACATAATTCTCCTTATATAAGCACTCAGGAGGAAACCTAATTAGTTAATAAGGGTAATATGGTCCATCAACAATTACCAACTAATTATTTAATAGGTTCTAATATATTTTGATCTCTATAATGTAAATGATTATGATAGCTATAGATTAAATATCAATACGTAATATATTTAATCTTACATTTCTTTACCACATAATTTAATTCATCCAATAACAAGTAAATACATGAATTATTTGTCATATCCTGTGCCACGTCAGCAAGCAATATGGAATCCGTATGCCATGACAATGCAAGATCTTATAATCTTCAAATTTTAAATATATTTATTAAAGAAAAGTAAAATTGAAAACTTAATTTTTAATTTTTATTAATACTACTTGAAAACTAAAAACATTTATATCCTTAATTTTCAATTTATTAATACTTCTAGAAACAATTTCTTTCCGAAAAATATATGAAAACCTAAAATTGTTATAACTACTTTTCTAAAAATAGTTAAAAACTTAAAATTTTGAAAACTTCTTTCTTGAATAGTTAGAACTTAAATTCATTAAACCTATTTTTCATAAATTAATCAAATATTTAAAGTTATAAAAATTTATTCTTCTAGAATATTATAAACTTAAATTTGTTATAACTTATTTGTAAATGTACTTAAAAGATAAAATAAATAAAAGTTACTTTTTAAACATATTTAAAAGTTTTCAGAATTCACAATATGAAGTGTCCATAAAAAGGCAACCATTGAGGTTTTGGATGACCATTATATGAATAGCTTAAACTTAAGCAGTGTTGTAAAAGTCGGATTACTCGGCCCAGTACTCGGTCCTCGGACTCCCTCCGAGGCGACTTCCTCCTAGACGGTCTCAATTAGTCGGCCTCGGGATTACTCGGGAGTACTCGGTGCCTAGTCAGCCTAGTCGGCGCCTAGTCGGACGTAGTCGGCCTAGTCGGTCTAGGCGGTTAACGTGGTTTGTTGACTTTTAATCGGTCAAACTCGGTCAAAATCGGCCTACTCGGCCTTGTACTCGGACTACTCGGCCCTGTACTCAGACTAGTCGGACTTGTATTCAGAATATTTGAACTTTAAACATGTTTCATTTTAAATTATACTCAGTTGACATGAATTATGCTTATTTTAACACATAAATAATATATAACAATTAATTTTCTTTATATTTACCATGTCCGCGTACTCCCCAAGTACTCTCCGAGTTCTCTGATTACCCCCAACTCCCCAGTCGGCCGACTCTGGACCGCCTAGCGACTTTTACAACACTGAACTTAAGTACGTTCATGTATACATGTAACAGGTGTTGTACAATGTAGATATTAAAGGAGATACAACAAGCCCTTTAAGTTTGAGGATTGTGCATGAGAACCCATCCATGTTTGCGTTTGAAGTGTCAACTTAGTTTGAGCTCGACTTGTCATATTGACATAAATAAAATAATTTGGTCTCTAAATGAAAGTTGGAAACCAACAAAAAAAAAGTATATAAACCAAAAGATTACTTAAAAACATGAAGACAAAAAAGGAGCTCTTTTCGATCGACTTAAAGATGTATAACACACCAACAACAATAGAGAAGATGATTAAGAATTGACATATATATGGGACCCTCTTGCTTCCGACTTAAAGATGTCCTAATGGTCACCAAAGTATTTTCTTTATTCCGAATCTAGCTAAGAAAAGTTTGGTTCTTGCTTCCTAGCCATTTGAATATTAAATTGTCGGCTATAACGGATAATTGCATATTTATGCAATATTTACAAAGATGTCCAAAAATCTTTATGTAGTATTTATAAAGATGTCTAAAATATTACTTCAACTTTTTTTTTCTTGCATAATATTTTTATATCTATTTTTATGCACAATGTATTCAAATTTGTTTACAGCACGTGTGTGTATATATATAATATATGTAGAGAAAGAACAATTAAATTCAAATTTAAAATGTCTTTTATAAAACTTTTAATATATCTCGACAAAGAAATTTAATATAGCCATGTGACACATGAATGGCAATGTGAAACATACGACATAGTCGTTTGATTCACTATGAAGAAGTAAAGATTTTTCTAAAGTTGGAAGGAGATGTGTGAGCATAAGAAAGATATGGCTTCATGAAAACAAACCACAAAGTTGGAAGACGCGTTTGAATAGTAAATTGTCGGCTATTACAGATAATTGCATCGCAACTAAATATCATATTTAAAATCATAAAATGTCCTTAATAAAGCTTTAAAAATATTTTGACAGAACATTCTAGATAGTCATATGACACATGAATGGCAATATGAAACATATTATGTAGTCGTTTAATTCACTACGAAGAAGTAAAGATTTTTCTAAAGTGGAAAGGACACGTGTGAGAATCGGAAAGATATGACTGCATGAAAACTAACCATAAAATTAGACGACACATTTGAATATGGAATTTTTGGCTATTACGGATAGTTGCATCACTACTAAATAATAAATATAAAATGTCTTTTGTAAAGCTTTAAAATTGTTTCGGCAAAAAGAAATTCAATATAGTCATGTGACACATGAATGCAATGTGTGCTACATAGTCATTTGATTCGCCATGAAGAAGTAAAGATTTTTCTAAAGTTGGAAGGACATGTGTAACCAACAGAAAGACATGATTGCGTGAAAACAAAGCACAAAATTGTGTAATCCATTGTAAAAAATGGCGTTTTCGTAATAGAGAGAACGTACTCAATCAACATAGTTGTTCCATCCAATATATTTATAATCTAGGATCAAACCTGACTCAAAAGTATATAATCATGTAAACATTCGTTTATTCATTGTTTTCAAGTACAATAATGCACTCACAACCAGATAGTATTAACATGATGCTATAGATATCAAATACATGAATTTAAGCCAACTATTAGAACTTATATGGCATTTAAGATAGTGTGCGATAAGTAATGTTAAATAAAAGTTTGCATACAAATTCCACCTAACACCATCACTACCTTATGTTATGTTGGTAGATGTTAATTTAGTAGATTTAGTTTGTTTTAAATATTTGCATTAGGCATTTGTGGTTGAACGGATCAAAATGTTAAAACACTAAAAGTTGGATGTGGTAATTGTATCAAAGTTGGTCTGGGTATTTTGGCCATTTGGTAAATATTCGTAGTTGGATATGTTCGTATTGGTAATATGTAGTTTTGTTTGAACTTATAATGTATACCTTATATTGTAGGTTCAACTTGACCATATATTTCAAGACACCAAATTTATGGATCGAATCTCACAATGGTTTGATTCGAAAAAAGAGAACAAACAACGACAATGAAGATAATATGTACAAGGGAGACGAATGATGACATGCACTTGCTACTTGGACTATGTAGTTTATATTTGTAGTATTTTGATACTTATATAACTTAATTAGACAAGATACTTATATGGTCATTTTTAATGCTATATGGTAGTTTATATATTTGTAGTATTTTGATTCTTATATAACTTAATTAGACAAGATACTTGTATGGCCATTCTACTTGCATGATAGAATGCATAAAAGATGTTCTAAGATTTGCGGGAGACCCACTTTAGATCATAATTAATGCATAAAGCATGATAAAAGTTCACAGATGATTATATAAGAAAGGTTTAAAGCAAGAGTTTAAATGGACAAATATATTGGCAATCACATAGACCAGTCTGAGTAAATCTGTGCTGAATAGTGTTCTTCGGTTCACTCCACAATGATTTGATCCCATAGCAAATAACAAATGTAAATTTGTATTGTAGTAGTTATGTTTAATTTTATTTAAAATTTTTGTTTCATTTTTTGTTTCATATAAAAAATGATCATTTTTGAAGATTAAACTGATCATTAAAGGTTGTAAAAAAAATTCAAATATTAAAAATTTGAGTACAAGTACTTGGATGTACTAGGTGGTCATGTGAATGGTTCCTGTGTTTCATATAAGTGTTTGCATATAAAATTTTATGAATTTGCATAATTTAATTCAAATCAAGAAGTAGGGGTCGATGAAGAATGAAATATTATCAGTTTTCTTACAAGCATGAAGCACCATAATGACAAAGTGTACATAAGTCAGAAGAACCTGAATCATCATCAGTGAAAGTACCTATGAGCCTACTTGAAAGAGAGAGTTGCTGAGAACCCTCCTCTCATATTTTTTTTCCAGCAAGATGTTCAAGCAAATGCTAATCGTGATACTAATATGGAGCTAACTCTAAGAGAAGAAGAGACCCAGTGCTGAGAGTTCAAAGGTAAAGAACCTAAACAACACCAACCCCATAGCAACAACCATAGACTTTGATGAAGAAGTTGTTGCATTCACATTACGAAGACTATTTGATTGCGTCAGTCTAGGGGAAGATTGTAGGGTCGAAATATATGAGACTGATGTATGAAATACAATTGGTTGGGTATGGGTTACGATTTGGGTTTTATTGGATTAGTTTGTATTATGATTGGGCCATGTACAAGCTATGTGGCCAACCGGCCCATGGGGAACCCATGTGTGGCGTGGTCTACCTAATTAGTATATAAGAATGTTTTTTTATTGATAATTAGGTTAGCCTCTTTTAATATAGTTCTCTCAAACAAAATTGAAGATCCACGGATTTGGGACTTGGAAACGTAAATGAACAAACATTTAGGAACACTTTTACCGAACATTCACGAACACAACTGAACGAACAAGGAATTTATTAGTGTTCATTCATTTAACTAATCAAAAAAAATTTCTTGTTCGTGTTTGTTCGTTTACTAAACAAACGAACGTAAAAGGACTTCCTGCCGAATGGTCCACGAACTGTTCGTTGAACGTTTGGTTCATTTGCAGCCCTATGCACACTATACTATATGTAGTTATACACTACTGGCAAGCCACAAAGGCACCACACCTTCATCCTTAATCGTAGCGTTAACTTTGATTAGCATTAACTTTACATGCATTGTATGACCACATCCTTAACTTTAGACACCGTTGAGACTTCAATGTGAAGTTTAGATGCTGACTTTAACTTCTATAGATTCTTCTATGTTCCAAATATCTATCTACCAATCATCTGTTTAAACTGATAAGCAAAATTGATAATTTGTAAGTTCAGTTTCTTAGTAATAAAAAAGAATCACTTTCGTTATTTTATTGGAATCCAAAATTATTGCAATTATCATCTGTATTATGAAAGGTTAATTAAGTTAATATACAAACTATCATTAAAACAAAACAACTAACATTATCAATTACCATATGTTAATTTATTTTTATTTGGCCAGGTGAAATATTATCGACTACTTATTTAGGGCCTTAACCCAGTCTTATAATCAGGGGCATCTAACACCACCCTAATTGGTTACTGGGGTTACGTGCCCCAGCAGTTTTAATATGAAAATGATAGAAGACATTTGGTTAAACAAGTAATCATGTTTCCTCCTCTATAAAAGGACTTGGCTAAAAATGTTATAATCCACAATTTAGGCTACTTTTTTATGTTTATACGCTAAGGACAATGACAAGTTTTTTTATGTATAGACACGTTGAATACAATCAACTATTGGGCAACTGGATGTGTTAAAATAGCAGTTAATAAATAGTTAAACATGTACAAACGATGAATTCTTCCCATATAGTTTTATGGACCATAAACAAATTTACAAAACAAAAACTATTAAAGTTGAATCAAATAATACCAAAAACCCTTTATCTGCACTTCAAGTCTAATACATTACAATCATGACCCGGTTCAAGTTGTAAAAGCTCGATCAGATTGATTAAAAACTCCCAATTGCCTGAAGATAAAAAATTATGACAACGATAATAGATGTGAATCCACAGGGACATTTAGGTCGTTCAAGTTGTTGACGTTCATTTGAGTCAAGTTGTCGACAACTCACCCAACAAAGGCATGTGTTTCTGTTTCTTAGACATTATATCACCAGATGGCATCTTGTGCATGAAGATCAAGTCCTCTTTAGTCTATAGTGACATGAGTTTGCATAGATATAAATACCTATGTATCTAGATCACCTTACACATTATTATTAATGCATTGGATGCGATCATGGTGGCATTATTTCTTCCATGGGTCCATGCAAGTCAATGATTATGAAACCACAATAGTAACATGTATGTATGTATTACATAAATCATACATACACACACACACACATATACATATATATATATAGTGGGAGTTGGCTAGAAAGCTTAAGTTTCCTAGAAAGTCTAGGAAGCAATAAGAATGTGACATGTGGTATTGGGGGATTTTAACTAAAAGGGCAATTGTGTAATTTGACATTTTACTTTATTTTTTGGAATTTATCTCTCATTAACTAACTATACACGACATTATGGTAACCGATTCTCCATGATTTTCTGAATAGCGGTTTCGAATTCATAGCAGACGTAAATATAAATCAAATGAACGCACAATTTTCATCCATTTTTCATCACAAATCATTTTTTACGTGAGAGAAAGTCATGGCTTCAAACACAATTGTTGATTGCGGAGATGGTAAATACACTTCTGTTTCTGTTTACTATTATCTGTTGTGTATTGATTCTTAATTTTTTCTGGAAACCACCAGCATGTTCTTGATGTTGTGTTTTAACAGTCAGAGAGTTAAAATCAATGTTTTATAGATCCCATCGTATACATGATGTTTATAATGTGTAGATTACTATTTTTTTAGATGTTAGTTATTGTGTTATAACTTTTCATTTTGTGTTTTAGTTCAAAGTTTACTAGTTATCATTTTTTTAGCATGTAGGTTTAGAATTTTGTGATTGTGATGTGTTTTATAAAGTCATTAATAGTTATCATGATCAGTATGTGTTTTAGTATGTTTGTTTTTTATTTTCTCACATGTGTGAACTATTTTTGTTTTTGTTGTGTTTTATGACGATGTGTTTTATGTTCATTGTTTTAAGTTAATACAATGTGTTTGTAATGCTGGTGAACATGTTTGTAGTTCAATACAATGTGTTTTATGCTCATGAAATCAGTTGTGTGTTACGTGTTTAACAATCACCTTAGTTATTTATGTCAGTCTGTGTTTTGTTTTTATTTAGATCAAAGCTCATTGTTTTAAGATAACACAATGTGTTATAATGTTTGGGAACATGTGTATGTATTTTTTTTTTTTGAATAAGATCAGTGTGATTAAGTGTTTAAAAATAGCTTATGTGTTTGTGTTTTATGTTTGTTAAAAACAACTTTTTTTTCTCTCTTTTAGATCCAATGTGTTTTAAGTTCACTTATTGTGTAGATTTCTTTTATGTGTGTGGTAAACCTTTAGTCTACGTTAATGATATGTATGCATTCTTTTGTCATGTTTGTAGATGTTCCCAATTACCAACCACTTGGCGTGGAACAAGTTTCTCCCAACTCGGGAACAAAGACATATATTCCAACTTCATCATCTTCGCTGACTCCCGCAGAGGGCATGTTATTTGACACAGTTGATGCTGCATATAACTTTTACAAAGCTTATGCAGATGCTGGAGGTTGGACAGTTAGAAAGGGCACGCAGCATGAAAATCATGGTATTATAATAAATAAGTATTTTTTCTGTTCAAAAGAGGGCCACAAAGAGTTTCGACCGGTGGATACTTTAGCTGAACAGCCTTCTGACAGGTGGGTACGTAGGGTACCATCCAAAAGGACTGGATGCCAAGCAATGATCAGAATAAAGCTGAATGATGCCAAGAGGTATGAGCTATATCATTTCACAGAGACGCACAACCATGATTTTGTGCATGAATAAGATTTACATTTTCTTAAGGAAAACTGAGGTGTTAATCGTGCGCACGAAAATATGATAAATAAGATGTCAAATCTTAACATTGGTCCTGTTCGAGCATTTAATATTATGAAGGAGGTGTGTGGGGGGTTCGATAAAGTCGGTGCGACTAAAGTTGATTTCAAAATTTCAAAAAAGAATTAAATTTGTTTATCAGAGAGTTTGATGCTGAAATGTTTGTCAAGCGACTAATGAGGAAAAAAGAGTTTTCACCGAACATTTCTTGCGAACATCAAACGACGGATGAAGGTTTGTTGAAGTGTATTTTCTGGGCTGATAAGGATATGAAGAGGAATTTTTATATGTTTGGAGACGTTGTATCCTTTGATGCTACCTACAAGTGGAACAAGTAACGATGAGATTCATATTTCTATATGCATTGTGTTTTAGCACTTCTGTGTTATAAATACATTCTGATATTTTGTAAATACATTTTGATTATTTTTGTAGGTATAACATGATGTTTGTCCCTTTCACTGGGATTGATAATCACAATAGGAACGTCACACTTGGTGCTGCCATTCTTGGTGCTGAAACGACAGAGACGTATAGTTGGTTACTTAAGGTGTTCAATGACGCATATGGGTACGCGCCCTCCATAATCGTTACTGACCAAGACCCTGTGATGAAAAGGGCTATTGCAGATGTTTGGCCTAAGTCAAGGCATCGGTTATGTATGTGGCACATCATGGATAAACTTACTACAAAGGTCTGTTTTTTTATGTGAGTTTTTTTAGATGTGTTTTTTTCCTGTTATTTAATTTTTTTACCCTACATGGAAAATGTTGCTCAGGTCGGGGCTACCCTATGTTCAAATATCGATTTCAGGAAAAGATTGTCTGCAGTTGTTTGGACTGATTCTTTATTGCCCGAAGCGTTTGAGATTGAATGGGCAACTATTTTAAGTGATTTCAGATTAACTGACCATGAATGGTTGACATATATATACGGGCTCCGCGAATCATGGATTCCAGCTTATTATCGTGAAGAAGAAATGTCTGGACTTATGCGGACCTTATCTAGATCCAAAAGCGAGAATCACTTCTTTGGCAAGATTAGAAATCCAAAGTGCACTTTGGTTGAATTTCTTAGCCATTTCGACACAGCTATCGAAGCCCAAAGACATGAGCATCAAAAAAAGGATCATGACACTCTCTATACCAAGCCTGGCCCGTGGAGTGATTTTATTGTTGAGAGGCAAGCAGCTCAGATATACACCAGAACTATATTTTTTGTTGTTCAACTTGAGATTCAACATGCAATTTATCATTGTACTAGTGTCAGATTAGATCATATCAATGATTTCATTAAGTTTTTTTATTAAGGATCTCGATTAGCCATGCTCTGCGTTCTTCGAGGTGATATTGTGTTTTATGTTTATTTCTACATTCTTTTTTTAAGTAGCCCACTGCTTTATAGCTGTGTTTTTTGGATATGCAATGTTACAGGTTATGATACGTGAGGAGGATGTCACTGTTAAATGTAACTGCAATAGGTTTAAGCAGTTTGGATTGTTGTGCAGTCACATTTTTTGTGTGTTAAGGGTTGTTGATGTAAGGGAGTTTCCGAAACAATATATATTGAGGCGATGGACGCGTGTAGCTGTTCCAAATAGTTCCCCCGGGTCCATTCTTACTGATGGGGGTGATCCAGATCGTAGCGAGGAGGTCAACCGTTGTATTCGTGAGATTAGTCACGCAACTAAGTATGTTGTGAACAAATTGGTTTCAAAATTTGATCAGCTGTGTACTTTTCGTGAACACATCAAGCAGTTTATGTCAGCCGCTGATGAGGCTCACATCAATGCACCTCCCAAGACACGACATAATCGTTTTGCTAAACTGCTAGGGGTTGCTCCAGTGAGCACGACCACTATCTGTGTTCCAGTTGGTACCAGGTTCAAGGGATGTGGTTCTCATAAACGCATGAAATCTCAAAAGGAGCAAGCCATAAGTAAGGCTGGAAGTAAACGGCGGAAATGTTCAATATGTAAAAAATATGGTCATAATAATCGAACTTGTTGGAAATACAACGTGGTCATGCCTGAGGCAGGCACTTCGGGGAATGCTGAAGGTGATGCTGCTACAATCGTTGAAGGCGATGGCCCTGATTCAAATGATGGGGATGATGTGTTTTACACATCGGGAAATGATGCAGATCTGGATGACGAAGACATGTCAGAGTAGTTCCCTATTCTTAAAAAAATTTAAATGTTTTGTTGAACTTGTACTCTTGGTTTTTAATTTTTCCCGTGTGCTGGATTGGATTTTATTTTGTTGATTTTACACTGGGTTGGTTTAAACATTTTTTAAGCTCTTATGTGTCTTGTTATTGTGTGTTTTAGGGTTAACTTTGTATTTTTAACTGCTCCCTGTGTTTTATTTACTGTATTGATTGTATGGGTTTTGGGGTTGCATGATGTGGTATTGTGTTTTACTCATCACACGTATTATAATACCCCTTTTTTTATATAAATGTGATGACATGTAACCTGGTTTTATACTCTACAGTATTCATTCTGTGTTTTAAGTTGTTTTACATTTTACAAATTCCATGTACTAGCTAAGTTGGAATGCAGTTTACTTTTACAGCATTAAGACTGTGTTTTAACTTGGTTCACAGTTTATAGATACTATGTAATAGCTAAGTTGGTTTCCAGTTACAGATATCAGAGTTTGTTTGGTTTCCAGTTCACATTATATCATAAAGTGTATTAGATGTGTTTTAAGCTGGTATACATTTTTACAAATCGCATATTTTTTGTGGATCCAAACAAACTAACAATATCGCCATAAATTCACAACGTTAAATAGGTACAAACTGTTTTAGATGACATGTTTATCGCTATAAAACTCAAAAAACATGACCGATCATATGTTAAGTGATAAAATTCAAAATAACGCCACCAACAAAATGTTAATATTGTTTTTCAAAGACATCCCATATTACTTCAGTTGTCCAATCTTAACATCACTGACCATACGTTAAGCCATAATATTCAATAAACCACCACCAACGAAATGTTAATATTGTTTTTGAAAGACATCCCATGTTAATTCAGTTGTCCAATCTTGAAGTGATTGCGTCGAAGGCTGTCGCTTCGAGCCTCCTTTTTTCATTGTCCGTTAACTTTTTATAACGTGCAACTTTAGCTTCAATAAATTTTCTGTATGTGTTTGCGTCACTTAGAAGCATCTTCGCAACATACTTATGCCTAAGATCATTAATTTCCTTGCACTGTTTGTACGTTATCTCACATGCATCTGTACACTCGTTTGAGAATCCGCATTCCCAACTTTTCCCAGACGCGCCTTTGTACGTTTCCATATGGCGCATCACAAAGACGTCACAGTCTATTATATTATGCTTTGTATGCCAAGGCATCTCCAATCTGACGAGCACAACTTGTCTGATCTTCCTGCCCGCTAGATGCCCAACATTATCCAAATAAGCTGACAAAGCATCGCGCTGCATGATAAACATTTTTATAAAACTGTGTTTTAATTTGATGTACCAGCCTATAGTAGCCATATTGTTATCTAGGTTTTGTTTACTTTTCCCAAATATCAGATTGTGATTCTATTTGTGTTTTAAGTTATTAACAGAGGACATAAGCTATCATGCGGGATGAATTGTGTTTTAAGTACATAGCGTTATACACAGAGAACATGAGCTATCATGCAGTATCACATCAACTTGTGTTTTAAGTTATTAACAGGGGACATAAGCTATCATGAAGTATGAATTGTGTTTTAAGTACATAGCTTTATACCTAGAGAACATAAGCTGTCATGCAGTATCACATCAAATTGTGTTTTAAGTTATTAACATATGACATAAGATATGATGCAGTATGAATTGTGTTTTAAGTTATTAACAGAGAAAATAAGCTATCATCGTATCACATCAAATTTTGTTTTAAGTTATTAACAGAGGATATAAGCTATCATGCAGTATCACATCAAAGTGTGTTTTAAGTTTCTTTTTTCTAATTCAGAACTACCATTCATTAACTAGATTGTGTGTTAAGATTACAAACGTTTTTCAAGATATCATGTTGTGCTGTGTTTTAAGATATTAACAAAGTTCATAAGCTATCATGCAGTTTTTAGTTGTGTTTTATAACAAAGGACATCAGATATCATGCAGTTTTTAATTGTGTTTAAGCTATCATGAGACATTTGTGTTTTAAGATATTAACAAAGGACATTTGTAGTTTATAGAATAAGGAGCGTACCAATTTTTCTGGCCGTTCGTTGTATTTCCCTTTGAACGACACATCCGCAATGCTATTGTCCAACACATCGACCTTGTTGTCCCTCAAATTGAAACACACACAATACAAATGCTCATCGTGTAAAACTGGTACAAAGACGAGCGACATGTCTCGTATGTTCTTCACATCAGCAGATAACAACACATATTCCATGTTTTCAGTGAAGGTCGTTGCCCTTATTTTCTCAGTTGACATGTAATCATTTTCATTCTGCATTTAAAGTACTTGTGTCAAATAATATTACAAATCTAATGAACTTTCATTATGAATAATGTCACTACGATTATACTTACCAACATATTAACTGAACAGAACAGGCGTGTGATGCTTCGCTTTTGCCTGCACCTTTCCTCATAGTTCAACAATTCTGCCCATGCGCTTATTACCGCTATATGCACGGTGATTCCCGGCAACAACGATTCCAGCGGAGACCTCATCACCGGCACACCTTTGGTAGTCTTAAACACAATATCCCTAACAATAAAAGCATGTGTTGTCAACTGTGTTATAATAATTTGTAACCAATCAGTTATAATCTTTGTGCTTTAACAGCCTTTTTAAATGTTGGGAATATAAATTACAATATTACATACCACATTGAACCCCAAGCTGAAAACATGTACGCGTTGACCGATACCTCAGCGTTATCTAGCCTCTTCCTAAGTTCGACTGCCCTCTTCATATATGGAGACCTCAGAGCCTCGGTAAATTCTGTTTGTCTTTGCGGCCTGATTTGCCGCTTTCCAAGGGCTAACTCGTGTATAACCTGCCCCTTCTAATTGAAAATTCATAGTCCTTGGCCGTTTTTTGTGAGATCGATGTGACGACGAGTGGGGGTTTTTCGACAACTTCAACAAGCTGAGTTTGCGTTGTGGTTTTCTTTTCAACGGTCTGCAAGACCTCTTCGATAAATGTAGGCGTCCATTGTGACAACTGTGACATTTCCACATTCTCCGTATTTATCTTTTTTCCGGCGTTTTATCGTTAGGAGTATGTGGTTGTCCACTTGTCGTATCTGTGGACACAACTTTTTTCAGCATTTCCTTCCACATTGTATGTTTCTCTTTTATCTTCACTTTCAGGGTACAACTGAAACCCTTCCGCAAAAGTGTTGTTTATCCTATTCACACATTCCTCAAACTGATTTAAAAAAACTTCCAACATCCTCGCATGCACCTGTATTAGATAATTTTACACAACAAATTAGCAGCAAGCAAGAACAACAGAATTGTGTTTTTGGTTTTACATTTTTTTACTTATGTTTGTATAACATTTACGAAAGTACCTCGTCACTTTGGTTCGCAGGTGGCGCCGACCCATATTGAGATACCATTGGTATCCTAATCTCTCCATCAATCCCTATGAGAATGCCAGGCTGATTTTGCGTTTGTCCCTACTCGCCGGACTCAACATAGTATTTCTCGATATCGTCTACATTGTAATCAGTAGCAGTTATTCCACCTTCTACGTTCATATCTTCTTCAATCGCAGTATTTTTTTTCCAGATTAACAGGAATTTCATCGACAACATCAGTGGTGCCTTTATCCACTTCAACATCAGATATCTTTATGACATTAGCAACAGCTGTGTGCCCAACTTTTTCAATCTGTGTATTTTTCGGTATATCCGATTCTGTAGATTTACCATGCACTTTGCCGGCTGCCTTCACAACAACCTTTTTCCTTTTGAATGTTGCAGTTTTGGGATTGTGTTTTATTGTTTTGGAAACATCTTTCTGAACATCCTTCCCTTCACTTGGTTGAACCTTTTGTCCAGCCTTCTTGACAGGTTTTGTGCTAGCTGCTTCTTCACCACCTTTTTTTTTCAAATGGACACCGTTGAACAGGATGCAAACCCTTTTCATTCTCCAACACTTGCTCAAACCTTACTGTTTTGGTCAAAAATCAGACCAGGATAATGCAACCAAATCTTATTTTGTGAGGTGTGATGCTTGAATTATGTCACACACCGATATTTTCACGTATTACCAGTGGGCCCGATGGGGAGTATCGTGACGTAGTTGATATCATCATAGTCAATAATCACAGTTCAATGCACAGCGGAAGTCTTAAAGTAAAATATATTACAAACCGATTGAAAGTATCAAGTATTACAAACGGAATGTAAAGGATCCACAGGCGGATGAAATAAAAGATAATTGTTCAACAGATTTCATGTAAGTCCCGTTTAACCGGATCTTTCAATGATATCAAACAACCAATTGATTGTGCGGAATCCAATCAATTGGCGATTCAAGAATCAAAACGAAAAAAAAACTGAAAATACGAAGAACACGATACCGAATCACTTTCAAACTTGCACACGATTCTATTACTATCAACTAGCAAAACCGTCTGGTACAAGTTCCTACACCACAATCAAATCGCCTCTCTATGATTCTAGAACTTTTCGTCACAATGAGGCTCCAGGGGTTCCAACCCTAAAACAAGTTAATAACTTGTTTATATACTAACTCAAGCCCACTTCCCTACATGGGCTCCCCTTGGGCCTGCTTGGCCCACATGGCCTAAAGCTTGGCCCAAGTGACCTATAAAGGTCCAAAACCTAATATAAACTAACCCGGTAAAGCCCAGTTCGTAACCATAACCCGTTTTGTTAATTTGATGCGTCAGTCTCACACTTTAGGGCCTAACAATCTCCCCCTAGACTGATGCCATCAAATTGTCTTCATAGCATGAATTCAGCAACGTCTTCAACGAAGTCTATGGTTGTCGTTATGCTGCAGATGTTGTGGAAGTTCTTGACTTCTGAACTCTCAGCACTGGGTCTCTTTCTTAAGCTCTTGTGCTTAGCTTCATATCAGGATCTTGATCAGCATTTGCTTGAAAATCTTGTTGAAAAGAATGTGAGAGGAGGATTCTCAGCAGCTCTTTTCTTCTTCATTCTTTGTCTTTCAAGCAGGTTCACGGTACTTCTTCAAATGCACTTTCATTGTCAGACGGCGTTTCATATCCAGTTTTTCTGACTCAGGTACATCTTGTTGTTGTGATGCTTCAGGCTTCTTCAGCAACTAACAGCATCTCAGTCTTCATCAACCCTTGTTCTTGATTGAAATCAAGTTCTGCACATGCTCACAAACTCATAAGCAAACATTTCTTATGCAACAGGGAGAGTACCACATGAACACTAGGTACATGAAATTTCACAATTTAAAGTCTTTTAACTTTTGATGATCAGTCAAATCTTCAAGAACGGTTAGATTTTTTTTAATTTTAAGAAAAATAAATAAACACTCTATTTTTTGGATTTTTGGTTTTATAGAAAAACAAGACACTATTTTTGTATTTTTGAATTTTTCTAAATTTTTTAAGAACTAAAAACAAATAAAAACTCAAAATATAAACAACTACCATAATATACAATTACAATTGCAATGGGATCAAAATTCGTTCTCAGGCAGACTAAGGAACAGTTTTCAGTACGAGCCTAATCAAACTGGTCTATGCGATTGCCAATATGTTTGTCCACTTAAACTTTAACGCTCAACTTTCAATTTTTCAACTTCGTGATATGCTTAAGGTAATATTATACTATTATACCCATGTGTCCCATTCCAAGGCATACCCCCGCGATCAAGGTAAGCACAACGATTCATCATAGCAGGTGAGTATGCTGATGTCATCCTTTAAGATATCCTGACTGTGTCTAGGTCTGCATATAATCTGTTTTATCATGTTTTGATTTCTTAACAATGAACACCCAAATAAATAATAATCAAATCCGGAAATATAAACAGCACACTCTATCATGCAAGTATCTTCCCTACCACATATTTCACAAGTCCAATCCAGATTTCTGAAATCTTAACTGGGAATAGGTTGAGAAGAGAACATAATAGATCTTTTGCAGAGATGGTATAATATACAGATCAAATGAGTTTTTCTCAATTTGATATAGGTTTCTTGGGTTTCGTTTGGGCACTAGAGGGCCTCTTTCGGGTGTATTAGATGTATAGCGCGACAACGTACAACTAGGTCAACATGTATCTGGATGCAGCAGAAGCTGTCGTTGCCTAGCACCTCCAGGTCAGCATATATCTGGATGCAGCAGAGGAGGTACACAACTTTTTTCAGAGAAGATTTCAGGATCAGATCAAAATTGTGTGTCTCGGGACAACATACAGACATTCAAATAGAAATGAGCTAATTCCAAGTGACTTTCTTTCCTGGGGTCATGTACAATTTTAGTTCTGAACAGAAGGACAACCAAGATATCCCCGGATGATTCAACAATATAAAGACCCGAAACCTCAGATGTTGGCTATCTATCAACGCAAGATTTAAGACCCTAAAATCATACGCCGTTGGTATGTTACCCACATGGTACATAGTTCGTTATGTTTATATCACTTAGTATCTTTTATCATTTTGAGCATCAAGCCTATCGACATATCGCAGTAGATCCTAGTCTTTTCAGCTATGGCACCTTACATGTGTTAGTCAAACCCCTTTAACACGAACATTTATTTCACTTCCCATATGATGCAATCTTTCTTTTTGGCTTTTTCATTTTTCTAATGTTTTTGTATTTTTCTCAATTTCTCCCCCTAAAACAATGCATATATATACAACAAACTCTTTTTGTATTTTTCTATTCTGGGTCTTCTCCCCCTAAACTCTATATCTATCTATATGTTCCTCTCCACCCCTAAATTTGTGCATAAATCTTGTATTTTTGCGCAAATTTACCATTTACTAGAGAAAGAACACTTTATATACAAAATAAAAAAAAAACTAAGAAAGAGAGAAAATATTTTTGTTTAACCGTTTTATCATCAGATTGAAAACTAATCAAAATCGAATCAAAGTACTGAATTTAAACGGTACCTTTTGCTGATCATTTTTTACTTCTTTTATCTCCTCCAAAGGAAACATATCATCTGTAAAAAAAATTTGAACTTTTTGCAACAGTGAAATGTTACCCGTTTTTATCTCTGGAACAACCGCTATCAACATTACAGAGATTGTCAACAGCTCCTCCTTAGTTGTTCCTGAAAGATAAGGAGATTAGTAAGACATGGGTACCCAGGCCATCGTGGTCCTGGGTTTACCTGAAGCATCAAAGTAAGACACTTCCTTCAAACACAAGTCCCCTTTTGTTTCAAGGATTGGAGACGTTGCTGCTTTGGATTTGGGTTTCCAAATCTGTTTTGGTTTAACAAACGTATTTGTTGCCTTCGGTTGAGCAACTTTAGCAGTTTCAGGTTTGTTAGTTTTAGAAAAACGTTTTTGTTCCTGAAAAGCTTTGTGTTTGTTTTTAGCAGCGTTCCAATCCCCATCAGAAGGTTTAACCTTGGGATTCACATTCTTCATTGCCTTAGGTGAAGATACCTTCATTGGCTTAGAATGGTAGTTATCCTTTGATGTAACCCTCTGATTTTGCATATAATAGGGTACATAGGGACGATTTGTGCAGTTTCCAGCAATGTGACCAGCAATGCCGCAATTGAAGCATGTTTGTCTCTTCACGTAGAAAGCATTCTGGTCAGCTGGATTTGCTTTTGTGGGCCCTGAAGGACGAACGGGTCCTTTCTGTGCTTGTTTGTGTTGCACATTTCCTGCAAACGAGTATGAATTGGGATGTCTGTACTTGTCATTTGCAGGGGCCTTCTGTAGTGGAGATTTCTTCTGAGTTTTCTTGTTTTGTGTCGACTGCAAGTCTTGCTCAGAAATCTCACCAGTCTTTCCGAAAGCTTTGTTAGCACAGTCAAATGCATATTTTTCACATTTGCCATTATTGACTGGCTTAACAAAGGAATTTTTCACATCACGGGCCTTTTGAGGACTATTGCTGCCCGTTGAGGACTGTGGAGAGCCTGATCGTCTTTGATGTTTAGGCTTCTTATTTCCGCGTCCTTTACCTGCTCGCTTCGGCTCCTGTTGATTGATCTAAACCTTTTCATCACTAACAGAAGGTTCAGATTGTTCAGCTTGCGCACTTTGAGCCTTGTTCATGTTAATCTTCACTTCTTCCTTCATGTCGTCAGCTTTGACAGAATCGGAGAATTCTGGTTTATCAGATGAAACACCAGAAACTTTGGTAGAAACTTCAGCTGAATCATTAGACGAATTATCAGCACAAGACGGTTCTGCACATGACACCCTTGAGTTGAATTCACTAGAATCAACTGATTCCAATTTCTCAGAATCAGCTGCTTCAGGTGATTCGCATTTGGAATCTGATGGTTCAACTGGCTCATTCGTTTCGTTTGCTGTTTCAATCTCTGTTACACAAGCATCAACGTTTTCGCCCAAACCATCAGGCCTGACATTCATCATAGAGTGTAAAAATGAGCCAAAAATGTCACACACATGAGAATTTGATGCTTGTTCATCTCCAACGACACCTTCTACTTTAACTTCATCTGCAGGGGAAGACAAAGCATTAGGATCAAAAGTACCTTTTGAAACAAAATTTACCGAATGAGTCGCTCCTTTATCAACAGGTCTGCAGTTGATTGATGACTTATCAGTTTTAGGACCGTAAGCCATCTTGTCCTCATTTATCAATTCCTCCTCAGTCATGGGTAAATATGAGTAGTTGTCATTATATGGAGGAGGAACTTGATTGAAACCCAAACCACACCCCTTCTTTCTCTTGTATGCAAGTTGCTGATCACATAGATTTTTGACTAATTGGCTGGAAGAATCAAATTTCTTAATATTGAGTTCATTAATTTGATATCTATCTCTGATATCTTCCAGTTCTTTAGTCACAATGCATAATTTCTCCTGAACATAAAAGAGTTGAGTTGCTTTTACACTTACATCATCCTTGAGTTTGATGATGTCTTTTCGCTGAGCTTCGATTTTCTCTTTATAAAGCTTTTCATTCTTTGTTAAAGTAAAATTTTTATTCTTTATATCTTGGTAATCTTGTATTAGCTCAGCGTTGTGTAACCGGTAATATTCTACTCTGCCCCTATATTCAGGAGTGCAAAAGACAAAAAGTAGTTCTTCTTTAGTAATTTCTTGAGCAACGGGTTTGTGAAACATAAATGCCATAATTTCAGTGTGTCGCTGTTACTTTTGTTCTTCTCCTCAAAACACAAACCAAACGAGAACCCGTGTACTCGCTAACTCAAACCCTTTGCACGCGAAAGAACGAACTCCCTTTCTAAACCGCACCTCAAAAATCTGTCAAAGCTGTTACCACAAACAAACAAACCCCCTTTTTAATTAGAAAATAATAATTAATTAATTTCTTTTATTAATTATAAAAGAATAATTATTATTATTATTGAAATCTAATGATTAGGCAATGATGAATTAATGATTATTATTATAATATTATTAACAATAAAAAAAAAAAACCTAAAGGACAATTATGAACGTTGTCTTCTTCGTTACACAAACAGTAACCAAAACCCTATTTCCTTTTCAGCCGCTACCAATCGTTTTAACGATGACGATGACAGAAAAGGATGATGAAGAAGATCGTGGAGGTTGACGGATGAGGTGATGATGGTGGTTGGAGAATGACGGAGAAGGTCGGAGTCGGAGAAGATGACCGGAGGTGGTGATCAGAGTTGGTGACCGCGGTGTAGACGATGGTGATAACGTTGACGGAGATGGTGGCCGGAGATTATGATGATAAACTCGAAACCGGAGTCGAAATCTGCTGATAACTCGAAACCGGAACTCGAAAACTCGAACTCGAGACTGTGAAATGGAGATTGCAACTCGAGACAGTAGATGTTGATGACTCGAGATCTCGGTTGCGACTCGGAAATGAATGACTCGAGACCTCAATCGGAGCAATTGTTGCGACTCGAGACCTTGAAACCGTGAAGAGTCGAGACCGTTTGAAAAATGTGAAGTCGAAACCGTGATTACGACTCGAGAAGGTGAGAGGGTGATGAGTCGAGACTGTGATGATGATGAGTCGAGACGGTGGAGATGGGACTCGAGACCTGGGTGAAGAGCTCCTTTGCACGTGAATGACTCGAAACCCTGGTAGCTGCTTTGTAGGATTTAAAAAATTTGAAAATTATAATAATTGTTTTAAAACACAACTTTTAAAAATCAAACAAGATTCACGAAATTTTTGGGATTACGATGACTTTTGGAAAGATTATTTTGAATCTTTTAAAAATAATTTCAAAAATTTTGTTTGACTATTAACAGTTTGCAAAACAGATCAAAGAACCAAAAATGGATATTTTCTAAACAAAACCGGATAAACACAGTGAAGAACACGATGAATGTTCTTGGTGATTTTCAAAAATTTATTCGAAAAACTTGAATATTTGATATCAAAACGAGCCTAGAACATGTTCTAAAGGCTCTGATACCACTTGTAAGTCCCATTTAACCGGATCTTTCAATGATATCAAACAACCAATTGATTGTACGGAATCCAATCAATTGGTGATTCAAGAATCAAAACGAAAAAAAAACTGAAAATACGAAGAACACGATACCGAATCACTTTCAAACTTGCACACGATTCTATTACTATCAACTAGCAAAACCGTCTGGTACAAGTTCCTACACCACAATCAAATCGCCTCACTCTGATTCTAGAACTTTTCGTCACAATGAGGCTCCAGGGGTTCCAATCCTAAAATAAGTTAATAACTTGTTTATATACTAACTCAAGCCCACTTCCCTACATGGGCTCCCCTAGGGCCTGCTTGGCCCACATGGCCTAAAGCTTGGCCCAAGTGACCTATAAAAGTCCAAAACCTAATATAAACTAACCTGGTAAAGCCCAGTTCGTAACCATAACCCGTTTTGTTAATTTGATGCGTCAGTCTCACACTTTAGGGCCTAACATTTCAATTTTTATCATATAAGAATTATAGGGTTATTTAAATTTATTAACCACTTGTAACTAGTTTTAATTTTTGATATAATTATTCGACCCAAAATAGTTTTAAAAACTATTTTATATATAATTGGTTGAAATGGTATATTAATTAATTGGCCTGTATATGAGTGACCTTTCTATTAAAATAAAAGTCTATAAAAACTTATATTATTAGACAAATAGATTACGGGTAAGTTGAATGTTAGAAATATGAAGTACCTAGACGGGAGCAGGAACCGTTTAATAATTAAATTATAAAAAAATACAATATATTTGAACCTACTCCGTTTTTAATGAAACTTGATTCAAAATGTAGACAAAAATATTCTCGTTCTAATGATATACTCATTGTCTTATAAAACACCATATTTTAGAAGTTATAAGCGTCAAATAAGTGAAGCTGTTGAATTAATTATAATAATAAAATATTAAATCTAAACTTAATTTTAAAATATAAACTTCATGCATACGTGTGTGTATGCATGATCTAAAAAGAAAATGGAAAATAATAAATAATTATAAATTAACTTTAATATGAAAATGTGTACGTGGACAACTAACAATCAACATTTGAATTAAAAACCAAAATATACTGTGTGCATTTAAATATGTATGGATAGGTGTCCTTGGCAAAAGAAAAATAAAACAAAAATAAAATAGAATTGTGTCTTAATATGGAACGTGTCTTCTACATAGAGATGGAGGAATCAAAGTCATTCATTCCACCTTTATTATAAATACAAAGCAATAGCAGCAACTTTGTTCCCATCTCTCTTGAACTCTCTCTCTCTCTAAATATTTATTATTTAATAATAATAGTAATAGCTATGCCTCATTTTAAGTGTTTTAACTCCCGATCACCGCTACCCTTTCCGATTGATCTGAGCCCCATAACGCATGTCAAGGCTCTGCCTGACTAAGTTCATTGGGGTTCTGTCTGGTGACATAGTGTGACACCTGTGTCACCGCGACCATCAAACAAATACCAAGCCGATGAAATATTGTATTTCATACTTGGGATCTTGTATAAATATGTGTATCTTTTTGCACATATCAATTCTTGTTAAATTTCAAACTTTATATCGCTTTCTGGAGAATTATACGCCAATTGGTTCGTAAACGTACTCAGTTTAAACGCGACAAATACTCCGAAACATCAACATATACTTAACATACCTTAAATAACCTTTACATAACTTAGAAATAAGTTTTGAAGGCTTTGGTATGGCAAAAACAAGTTAATTCGCTTACAGGGACTAAACTTGACAAACTGTGAAAATATGCCAATTTGAACTATAACAAACATTTCGGAACATGTCCATAAGTTAAACATACCATAAATATCCTTTACATAGCTTAGAAATAGGCTTTGAGGGGTTTGGTATGCTAAAACAAACTTTTGGATCATTCAGGGGCTAAAAGTGTCAAAAAGTGCACAAGTTTGCACTTTCGCGCATAACTTACGTTCTGAATACATCCGGACATCCAAAAATTTATGTAAGCATCATAATATTATGCCTTAGTGTTTGGCATGAGAAAAATCCATTCGTCGCGCAATTTGGATCGTTTTTCGCGCTTATGCGCATTCCGTCGTAATTAAGCGAACATCGCGTTCGCACGGCCAAACGAACTGACATCTGACATATTTTTGAGCATGTTTCATGTCCACAATGTTTAGGCATCATTTTAGGGCCTTAAAGTTGGCTTTACGGGCCTTAGAAGTGTCGGAAATAACTTAAATATGCAACAGGGACTAAAACTGTCATTTCTGAAAGTTTGTGCAGATCAGACAAGGCCAGGCGGCCCACCTGAGTTTTGTGCATATCCTAATGCGGGCCGCGTGAGCCCTGCAGATGCAGAAATCCGTTTTTTTTTTTGCTGATTTTGGCCTTTCAATCACTCTAAAGGGCAATGCCCCTTCACCATCTTTGGGGTTAAGGTCATAATAAGCTACCACAACATCTTGACAAGTGTACGATTGAGATCATGGCACGAAATTCAAGAAACGATCCTAACGGTTTTGCTTTTCCTATAAATACCCCCCCCCCATTTGTGTTAAAACCCACAAAACTGATCAAAGAGCTCTAAGTTGATGCTATTGCTTCATACCTGAGCTCCTGGATCAAGTTTAGCTTTCGGGGACCCTTCGTAAGTGTTCTTTCGTTCTTTTAATCGCTTTCTAGTGCTAAAGTCAAACTTTGTTTGACTTTCCGCGTTGACCAGCTTATGGTCAACACGAAGTTCGTTGGAACTTCATAACGTGAGCGTGATCACGATGGTTATAGTACGTAGTGACTATACCTACTGATTACCACGTTATCTAGGCTCAGTGACGAGTCGTAGTTTCGGCCAAAATGCGCATTCTTGTGTATTTTGTAACCAAACTACTCGTGGGTATCAAAACCGTTTGTTTTGATACCAAACCTGTTTTCTAAACTTAGTTAAGCATGTTCTAACATGCTTAGCTCGTCACTTTTAGTATAGTGCTTTTATAGGGTCGTAAGGTAAGCGATCTAAACAATCGCTTACACTTTCGAACCCGACCCATTTGGTCGATCATTAGGATCTGACCAAACACATTAGGTGACCATAGCTGTAACCTTCCGAGGTTATACCTTATGGTCACGATGTTAGGCGTTCCAAATGCGGTCTACGCGAACGACGCGTTAAGGTAGCATAAGCTACCTAAACGAGTCGTAATGGGTCGTAAGCACTTAGGTTAAGTTTCACTTTAGTATGTGGGCTTTGTTAAACCATATTACACGAGTCTCCATACTCGTTTGGTTTACGAACCCGCATCCTATCCGATCCTCCGATTTAGGTCCGGTATATTAACATAGTCACCTACTAGGTGCCGTTTGATATTCCGTGACCTCTAGCATTGTGTGTTTATTACACAAGGACTTCAAAGCAATCTCAGGTGAGTACATTGAACCCCTCTTTTACTGTTTTCCAAACTATTTTGGGGTGAAACACATGTGCCTACTTGTTACTTTCATGCTTTCCTGTTTTCACATCATATACTTGCTATGTTCATTAGTACATTTATAGTACATGATTTCAATACATTTCATGCTATGTATGCCCATTGTGTGCATACTTAGTACATCACTTTACAATACATCTCATGCTACGTACGGCCGTTGTGTGCATACTTAGTACATCACTTTACAATACATCTCATGCTACGTATGCCCATTGTGTGCATACTTAGTACATCACTTTACAATACATTTCATGCTATGTACGCCCATTGTGTGCATACTTAGTACATCACTTTACAATACATTTCATGCTATGTACGCCCATTGTGTGCATACTTAGTACATCACTTTACAATACATCTCATGCTACGTACGCCCATTGCGTGCATACTTAGTACATCACTTTACAATACATCTCATGCTACGTACGCCCATTGTGTGCATACTTAGTACATCACTTTACAATACATTTTATGCTACGTACGCCCATTGTGTGCATACTTAGTACATTGTTTTACATTGCATTTCTGTTGCATATGCTCATCCAGCATATGAACACATTATACTTCATTTCGAACCGTTGTAACCATTTGACTATGTGAACCGTCTTAACCCTTTGATTACATGAACCGTTTGTAACCATTGAACCGTGTGAACCAGTTGTATCTGTTGACAAGATTTACATTTGACAATAGACATTTGACTATATATAAACATTTCTACCATTGTTAAACATTTCATCTTGATGGTTTGGTTTGAGCAAGTGATCTAAGTAACGAGGCGTGTGTAATATGATACAAGCATGGTGGATACGCCGCTGGTACTTCCTATATATAAGTGTTTGTATGGTATTACATATCGTAGCGTTATTTGAACCATTTCAATTTGAGACATATAACATTTTATACAAATAACACACTTTTCACGAGACATTGATTTACAAACGACTTATCCTATACAAACTCATTTTACATGGTTATCCATTTAACCATACAGTGTTCTCCTATATATACATATCATCTGATCTTATCGTTTTTCAAATGATTTACAAGACAAAGCAAATTACAAGGTTCATGACTAAACATTTTCTCAAACATAAGTCATGAATTCCGTTTTCACAAAAACAATGTATCTCACAGGCATTTTTATGCTGACGTACCTATTTTCACATGTGTTTTCAGGAGATGATGCATAGGACTTATGAAGACATACTTAGGCGGACCTGTGCCTTAGTGACTTAAAACGAGACAAGAGCTAGTTAAATTATGTTATGTACTCTTTGGTTCTTGTATAAAACAATGTAAACTTTCATGTTTGATTAATAAAACGAAACTTCAATTGCCATGGATTTGAAACAATTGATTCTGTTACAACACTCCTCGACGTTTCCGCCACGTTTTGTATGTTCTATGTGGTCGGGGTGTGACAGAAAAGTTGGTATCAGAGCCAATGGTTATAGGGAATTAGGTTATTAGTAATGCTTTGACCTAGTCTATAACCTTCCTAGGACCCTAACACGAGTTTACTTGTGTTTAGTCATAAAACAATACCGTCACCTATCCTTAGGCGACGACCACAACAAGAACATAAATTTCAAAACCGCTTTGAAAACTAATCATCTATTCTAGGATGATTGATTACTAGGTTTTGAACCCTCTGTTATAAGGTTTTGGACCCCTTTGAATTATCAAAACTCTCGTCAAAGTTTTGAGTCCTAAATAGTCTGAACACGTGCAAACTGGAAGAGTGAATGCCTGTACCCTGGGTTTTCTGTCTAAGGCTAGAGTGTTCGTACAAATCCACATAATCGGACCAGTCACTCTTACCTGGGAACTCTTGGGGTGAGTGTCCACTTATAGGCGAGCATGTATTCTCGATACACTATGAGGATCTATTTGCTTTGATTCAGCCTAGGTGTTGTTTGTTTGCTTCGTGGTTCAAACAAATGACCATCAACCATGATTATGGTCGATAATTGTAACATCCTATTCTTACCCAATGCCATTTCATTTGTTTCCTTTCTTGTTTCTCTTTTAGAATGCCTCCTCGACGCGAAAACCAGATAGCAACTGCCGAACTGGCAGAGATCATTGCGCAGCAAATGGCTGCTCAATTTCCAAACCTCTTTGCTCAATGGAACCAAGCCAACAACAACAATAATGCCCCCTGCAACTTCAAGACGTTCAACTCGGCTAAACCATCAAAGTTTTCTGGGCCTCAAGGAGCGACTGCACTTCTGCAATGGTTCGAGAGTTTAGAGAGCACCTTCAGACATGTTCAATGTCCAAACGAGCGAAAGGTAGAATTCGCATCTAGCATCTTTGAGAAACGAGCTTTGACATGGTGGAATGGTGTGATGAGAGATAGGGGTGCCGATGTGGCACTGGCTCAAACATGGCAAGAACTTCGAGCTCTGATGATGAAGGAATTCTGTCCTCGTCACGAGATCAGGGCCTTGGAAACGGAGTTCGACGATCTTAAGCAAGTTAGCGGTGAGCATCGAGCCTACACGGATCGTTATGAGGAGTTAAGTTTATTATGCCCGAATATGGTTACACCTTTGGATAAGGCAATCGAAAAGTACATTGATGGCCTCCCTGACTCAATACAAGACATTGTGACTGGTAGCAACCCTACTACAGTTAGACAGGCCATTGAGCTATCTGCAACCTTGACTGAATCAAAGATCAGGAAAGGTAAACTTTTCCGAAAAGGTGACAAGAAACCGGTCGGGGAATCGAACCCAATCGAGGAATCAAAGACCATGGATGAACAGACTGAATCCCCTAAGAAGTCAAAGAAGCGAAAGGCTTCTCAGAACTTCGCCGTGGTCGCTCACAATGGTCAAGCCATGCCCAACCAACCAGCTCAACCCCCTGCTAGAAAACCATACAATGCAACTGCACCCTTGTGCAACCAATGTAGCCTCCATCATCACGCCAATGTACAGTGCCGCAAATGTCAAACTTGTGGGCTTATAGGCCACACAGCAAGAGTCTGCCCAGCTGCAGCTGCGCCAAACCAAGCTGGCAACAATCCTGCTCAAGGTCGTTTTCTACCAGGCTCTTGTTTCAACTGTGGCGAGATGGGTCATTTCCGAAGAAATTGCCCAAAGCTTGCTAATGCAAATCCAGCACAGGGATGAGCATCTGACTGACTAGAAGACAACATCGTTTAGAAATAATCACGTCTTATGTATTATTTTCTTTTGTTGTCAAGGTCCAAGAAACAGTTGTTATCGTTGTTTATAAATAAATCTTTTATTTACATTGCAATGTATTTCTGTGGTTGCATGTATAAACGACATATCCCTTACAATACCGACAATCAAGGAACCGTATTACTTGAAGAACAAACTACCCCCAAAATTCTCCCATTCTATGATCTCTTGCGTTTTCCACGAAATTCCTAAGTACCCGTTTCTTCTAAGGAAACAAAGTACAAGGCGCAAGTTACAACACGTGATGAATACCCAAAGTACCACTATAAAACCTTAATAGGGTACCTAAGGATTTCCCGTAAGTCCTTAAATTGTTGTATACCTTAATTCAAAGGTGGTAATTATCAAAAATCAAATTTTGGGAGATCTTCCTATCTTCTCAGATAGATCCCAGTGAACATTGAGGCCCGTCGACTGGTTTCCATATCCGTATTCAATCAATAACAAGTTAATAACAAATTATAATCAAGTTAAACAATTATGTGACTTTGTGCTTATGTGTTCCCTTATGTGTTGTTGTGTGATCCAAATTATGTTACCCAAATCCTTGTAGAATCTTCCATATCATTCGTATAAAGGATTCGTAGTAGGATACCCAAAGGTACTACATAAAAATCCTCAATGGACTTCTATGTTATAGTTAAGTCCTTTAGATTATAAAGTACTACTTCATAATTAGACCCCTTGAGTGGTCTAGTTAAACAGATTGATCCAAAAATCTGGCTAGAGATATCATGTGATGATATAGCTGAAAGGACTCCATGGTGGCCTAACTAAGAAGATCCCTTGTCGATCTAATTAAAAGGAACCGATGGAAGTCTAGTCACCCTCATCACAAGTTTGATATCCTTCCCCAAAACATTACAAAACAAACTGTGCGGACTGTGCAAGGGATTACGTAATTATGGATGCATACATAATTATGGAATTTAGTGCACAGAAATCACAGCAAGTTCTGTCATGTGTCTAGAGTTAACCCTATTCATTTCCAACTCTGATGAAGCAACCGTTGAAAATGACCCCATTAGTTCATTTTCGTTTCTGACGATCTATCCGTTGAGAAAATGAATATCCGTTGTGTAATCCTTCATTTCCAACTCTGATGAAGCAACAGTTGAAAATGACCCCGTTAGTTCATTTTCGTTTCTGACGATCTATCCGTTGGGGAAATGAATATCCGTTGTGTAATCCTTCATTTCCAACTCTGATGAAGCAACCGTTGAAAATGACTCCGATTAGTGCATTTTCGTTTCTGAAGATTTATCCGTTGAGGAAATCAATATCCGTTGTGTAATCCTTCATTTCCAACCCTGATGAAGCAACCATTGAAAATGACTCCGTTAGTTCATTTTTTGTTTCTGAAGATTTGTCCGTTGAGGAAATGAACATTCGTTTGCTTATTCCGTCATTCCCATTTCTGAAGAATACTCGTTAAGAAAAATGACTCCGTCTACTCATTTTCGTTTCTGAAGAATGACCGTTAAGGAAATGACAAGATATTACCTTGCATATCGCTGATGGTTATTTGGCAGAGTCACAAATAGACTCCTACGAATAAATTTCGGGACGAAATTTCCTAAAGTAGGGGAGACTGTGACACCTGTGTCACCGCGACCATCAAACAAATACCAAGCCGATGAAATATTGTATTTCATACTTGGGATCTTGTATAAATATGTGTATCTTTTTGCACATATCAATTCTTGTTAAATTTCAAACTTTATATCGCTTTCTGGAGAATTATACGCAAACTGGTTCGTAAACGTACTCAGTTTAAACGCGACAAATACTCCGGAACATCAACATATACTTAACATACCTTAAATAACCTTTACATAACTAAGAAATAAGTTTTGAAGGCTTTGGTATGGCAAAAACAAGTTAATTCGCTTACAGGGACTAAACTTGACAAACTGCGAAAATATGCCAATTTGAACTATAACAAACATTCCGGAACATGTCCATAAGTTAAACATACCATAAATATCCTTTACATAGCTTAGAAATATGCTTTGAGGGGTTTGGTATGCTAAAACAAACTTTTGGATCATTCAGGGGCTAAAAGTGTCAAAAAGTGCACAAGTTTGCACTTTCGCGCATAACTTACGTTCTGAATACATCCGGACATCCAAAAATTTATGTAAGCATCATAATATTATGCCTTAGTGTTTGGCATGAGAAAAATCAATTCGTCGCGCAATTTGGATCGTTTTTCGCGCTTATGCGCATTCCGTCGTAATTAAGCGAACATCGCGTTCGTACGGCCAAATGAACTGACATCTGACATATTTTTGAGCTTGTTTCATGTCCACAATGTTTAGGCATCATTTTAGGGCCTTAAAGTTGGCTTTACGGGCCTTAGAAGTGTCGGAAATAACTTAAATATGCAACAGGGACTAAAACTGTCATTTCTGAAAGTTTGTGCAGATCAGACAAGGCCAGGCGGCCCGCCTGAGTTTTGTGCATATCCTAATGCGGGCTGCGTGAGCCCTGCAGATGCTGAAATCTGTTTTTTTTCTGATTTTGGCCTTTCAATCACTCTAAAGGGCAATGCCCCTTCACCATCTTTGGGGTTAAGGTCATAATAAGCTACCACAACATCTTGACAAGTGTACAATTGAGATCATGGCACGAAATTCAAGAAATGATCCTAACGGTTTTGCTTTTCCTATAAATACCCCCCCCATTTGTGTTAAAACCCACAAAACTGATCAAAGAGCTCTAAGTTGATGCTATTGCTTCATACCTGAGCTCCTGGATCAAGTTTAGCTCTCGGGGACCCTTCGTAAGTGTTCTTTCGTTCTTTTAATCGCTTTCTAGTGCTAAAGTCAAACTTTGTTTGACTTTCCGCGTTGACCAGCTTATGGTCAACACAAAGTTCGTTGGAACTTCATAACGTGAGCGTGATCACGATGGTTATAGTCCGTAGTGACTATACCTACTGATTACCACGTTATCTAGGCTCAGTGACGAGTCGTAGTTTCAGCCAAAATGCGCGTTCTTGTGTATTTTGTAACCAAACTACTCATGGATATCAAAACCGTTTGTTTTGATACCAAACCTGTTTTCTAAACTTAGTTAAGCATGTTCTAACATGCTTAGCTCGTCACTTTTAGTATAGTGCTTTTATAGGGTCGTAAGGTAAGTGATCTAAACAATCGCTTACACTTTCGAACCCGACCCATTTGGTCGATCATTAGGATCTGACCAAACACATTAGGTGACCATAGCTGTAACCTTCCGAGGTTATACCTTATGGTCACGATGTTAGGCGTTCCAAACGCGGTCTACGCGAACGACGCGTTAAGGTAGCATAAGCTACCTAAACGAGTCGTAATGGGTCGTAAGCACTTAGGTTAAGTTTCACTTTAGTATGTGGGCTTTGTTAAACCATATTACACGAGTCTCCATACTCGTTTGGTTTACGAACCCGCATCCTATCCGATCCTCCGATTTAGGTCCGGTATATTAACATAGTCACCTACTAGGTGCCGTTTGATATTCCGTGACCTCTAGCATTGTGTGTTTATTACACAAGGACTTTAAAGCAATCTCAGGTGAGTACATTGAACCCCTCTTTTACTGTTTTCCAAACTGTTTTGGGGTGAAACACATGTTCCTACTTGTTACTTTCATGCTTTCCTGTTTTCACATCATATACTTGCTATGTTCATTAGTACATTTATAGTACATGATTTCAATACATTTCATGCTATGTACGCCCATTGTGTGCATACTTAGTACATCACTTTACACTACATCTCATGCTACGTACGCCCGTTGTGTGCATACTTAGTACATCACTTTACAATACATCTCATGCTACGTATGCCCATTGTGTGCATACTTAGTACATCACTTTACAATACATTTCATGCTATGTACGCCCATTGTGTGCATACTTAGTACATCACTTTACAATACATTTCATGCTATGTACTCCCATTGTGTGCATACTTAGTACATCACTTTACAATACATCTCATGCTACGTACGCCCATTGCGTGCATACTTAGTACATCACTTTACAATACATCTCATGCTACGTACGCCCATTGTGTGCATACTTAGTACATCACTTTACAATACATTTTATGCTACGTACGCCCATTGTGTGCATACTTAGTACATTGTTTTACATTGCATTTCTGTTGCATATGCTCATCCAGCATATGAACACATTATACTACATTTCGAACCGTTGTAACCATTTGACTATGTGAACCGTCTTAACCCTTTGATTACATGACCGTTTGTAACCATTGAACCGTGTGAACCTGTTGTATCTGTTGACATGATTTACATTTGACAATAGACATTTGACTATACATAAACATTTCTACCATTTTAAACATTTCATCTTGATGGTTTGGTTTGAGCAAGTGATCTAAGTAACGAGGCGTGTGTAATATGATACAAGCATGGTGGATACGCCGCTGGTACTTCCTATATATAAGTGTTTGTATGGTATTACATATCGTAGCGTTATTTGAATCATTTCAATTTGAGAGATATAACATTTTATACAAATAACACACTTTTCACGAGACATTGATTTACAAACGACTTATCCTATACAAACTCATTTTACATGGTTATCCATTTAACCATACAGTGTTCTCCTATTTATACATATCATCTGATCTTATCGTTTTTCAAATGATTTACAAGACAAAGCAAATTACAAGGTTCATGACTAAACATTTTCTCAAACATAAGTCATGAATTCCGTTTTCACAAAACCAATGTATCTCACAGGCATTTTTATGTTGACGTACCTATTTTCACATGTGTTTTAAGGAGATGATGCATAGGACTTATGAAGACATACTTAGGCGGACCTGTGCCTTAGTGACTTAAAACGAGACAAGAACTAGTTAAATTATGTTATGTACTCTTTGGTTCTTGTATAAAACAATGTAAACTTTCATGTTTGATTAATAAAACGAAACTTCAATTGCCATGGATTTGAAACTATTGATTCTGTTACAACACTCCCCGACGTTTCCGCCACGTTTTGTATCTTCTACGTGGTCAGGGTACACATAGGGACAAGGTTGAATTAGGAGTACTATACTTACCACGAGTGCATTATATATTTTAAAATAGCTCAGAAGTTATACCCAAGATTTATACCAGGAGGCTTTCTAGTTGAACCCTAAAGTTACAAAGTGGGTTCATTCTCTTTTCTCACTGTTTTATTCCCTTTTTGTGATATAATTATATTCCAAAATGTCCCAAATTGATCCATAAGTAAAAACCCGGACCCCTGAAACCCCAATCCATATGAAAAATCAAGAAATCAAGATTCCTGGTGCTCAGGCGGGCCGCGTAAAGAATAGGCAGAAGGTCACGCGGGCCGCGTCAACATGTGTTTGACCGGATAAGCGTTCCCAGGCCACGTGGCATCCACCTGGCACACCTACTGATGACCCAGCAACCCTACGCGTAGACTAGGCGGCTACGCGGGCCGCGTAAGGATCGAGCAAGGGCTCACGCGGGCCGCGTGAGACCCAAATTTCTGCTATAAATAGGACAGGCTACGAGCATTCCTCTGATGTCGAAACCAAAACTCAAAAAACGAAGTTTGGCTTCTCAAATTCGAAATTTACTTTTAATATAGCGAGGCGCTGCTACGATACAGGGTATTAACTCAATCGCTGCTACGATTCAATATCCGATCGATTGAAACTATCCGAAGGATGTTTAAGTGCTGCTCAAACCCGGGTTATACTTTGTCATTCGTCGTGATTCCGACAGGATGTTTGAGTGTTGCCCGAACTCGGGCTATACTCTGTCATTCGTTGCGAATCCGCTGGATGTTTAAGTATCGCACTTTGTCATTTGTTGTGAGGTTTTAATCTCGTGAGCTTATCGTAAAAGTTGTATTCAGTTACTTACCTAGTTTCATGTGCATTATTGTTTAAATCAGGTTATCAGGCTTATCAATAGGCTAAACTCTACCCCATACACTTACAATCAAAGTAGATGCTAATTCTCAGAAGAATTTGAATCAGGAAGCTTCTTAAATCAATACTGCATGCTAATAATGTGAGTCATTCTCTTTTTATCAATCATGCTTTACAATACTCCAAATTATTTTCAAAAGTTATAATTACAGGGATTAAGTCGTGGTTATCTTAAATCACTGGCTAGTGGGGTATTGTGCACATTACTAATTTCTCACGGTTAGGCTAATAAATCCTAACAGTGATAATCATCACTACTTGGGTGAAAGGACCCAATATTGGTATGACCATCGTCACCAGGAGGTGACACGGCGCCAGATAAAAATAAGATAGAAGCCATTGTAATCGCTCTTATGCTGTAATTTATAACTAAGGGTCATTTTATAAAACCTGAATGAACTCACTCAGTATTTCCTGCTGACAAAACCTTTTTAAAACGCGTTTCAGGTAATTACAGTAGATCGGAATAAGAGATGGATACGGCACCAAAAGGCTTACAGAAGTGGCTTAATTTTTATCAATTAAATTAAATTAAGAAAAGTTATTTTATGTATCGGGTTTATCCCTTATTAAAGCTACCATTGTAAAACATGGGTTTTTATCCCATCTATTTAATAAATAAAAAATCCGGTGTTTCTAAACTCTGATATTTTTCCTAACTCACGGTTCTGATGAAATTTCTGCTGCAATGTTTTTAAAATAACCACCGGTATCACTTGGCTGCTCGCGGCGCCCGATTCCGTCCAGGGTGGGGTCGGGGGTCGTGACAGAAGGTGGTATCAGAGCCACTGATTTAAGCCTATAGGTGTTGTGCTAATAATACCTAAGCATATATAAAAGAGTTAGGAGATTGCTATTAATTGGTAGCACCCATGGTAGCATTTAGACTTGAACTTAAGAAAAGATGCCTTAGTATCAGCTTTGAGATAAGCTAAATACTTGTGTAAATAAAGTGTGATAAGTTTTGGTATGCCGTGAGAATAATAACTAGAACGTTGCAAGTATAATAAATATGCAATAACACTTGACCACTGTTATTTCTTGTTTATTAGTACTACATTGTTCTAGAATATGATCTGTCATGTGAAGACTAATTTGCTTAGTCCTTGTTGAAAGTCATAATGCACTTTCTAAATCATGATTTAAGAAAAATACTATTTATGGGGAATATAAATTTTCTCCGACAAGACTGGGTATGGTGTAGCAGACTCTTCAACTTGTCCGGATATAACGGGGTTACCTCTCCGGCTAGAACCGGGTAAGCAGGTATATAATATGTCAAACAAGTGACAAGATTTCCCTAAATATTATCATGACCTGATATCTGATTCGTTTTTAGAAATATGAATCTGTTAAATACATTAACCTAATGAAGGGTATGTATATTACAGCATGTGAAATATATGATTATATAGATATGTATATCCATAAGGAAATCCAAAAACCATAAAGACTGACAATTTGGAATAAAGCACAAGCATATGTGTCAATAATAAATCTAGATTTCTTTATCAAGAATCTCTTACATATATTGATATCAAACATTATTTCGTTTGATCATCTACCTCGTAACTCGTGCGACAATGGAAACCCTTTAAGTTGGGACGCCATCAAAAGTATAAAGAATTTCCAATGCGTTACCATAAACTATTAACGCAAGTAAGAAGCATGTAAAGTTGTGCTAGTGCACAAGAAAACACATGAAACTTAAATTATACGTCCACAGACGTCGAAGTATATCACACACGACTTTCAAGGCAAGGCCTTTTGAAAATATAATTGGGAATGACGACACCCATGTGAATCCCGTCAGTGGAAGAATTACTAATCAAAAAGCAGCACTTGGCCACGTGATCCTACAAACAACATGAATCTTGATGAGGTACGATAGAACAAGATTTCATAACAATCGGTGCATAGTCTAATCCAATTTTTGACGCTGCAAAAGGAGTAACAAACCTTTGCAAATTCCCCTATTTCATTTTATTCGACATTCCCTGGTAATGTCACTTAACACCGGTTATCACACGGAATTCCAGGTAAAGTTCTTATATTTCTTTCATTGAAATCCTGACTTTTGCATATAATGAATTGACTTTCGCATTTCCACTTCCCCTAAATGGTCATCATACCATGAGGATTTCTTTCATAGTAGCAAATATTGATCTATTTCATTTCTTGGTAAATCCACACGTTACACATGCACTGTTTGTTGTGCATGTGGTTCATTTGAGTTATATAGACCATAGGAGGGCTTCATTCCAATTTGTTATTTTATCAAAACTCAAATATCGTTTCGCTATGCTTGATCTTTGCATTGTAAACCGCATTTTTTCAAAACGATAATTCTTTAATATTGAATCGATGAATTTTTGAAAAACTCGATTTCTTTCGAATGGTATACATGGTTTTTGTTGTAACCATGTCAGAACTTTCTTATTGATACAAAAACTTGTTGTGTTTAAACCAAGTTCAATTGCTTGAACTTGCTTGCAGTACGTATTCAATTCAAGGTCCCATATGATGGATTGTAGCTATCATATTCAAAATAGTCCCAACAAGCACTTCATTTGCTTTGAACCATAACATGCTTGCTTGGCCTTCGACTTCATCATTTCTTTGATCACGATCACCTTGTGGTGACGTTTTCACAAGTTTGAAGCCTGCGCTAATATCGTTACTTCCACCATGCTCAGATTTAATTATTTAATTATTTATTGTGTATTGATATTAAATCCGCTTGTTCGATCTATGTATTATCAGTCTTAATGCAATTGTGTGTTAAGATAATGGTACCCCAGTTCGTGTTAAATATTCCGGTGTACCTCTTAACGGTTCTTTCACCATCGAGCGAACATTTCGTGATATTCATTGCCTTTCCTCTTCGCTCAAAAATACTATTTATTCGTTCCATTTTCAGTTGTAGATCCTATGAAAACTATTTGAAACAAATATTCAGATTTACTTTGTGAACCCTTCGCTTAATTTCAAAACACGGTGATACTTGTTTGATCACTTCTATTATTACCTTGTTTCAATCACTGCGACACCTTGTGGTGTTGGTATGAACTTGCAACTTTTGCTAAATTACTATCAGTCGTTTCATGTGGAACTATTTATGCTTTTCGTTTGCACACATTATATACATTTATTTGTACTGAATCCGCTTTGTTGGTTTATCCTATAAAAGCCATCTTAACACAATCATGTGCTAAGATAATGATACACAAATTCATATCATATTTCAGTGTATCTCTTAATGATTCTTACATCATCAATCGAGCGGTTCGTAATCTTTATTGCTTTATCATCTTTGATCGAAAAACATTATTCAATTGTTTCATTTTCAATCAAAAATCCTACTAGATTTGTTTGGAAACATTCGGACTTACTTCATTTTGATTTCAAGCATGGTGAACCCATTCAGTCACCTCTACTATTATTTCAACTACTACGACACCTTGTGGCGTCGCAATAAATTTTTAGCTTGAGCTAATCTCATTTTCACACCTGATGTACGAATTTATTTATTTATTTTCTGTTGGTTCATTATCTTAAACAATCTTAATACAATTATGTGTTAAGATAAGAGTACACAAATTCATATCATATTCCGGTGTACCTCTAAAGTTTCTTTCATCTTTGATCGAAAATTCTATAATATTCATTTGGTCTTACCATCATCAATTGACAATCCGATTCGAAATGAATATCCAAAATTTTACTTCAAAAAGCTTTCAGTTGATTACAAAAAACGTGAAATTGTCCGGTCACCGCAATTATTGAATCATTTCAATCATTACGACACCTTGCGATATCAGTATAAACTTGTAGCTTGGACTAATCATAAGCATATGAATCATTCAAAACCATGTATTTCTTTCGCTTGACGCATCCTTGAAAATGGTCTTGATACAATTATGTATTAAGACAATGATACCCCCAAATTCTATTGTATATCGGTGTATCCTTATAATTCAATAAATGTCAACCCATTGATTTTCCTAGTTGACAAATCATTTTCGTACTTTTATTTCATTCAAGCTTGTTGATTCTGAGTCTTTCTCAATTGACAATCGAAGTAAGTTTTCCTTTGGCAAATCATTTACAACTTATAAACATTCACATCTATTAATCATATATTTTTTGGCTTGAACCTAGTCACCTTGAAAATTATATCATTTCATCTCATTCTTTTGACATCGATTTCTTAAACCATTGAATCTTATTTATTGTACAACTCATATTCACAAAATTTGATGTCTTGATTCTGTGTCATTTTCCCTAATATTGTTCTTATTAACAAAAATGTGACATAACTCTAAAAGAAATATCATAACCCAAATCTCGAGGACGAGATTTAAAACAAGGTGGGGAGGATGTAACATTCCAATTTTTATCATATAAGAATTATAGGGTTATTTAAATTTATGGGGAATTGGCCTGTAATAATCCCACCTAGACCTTATTGGCCATTAATAATCCCACCTCAGAATATTCCCCCCACCAGTCCCACCTTTCACCTATTTTTCCTACAATGGCCCCCCGTTAAAAAAAACTTAATGGAGTTAAGCTTTTTTCCAAATTTCAAAAAGATTTTTTAGGGCTTTTGATCAGAACGATGATACGAGTCCATTGATGTAAAACTTACTTCGAAATGGTGCTCCAAGTGACTTGATTTTGGTTAATTGGAAATTTAAACACCCGAATTGAAGCGCCGTTTACATCGTTTGGGGCACCGTTTCGAGGAATGTTTTACATCAATGGACTCGTCTCGTCGTTCTAATTAAAATCCCTGAAAAATCTGTTGGTAATTTGGAAAAAAGCTTAACTCCGTTAAGTTTTTTTAACGAGGGACCATTGTAGGAAAAATAGGTGAAAGGTGGGACTGGTGGGGGGGGGGGGATATTCTGAGGTGGGATTATTAATGGCCAATAAGGTCTAGGTGAGATTATTACAGGCCAATTTCCCTAAATTTATTAACCACTAGTAACTAGTTTTAATTTTTGATATAATTATTCAACCCAAAATAGTTTTAAAAACTATTTTATATATAGTTAGTTGAAATGGTATATTAATTAATTGGCCTGTATATGAGTGACCTTTCTATTAAAATAAAAGTCTATAAAAACTTATATTATTAGACAAATAGATTACGGGTAAGTTGAATGTTAGAAATATGAAGTACCTAGACAGGAGCAGGAACCGTTTAATAATTAAATTATAAAAAAATACAATATATTTGAACTTACTCCGTTTTTAATGAAACTTGGTTCAAAATGTAGACAAAAATATTCTCGTTCTAATGACATATTCATTGTCTTATAAAACGCCATATTTTAGAAGTTATAAGCGCCAAATAAGTAAAGCTGTTGAATTAATTATAATAATAAAATATTAAATCTAAACTTAATTTTAAAATATAAACTTCATGTATATGTGTGTGTATGCATGATCAAAAAAGAAAATGGAAAATAATAAATAATAATAAACTAACTTTAATATGAAAATGTGTACGTGGACAACTAACAATCAACATTTGAATTAAAAACCAAAATACACTGTGTGCATTTAAATATGTATGGATAGGTGTCCTTGGCAAAAGAAAAATAAAACAAAACTAAAATAGAATTGTGACTTAATATGGAACGTGTCTTCTACATAGAGATGGAGGAATCAAAGTCATCCATTCCACCTTTATTATAAATACTGTAGGACCGTTATTGACAGTCGAGTGAGTCAATCAGAGCTAGATACTACTGTTTATGCAGCGGGAATACACAAACAACATGAATCAAAGTAGAAATTGAGTAGAAACAGAAGCAGATCACTTTAAACTGGTTTTCTCATTAATCTTTCACGAAAAAGTCGAGCAGCAGTTCGGCTACACAGTAAACATGCACGTGCATAATGAGAAAACACTACTACTATTTATAGGGGTGAGATTTCGCTCCTAATGACCATGTGTCATTTGGGGCGAAATCAGAAGGATGTGATTTCACTCCAAATGACACATTGTCATTTGGGGCGAAATCAGAACATTAAAACCAAACATTTACATATCAACCCCTTATACTTTACATAATTAACATTCCTGGACCCTATACATGAACAACTAAGACTAAGACGCAGGCTTTAGACATTCGTGCACCAACAAACTCCCCCTTGGATACAGCCGCAGTCTTCAGTCTTGGTCTTCGGGTCTTCACAGGGACTTGAACGATTCATCTCTAGGCTTTGGCTTCTTCCTAAGCACGTTCCTCAGCCTGTCATTCTCTTTCTTTCTTTTCTTCTCTTCTTCAGCTTGAATGCTCATCCACTTTCCTCTCTTTTCTTCAAGCTTTCGACGTTCACGTTCAGCTTTCCTCTTCATCTTCTCGTCAAGTAACCACCAAGATGACTTCCATTTACTTTTAGAGTTAATACCTTTCTGAAAGCAAAGAGTAGCAACACGTTGAAACTGCATGGCCTGCTCTTTATATTCTGCCTGATAATGTATCTTATTGATGAATAGACATTCAATATCCTTCGCTGAGCAGTTCACTAACCACATCGGGTCATACACATGCATCTCTCTTAATTCACTTCCTGCTCGATAAGTAATGACAGCCTCAGTCGAAATGTAACTATATACCCAGCCCAAGAATCCTTTATAGAAATCCTGCTCCATTGGTGGCACTGGGATAGTCTTCATTGTCTTTGGCTTTTTCACATTAACTATCGTTTCTTCAACCCCTGTTTCCGGAATTACCCTCCGCACTCTTTTAGGGTAATGCGGCTTCCAGTGTCGAAACCCTTTCAACGATTCAAACTTTATATACCCCCACATCGGAATATCATTCTTTCGAACTGGATATCCTAAAGTTCTTACTTTCGACAGCTCATCAACATCCCACCATGGTAATGACATCACGTCATATAAACGTTCAAAGTACTGCACCCCACATTCTCTCCTGATCGCGTAAGCATTAACATGAGGTAAGAAACCCCAGCTAATGATGTCACCGAGCGACACACTTCGATCTCGTTGATAGTACTTCAACGGTCTTTTAAACTTCCTCTCGTGACTATCCTTAAACCATTTTTTCCGTTCTTCCTTTTCCATATCTTTGGGAGTACCATCAAAGTTTTTATCTTTTAAGATCTCAGTCACTTTTTGTCTCAACTCATCTCTATTCTCTTCTATAAAGAACTCTATCAGCGTAGGCAACTGAGAAGTATCTTCACTAACACTTTCATCATCTGTCCAATCTTCAACTTCAACTCTGTCGTACATGTCAGCCTCCTCAACATACTTATACTCGTATTCAGGCTGTTGGTTGATGTCGAAGGCATTCAATTCTTCCTCAAAATCGAACTTGAAATCAGGATTCACCATACGAGTCATTTCTTTGATTGTTTCCAATGTGTACGTATGAAAATGTTCACCTTCCTCCCTGTAAGTATCCAATCTCAAAATTAACTTCTCGGCATGTTGAACATTTTGAGTATCACCTGACTCACCCTTTCCTTCAGCTCCCCCTGATTCTTCATTCACAGAATCATTCATCAAATCATCAACAGCTCTTTCAGTGGAAGCTTCAGTCACTTTTATACCCATACCACTGTAGGTCCCCTTGATGTTATGGATCTTCACAGAATCGTCTTTCCAATCAAGAGTGCGGAATCCTCTTGATCAGAATAAGCAGAAAACAAGTAGATGAACAGAAACAGCAATTCAATCAAACCGGGTTTTTATTGATTATCTATCAATACTGATTACAATCAATCCAAAACCCTAACCAACACTCAATTTCGTCCAAAGCCTATTGCCTCTCACGAATTTCTCACACAAACTGTTTTGGCTGATTTACTGATTAACCTAAACCCTAAAGCCTAACCTTGTTTATATAACACAAGGTTTATAACTGGGCTAGGGTTTCCTACATGGGCAAGGCCCAATTCGTTTCCCCTAGACCCAAATGGGTTTAGTTTAGCCCAAACTCTATAATCTCACTATTACAAAGCTAAACCCGCTAACCGTTTATCGTTTAACTAATTACAAGATATCCAAAGACCAAATCTAAGCTGTTGTCACAAATATGCACCAACAAACTCCCCCTTGACAATAGCTTCATAAAAACTTTGTCTTCAGTCAAAACTTTGTCTTCAGTCTTCTTGCAATCTTCAAGTAATCTTGCACTATCTTTGGTCTTTGGATAGCTTCAGCTTCAACAGCTTCTGTCAGCAACAGACTGTCAGCAACAGACTCCCCCTAAGCTGATGCATCCAATCACCAAATCTTCAACACGTTAGCGTTTGAGTAAACTCCAGTTCAGCATTTGCACAGCAATCTTCAAACTCTTCAATCTTGTCTGCAATATAGAAAGGAGGTTCTACCATGCATCCAATCAAACTCTCATCTTCACACTTCACAGCAACTTCTCAGCAACTTCTCAGTAACAAACCGCTTCAATCTGTATACTATAAAACAAACATCTCGAGAAACCATAAGAATTTTTCAACAAAGTTAAATAAATTATTATTTTTCAAGAGATAGTTAAACTGTATCACAGATTAAGCATTTTCAAACTTATCACCAACACGAAAAACTTTTGTCCAACACAGAAGATCCTGCCTGATTGAAAATTTTGAACTCACTTTATAACACCGTCTCCCCCTATCGGTAACAATTCCTCCACGAATAACAGTTTTCCGTACATTTAGAATTTTAAACAGAAAAAAAAAACACTATTTTTGGATTTTTATATTTTTCTGAAAGCAAGTAAATACAGAAAGCAATAAACACTCTATTTTTGTGAGAATCACTGGTAAGAAGATCATATCAGCACAATCAAACTGTTTCACACAATTAGATAATTCTTTATTTATTTTTTCATGAAAAGTAGTTCAAGACGATTACCAGTATGTTTATCCTCTTAAACAAAATGCATGAACATTTCAAGTACCATTACCGTATGATACGTTAAGGTAATTTTATTTACTGAAATATTAGCGTGTCCCACTTCAGGATATACCCCCGCGATCAAGGTATGCACAATGATTCATCGTAGTAGGTGAGTATACTGAATTCATCCTTTAAGATATCCTGACTGTGTCTAGTTCTGCATATAAACTGTTTTATCATGTTTTGAATTCTTAACAATGAACACCCAAATAAATACTAATTAAATCCTGGAAATATAAACAACACACTCTATCATGCAAGTATCTTCCCTACCACATATTTCACAAGTCCAATCCAGAGTTCTGAAATCTTAACTGGGAATAGGTTGAGAAGAGAACATAATAGATCTTTAGTAGAGATGGTATAATATACAAATCAAATGAGATTTTCTCAGTTTGATATAGGTTTCTTGGGTTTCTTTTGGGCACTTTAGGGCCTCTTTCGGGTGTATTAGATCTATAGCGTGACAACGTACAGCTAGGTCAGCATGTATCTGGATGCAGCAGAAGCTGTCGTTGCCTAGCACCTCCAGGTCAGCATATATCTGGATGCAGCAGAGGAGGTACACGACTTTTTTCAGAGAAGATTTCAGAATCAGATCAAAATTGTGTGTATCGGGACACATACAAACATTCAAATAGAAATGAGCTAATTCCAAGTGACTTTCTTTCCTGAGGTCATGTACAATTTTAGTTCTAACAGACAGACAGCCAAGATATCCCTAGATAAAAAAACAGTATAAAGACCCAAAACTTCAGATTTTGGCAATCTCTCAACGCCAGAATTAAGGTCATTAAACCATACACCACTGATGTGTTCCCCACTCATATTCAGTTCATTTAGTTTATATCACATTGGTGAGTTGATTATTTCATGCTTTTTGCCTACTGGTACATCATATAATGAAGCTGCTATCACACTTAAGCAATTTATGATTCAATTTCAGTGTGACAGTCTAACTTGCTGATGTACTATCATTTGTTCTTTTCACACAGTGATAACTCAATTTTTGATTTTCTATTTTTTTTATGTTTTTGATTTTTTAATGTTTTTATGTTTTTGATTTTTATGAAAAGCAGTAAACTATTTACAAAAATTCTTATGAAAAACCAGTTATTCAGGATTCCTCATCCCGTTGAGTTCGACTAAGTGTTCAAAGCGAGCCCTGTCAAATGCTTTAGTATAAAGATCTGCCAGGTTATCTTCTGTGCGACTCAACACTTTGAACTTCAATTTAAATCATTAAAAAAAATATACCAACCATCTCACATCCCCCATCATGTGCCTAGAGCAGCCACTATCAACATAAGTTGATAATCCTCCTTAGCAGCTCCTGCACACACTAACTTAAGAAATTAGTTAGATTGGGGGACCCAAGCCTTAATGGTCTTGGGTCGTCCAAATTCACCAACCACTGTAACATCCATCCAATATCCATTACTCCTAACTGGAGTCTTGGATCTTAGACCTGTTGGAATTTGATTTCGATTTCCATAAGGTCTTTGGTCCTGAGGGTTCCTATATACATTTGGACTATTTGACCTTTGGAAATTTTGATTTTGAAACTTTGAATTTTGATTCCAAGAAGCTTGATTGTTATAATTTCTAAAGCCATTGTTATAAAAATTTCGACCACCATTATTTTGGTATCGATTTTGATATTGACCTTGACTTCTGAAATTATTTGAATAATGATTGTTCATTCTAGGTGAACTGCTTCTAGGTCTCTGATATCTGCCTGGTGGAGATCGAGGCTGAAATCTAGATTGATTTCTTTGAAAACGTGGAACTTGTGAAGTTCTTGTTCCAGCCTTATCTACACCAACAGCAACATTTTGTGGTTGCTTAGGAGCAGATTTCTTTGGAGAATTTGATCCTTTCTCCTCACTATCACCTTTCTTCTCAGGTGATCTCTCTTTCTGTTTTTCACTCACTTGTGCTTCACTATTTTTGTTAGGACAGCAGCTAGCTACATGTCCCTTTATGTGACACCAGAAGCACGATCTCCTTTTCAAAGACTTCTTAGCTGGAGTCTCTGAGGTAGATCCCTTATCTGATGGTGATGATGCCTTGGAAGAATTTTGTTCAGTTTGCTTAATTTCAGATTTTTCTATGCTCTTATTTTTTGCAAACTCTACATTTGATTCTTTTTCAATAACAGCTGTTTCATTTTTCATATCACTACCTTGAACAAAATTAATCTTTTTAACAAAAGTTTGATTTTTGCTCTTAGGAGGTGAATTTTTCTTTTTCAAAGATTCCCTGTTATTGTTCTTCCTAGCATCACCACTCTTAGACCCCTCACCTTGACTTGATGTAGATGCGAAACTACTTGGTGCGGTTGACATATAGTCAGCTAGCTCATCTTCATCAGGAAGGAAAGAATAGTCATGACTAAGAGGAGGTGGGACTTCATTAAAGCCCTGGAAGCCCACAGTGGTCTTGTCATTACTTTTCTTTAACCCACCCATCATGTGTTTCATAACAAAAGACGAATCTCTGAACTGACTTAATTTCTGTTCAAGTTCAACAATTTTGAGTTGTGCATCTGACAACTCTTTGTTTTTATCAGAAATCTCTTTTGTTTTCTCAGCCATCATTTCATGAGCTAAGTCTATGACTTGAAGCTTTTCATTTAATTTGCATGTTAAAGCTTCAATTTCACTTTCATACCCTTTTATCTTCTTCAAGTATGAAGTTTCGTTTCTTTTAGCGAAAAAATTTGACTCTTTTATGCTAGACATCTCACTCACCAGACTTTGATTTTGAGTTGACAACCTGTCAACCTCACCCTGTAGTTCACGACACCTCAAACACACAGAATTAGATTGTACCTCTTTCTCATGAACTTCTGTGGTTTGATCAGCAACAACCTGTTCAGCTTCACTCTCTTTCTCCACTGCAGTATCCACTTTTGCTTCAGCACTCTCCACTTGAGATTCAGCATCACTCACACTAGTTTCAGCCTCATCAACTGGCACTATCTCTGCCATGAATGCCTGAGTGACACTTTCATTTCCCTGATATCGCTTCTGTAATGCATCCCACATATCTTTTGAATTAGTGTACTTCTTGAAGTTATGCTTGATGCTATCAGGTAAGGATGTCTTTATTGCAGCCAAAGCTCTCTTTTCAGCATCATACATCTTTTTATCATCAGCTTTCATGTTGACATAGGCTGTTACTCGTGGTCTGCCCTCAAAATCATGTACTAGGTTTACGTACCCATCTTCAATACATACCCACATGTGTGCATCCTGAGATTTAATGAAGGATTTGAAGCTGTCCTTCCATGTAAGATAATTCTCCACCTTCATCATCTTAGGAGCATTCAAGTTGGCCATGTTTGACATTTTAAACGTTAACAGACTGAGAAAACCGTACAAAATTTTTCGAAAACAGTGATTACCAAATTACACCTTTAGAATCGTCTCGAAAAGACGAATCCAATGATATATAATGTCAAAAACTGAATTCAGGATTTTTTTTTGTCCTAAAAATGCAACGAATCTAACGGCGCAAACGGTTCTGTCAAACGAGGTGCGGATCAATTTCTATTTTCAAAACACTGAAATTTTTCCGACGCTTGCCAACGAAAATTCCACCCCTTAATTATGCTGATAAATTCGCTGTATGCTGTTAATTTCGCTGCCCTAAATTCGCTCGCTGGTCAAACTGGTTAATTTTGCTAGCCTAGTTCGCTGAGATGTTCAAGTTCACTGATCAGTTAATTTCGCTGGTCAAGTCAAATTCGCTGGTAAATTCGCTGACTGGTAAAGTCCCCGAAACTCGTAATATTTTCGCTGAGGAAAATTTACGGTTACCAAAGTCGCCTTTGGATTTTAAGTTCGCCGACAAGTACGCAGGTCAGTTAAATTCGCTGGGACAGATCAACGTAATTGTTAAATTCGCCAGAGTAGTTCGCTGGTCAGTTAAATTCTCTGGTTTCTCAGCAAATTTAACTATCTTGTTCAGCAAGCAGTAGCAAATCCGCCAGATTTGATCAAATCTTTTCCGAAATTTTCAGATTTTATTCTGATTTCGTATCAATTTCCTGCAAAAATTGAACAACCAAATCAGTAGCAATTTTCGAAAATATTTATGAACTTAGCGAAGAATACGAAGAACAATCTTCGAAACTTCAATCCTTTTCAGCCCAAAATTCTTCAAACAATCAACCAAGAACTGTCCTGCAAACCTTCAAATCAACAAACAAACAAACCAAAAGATCAAAACAACCAATTTTGATTAAAAACAACTAAATAACTCAAAACCCAAAAATTTTCGAAACCCTAATTCAGGTTTTAAAAATTTTCGAAAATTTCAAGCCAATCCACCCGAATTCTGCAGCAACAAATTCTGAACCGAGCTTTCAAGAGCCTAATGCTCTGATACCAATTATAGGTCCCCTTGATGTTATGGATCTTCATAGAATCGTCTTTCTAATCAAGAGTGCGGAATCCTCTTGATCAGAATAAGCAGAAAACAAGTAGATGAACAGAAACAGCAATTCAATCAAACCGGGTTTTTATTGATTATCTATTAATACTGATTACAATCAATCCAAAACCCTAACCAACACTCAATTTCGTCCAAAGCCTATTGCCTCTCATGAATTTCTCACACAAACTGTTTTGGCTGATTTACTGATTAACCTAAACCCTAAAGCCTAACCTTGTTTATATAACACAAGGTTTACAACTGGGCTAGGGTTTCCTACATGGGCAAGGCCCAATTCGTTTCCCCTAGACCCAAATGGGTTTAGTTTAGCCCAAACTCTATAATCTCACTATTACAAAGCTAAACCCGCTAACCGTTTATCGTTTAACTAATTACAAGATATCCAAAGACCAAATCTAAGCTGTTGTCACAAATATGCACCAACAACCACCTTGAGCATCGTCATCGTCGTTATCAGAACCATGACTGCTCGCTGAAAAGACTTTCTCATCATCGTTATCTTCCTCGTCATCCTCATCATCATCATCTTCTTCATCTTCATCATCTTCTTCATCATCATCACCAACTAGTTCTTCAAGATGTGTTTCTTCCTCAAAAAGACCAGATATAGCAGTTATAGGTTCAGGATTCTCAACAACCAAGGAAGGAACAATTGATCTCTCTGTCACTGCTGAACTACCTTCAACGCCTTTACCTTTATCTTTCATCTGTTTATCAATCTCGGCTTGGCGTTGTGCCCTGAGTTCTTCAACTTGTATCTCTTCAAACTTTTGTTCAACTGATGTTCCGAGCATACTTTCAACGACTTTGTTTAACATGTAGAACTCATGCTCCCTCAAAGCCTTAGCAGCTTCAAGCTCTTTATTTTTCAACTCGAAGTATTTATTCTGTTCATCTCTTCGAGCTTTTTCTTCTTCAAGTTCAGCAACTCGTACTTTCAAGATATCAATCTCAGATTGATCAGTGTCAATCTTCTTCAACAATTCTTTGTTATCAGTCTCCAGTCTCTTCGCACGCATCTTAAGAATTTTCTCACGATCAGAAAATTTCTTGTTCTCAGCAGCTAACTTTTTGTTTTCATCCAACACTTCATCCATCTTCTTCTCCAACTTCTTCACTTGTTCATCGTTTGCAAATCCGAAATCTCCAATAACTTCAAGATTATCATGGGGAATGTGAAGACCTTTGTGCCCAGAAGAACCAGGTGTTAGTTGAATATGGGTGGATGGTGGTGTTTGAAAGATTTCTTGCAATGTGAATAAGGTTTGTTGTGGTGGTGGTGAAATATGCAGTGGTGAAAGATGTATAGGTGATCGTTGTCTGGGTGGTGTTGGTTGTTTTGGTGGTGAAGGTTGTTGTGTAGGTGTAGGTTGTCGTGAAGGTGATTGGATTGGTGATTGAGGTGGTGTTGGCTCATGTGGTGGTGTTGATGGTTTACTGGTTTCTTTGGAAGGTTTCTTCTTTAAGACGATCTTCGGCTTTGAAATCTTTGGTGTAACTTTCCGGATCTTTGGAGATACAACTTTCTTTCTTGCTCCAGCTTTCTTTCTGCCACTTGAAGGAGATTGCGAATCAGAAACATGTTGTGGAGATGGCACATATGGAGCATCTTCCTTTTCTTGCCTTTTCCTCTTTCTCAACAACTTCTCTTTCTCTGTTGCTTCCTGAATTCTTCTTAAACGTTCAGCTTCATCTACCTCATCTTCTGAAGAACTCGAGGAACTTGTAGTATCTTTATCAACATCATCACCTTCAATATCGTCAATAACCTTCTCTTTCTAAGCTTCTACATTAACAGCTTGCTCTGTCTCTAATACATCAACATTAAACATCAAATTTTCATCAACATTATACGGATCTTCTTCTGCAGTTACAACTGGCTCATCTTCTTCAGGTTCATCAATCAATAACGTTTTCGCGGCTTTCTTTTGTTTCTTTTTCGGTTGTGATGAAGATCCCTCGCCCTCTTGTACTTTAGGAGTAACTTTCCTGCGTCTCCTCCTCGTTTCTTTGACAAACCAATCATTTCTTGTGCTTTTGAACTCCACAAGAGTTTTTAGCTCTTCAGCATAGGCTGCCTCTTTCATTTCTTCTTCGTTTCTCCAGTTTTGATGATCAACTGGATCAGGATCAACGTAGTTTGCATCCTTAATAAATCCGAAGAATTCAGCACCAATCTTTGGTTCTGGGTGATTTGGGTGGTATCTCGCAAGCTGTTTGAGCGAATCATTGCTCATGTGTGATTGCACCAACAGATCGTTCTTTAAATTTCGTTTAATCTCTGGATAAGCATGGTCGATCAGCATCTGCACGAATCTAGGATACATCCAAGTCTTGCTCTTCGTAGTAATATTCTCGGCCATATAGTGAAAGACAATATGCGAGAAGTTGTACTTCTTGTTTAAAACTAATGCAGTGACCATGTTCATCTGATAGTCACGCATTGTATCGTAACTTCCCTTGGTATGGCTCAGTGACATCAATATACAGTGAATAATGAACTTGTAGGGTTTCTGGAATTTCGATTTCAAATAATTTCCAACATTCAATGCACCCTGATAACCCATCCTAAGCATGCAACCCTTTACCATACGTTCTGGAAATCTTGTTGGCGACTCTGCATCGTCCGGAAAATTCATAACTTCACGAATGAGCGCCTCAGTGACAATTATCTTCTTATTTTCTCCATGCACCTCCACAATTGAAGAAATTACTTTGTTTTCATCATCTTAACTTGCATTCTTCTAGAAACGTTCTATATGTGATCTGTACAATGGTCGCTGATCCGTCAAGGCCTTTTGATTGGGAATACGACCCATGAACTCCAAGATACTGCTAAACTTGGCCAATTCAGTGTTTTCTTCACATCCAAATCACAACAACTGTTGTGAAGTGGATCAAATATTACACTGGAACCCTGCACATCACAAACAACATAACATGAATCAACATACTTAGAAAAATTTCAATTTCAAAACAATTACAAGCAAAATCAACTAAGTATGTTAGGAGCGAAATCATATAACATGCATCAGGAGCGGAATCAGGTTATCTGTTTTTAGGGGCGGAATCAGGTTGAGACAATCTGGGGCGAAATCAATACATCAACACATTTACACACAGAAGCAGAATCAGAACTTCCGCTTTGGAGCGGAATCACCATACACTCTAAGAGCGAAATCACAAAACATCAAACTTGGGGCGAAATCACTAACAAACTATCAAAAATTTGTTGGATGATGAAATTGACATGGTTAACTTGTTCATCTGTTATTTCCGATCACAGGGTCATATTTTAATTTCATTTTTGACCTCTCAAACACCCTAGATCTACGTCTGCAACATCCATACATTGACAATCATGAAATTTGTTCAGAACTGAAACAATCAATACAAAAGATTATGACCTATACACTAAGACGACAACACATGTTTGATTTTATGATCAGATTTAACATATAAAACCCTAAAACTACGTTATGGTTCAACAGACATGCCGACAGTTCAAAATAAGCATGATATAGGTCAAATTAAGCCTGAAAACTACCTTGCCCATGACTATAATAGAGATTATCACAAGATTTAATGAAATTTTGGCAGCAATTCGGTAGTAAAACAATGTTTTCAGGGTTTCGCTCACAGTCGCCGGAGAGAGAATACTTGGAACGAAATCAGTAAAGTGAGTTATGAGCGGAATCAGATGGCTTTTATAGCCGGTCTGATTTCGCTCCTAATAACCACAGAACTTCTCGAGCAATGGGGCTACGAGCGAAATCAGAATGAAGCAGCTTAGAGCGAAATCAGTGTTAAATGTGTTTTGGGGCGAAATCAGAACATGATTTTTACAATTTTTAACTTTTTAACAATTTCTGATTGTTTACCGACACACCTAGCTAACCAAGTCCAAGTCAATGACCTTGGTCAACTGCTTGGCCTACCAAGTCCAAGTTAATGACCTTGGTTGACCGAATTATGAAGTACGCTGTCTTTTCATTCTAAAAACAGTTCAAATTAATGAACTTCTGAACTTTCAAATGCATTTTCAAACTACAAACCTGTACCAATCATAGTTTAAGTATCTCCTGCTTACCCAGCCCTCATCAATCACATACATGATCTGCACAAAGCTTTGATCGTCTGATTCCCAACGTCGGTTGTCGAAAATAAGATGAGAAACTAAAATCTTTTTGGATTTTTAACAGAATAAACTGAAATATGTACACACAATCTTTTTGTGAGCGTGTTAGGGGATCATGTCAGCTGCCAACTAGACACAAGTACCGTTAAGCTATAATTTCATACCAAGCCTTAAACAATTCGCGTAGATTGCCGATATACTGATCCTCTTAAATTCTCACAAAATTTTCAATCTGTCCGGGATACTGAATTAGTGTTTTAAGACTTAAACCTCTACATGTGTCCCACCTCAGTATATACTCCCGTATCCAGATCCCAGTATTCAGTCTTACAGGTGAGTATACCTAGATGATATTTGTAATGGGGTGAAATGCGAGGGCCGTGAGAGCTCAGGTCGATACTTCCGTATACGCAGAGAGATGACGGCTTCGACTTTACGGTGGGTTCCCTTTAGGGAATCTTTTTTACAACAGCACATGATTAACATTTTTCAATGTGTCATCATTTTTTATGCTGAGGGGAGGCTTTACGAGTAAAGCAATGCGTAAAGCATTATCCGGGGACTAGGTCAGTATTTCCATACAGCAGAAGTCCCGGGATAATACCCCAGATATCACTAAGCATAAAGACCTAGTATCTCAGAATACGGGACCCTTCAAACGAGATTTCGGGGGTTACCCATATATCCTGGAGGTGTTCCCCACGTAGACGCAAGTAAATTTTAAGTTTATATCCCAAACTGATCTATTGATTTTGCAAAAACCTATCGGCACATCTTTAGCGAGACTGCTTAACTGCATTTTAAACGCTACAATTCTTTAGCGTATTGTGTCCGTCTAGCTGATGTACTATTTTAAACGCTACAATTCTTTAGCTACAATTCTTTAGCGTACTGTGTCCGTCTAGCATTTTAAACGCTACAATACGGGACCCTTCAAAACTCTTTTTGAAGTTTTTTCTAATATTTTTGGATTTTTGTATTTTATCATGTTTTTGTATTTTTCTGCGAATTTCTCCCCCTAAAAAGAAAAACATATTTTTTGTGTTTTTGTTTTTATCGAAAAACAGAAAATAAACTGTACAAACAAAGTTGACAATACAACATGGTTCACGTCAGATCGCCGCCCAACTCGGCTTCACATTCTATTACCCTCCCAGATTGTAGATTTTTCATCCCGTTTAATTTCAAAAGATAGTAAAATCTCTTTTTGTCAAAGGGTTTTGTGTAAAAATCCGCTTTCTGATCATCGGTGTGCAAGTGTTCAATCCGGATTAACTTTTTCTCGTGACAATCATGCATAAAGTGGTGACGGATTTCAATTTGTTTCGTTTTAGAATGGTGAACCGGATTTTTAGTGATGTTTATAGCTGCTTCATTGTCCACATAGATCGGAGTATCTAAGAACTGCAAACCGAAGTCTCGCATCTGCTGTTGAATCCAAAGGATCTGCGAACAACAGCTGGAGGCTAAAACGTATTCAGCCTCGCATGTAGAGAGCGCTACTGCGGTTTGTTTCTTGCACTGACAGGTGACAAGTCGAGTTCCGAAGAACTGACACCCAGCAGTGGTGGACTTTGCGTTTTGCTTGCAGCTTCCAAAGTCAGAATCAGCGAAACCTGATAAAGAAAAGTCACCCGATCGAGGATACCACAAGCCGATGCTTGGGCAGCCTTTCAAATACCGTAAGATACGTTTCACAATGGTCAGGTGTGACTGCTTTGGATTCGACTGATATCTGGCACAGAGACATGTTGGATACATGATGTCTGGACGGGAAGCCGTGAGATACATCAGAGATCCAATGATAGATCGGTACAGTGTCTCGTCCATTTTTACTCCATTTTCATCTGGACAAATCCCGTGATTCTGTGCAAGAGGGGTTGATGCATGACTGCATTCTGTCATATCAAACTTGTCAAGCACGACATTCACATACTTCGTTTGGTGAATGAAGATTCCATCAGGCATTTGCTCCACCTGTAGCCCTAGGAAGAACTTCATCTCCCCCATTGAACTCATCTCAAACTTTTTCTTCATCACTTTCTCAAATTCTTTACACAGGTCGTCGTTGGTGGAACCAAAAATGATATCGTCAACATAAATCTGCACGATCAACAAATGTCCTGCCTCTTCCCTGGTGAACAAAGTGCTGTCTGTTGTCCCTCTTGTGAACCCGTTGGCTAACAAGTATTGGGAAAGCGTCTCGTACCAGGCTCTCAGGGCCTGGTGAAGTCCGTAAAGTGCTTTGTCCAGTAGATACACCTTGTTTTTGTACAGTGGATCTGTGAACCCCGGCGGTTGTCCCACATACACTTCTCTTTGATTTTTCCGTAAAGGAAGGCAGATTTGATTGTCCAGCTGGTACACTTTAAAGTTTTTCCATGACGCGAAGGCTAGAAAGATCCAAATTGCCTCGAGTCTGGCAACCGGCGCGTAGACTTCATCGTAGTCGATGCCTTCTTGTTAACTAAAGCCTTGTACCACTAGTCGCGCTTTGTTTCTCACCACGACACCTCTATCATCCCGTTGACACTTAAAAACCCACTTTGTTTTGATTAACTTTTGATTTTCAGGCAGATCGACGAGTCTCCAGACACCCAGTTTTTCAAATTGTTGCAGCTCCTCCTGCATCGCATTCACCCAGCTATCCTCAGTCAACGCTTCTTTGTAGGTTCTGGGCTCGATCTGTGAAATAAAACATTTAATGCGAATTCTTTTTGTAAATCAGCAATAGAAGAATAGAAACATATAAGAGCTCGGTTTATTTGGTCTCGGGTTTTGACACCACTTTGCAGGTCACCAATTATCTGCTCTAATGGATGGTAAGACAAAGTCCTAGGCATAGCAGTGTCAGGCACAATAACTTCCAATTGCAAGTTCGATATATCAAGATCAACGGTTTGATCCTCAGCTTCCTGCGGAGTAACATTTGGCTCCTCGTCACAAGTCGGAGAAGATTCCTCCTCTGAGTCGTCAGAATTATCAAATGTGGGAGCTGGTTCCTCTGGTTGTTCGTGAGCTGTTCCACTCGGTCCTGCTTCATCATCGTGAGTACCCCCGGTGGGTTGAGAAACTTCTAGCGGTCTAGACACTTGCTCTTGTGACATATATTGCTGGTACTGATACAGAAGAGCTAGTTCCTCGTCACTCGGCTGAACCAACAGTTGAAACGACTCCCAGAGCTTATCATAATCGAACAAGAATCTTTGTCCGGGAAGTTGTGGTGACGGAGTATGCTTCTGACAATCCACATGCTGGACTTGAATCACTTTCCCCAGGCACGGTACAAACACCCTCTTCAGTGGGCTTGCGTAACCTACAAAGAAACCCTCATTAGATTTAGCGCCAAATTTACCGTTTTCATCAATAAACGTGCAAGGAGACCCAAAGGGCTCCAAAAACTCAAGATTCGGTTTATAACGGTGTAGCAGCTCAAAGCATGTCTTTTTGTACTTCTTGACAGTAAGAACACGATTCAACGTGTAGCAGGCTGCAGATACTGCTTCACTCCAGAAGAAGATTGGTAGCTTGGAATCGGCTAACATTGTACGAGCTGTCTCTATTAGGGTCCGATTCTTTCATTCAGCAACGCCGTTCTGTTGTGGTGTGTATGGCGCACTGAATTCATGAAGAATTCCCTTCTCATTGCAAAACTCGTACATCTTGTTGTTTTTAAATTCCGTTCCGTTGTCACTACGAATCCTCCTGATCGGCAGCTTATACACCGTTTCCATCTTCTTGAATAGCACCATCAACGACTCAAAAGTTTGATCTTTTCTTTCTAAGCACACTACCCACGAGAATCTCGTAAAGTCATCAGTCACCACCAGGCAATGCAAGTCTCCGCTGATGCTCTTTACGTTGACAGGCCCGAAGAGATCCATGTGTAATCTCTCAAGAGGTAACCTGATTGAATTGAGGATCTTCGGTGGGTGTGACTTCCGAGTCTGGTTCCCCTTTTTACACGCTACACAATCATCATTCAAGTGAAAATTCTTCAGATTTACACCATCAACCAAATCATTGTGTACTAAAAAGTTCATTTTACGCACATGAATGTGGCCCATCTTACGATGCCGCATTATCGACTCTTTTTCTGTCGCTTTAGACTTTGACACAAAGCATTGTTTCTGATGAGTTGTTGGTGTTGCGACGCTCATATCAAGAATATAAAGATCGTTCTCCCGCGGAGCGCGCAACAACACCATCTCATCAGGGATTTTAAACCCTGGTTTCAAAACCACACATTCTGTTTTTGTAAAATGTACACTGAAAGCTTTATCACAAATTTGCGAAATACTGAGTAAATTGTTTTCTAATTCTACTATGTAGTTCACTTTGTCGAACGAAATCACGCCATTTGTCAACGTTCCTTGACCAACGATTCTCCCGCCTTGATTCCCGGCAAAACCCACATAGCTTCCATTTATGGATTTGACATCATAGAGAAGAGCTAGCGTCCCAGTCATATGCCTTGAAGCACCACTATCCATAATCCACTTTGACAGTATAGACTTGGGCAGCCCCTTCAAACATCAAATCAACTTATTCAAACAATGAAGCCCATGATTTCTTAACCTCAGACACACTTCTGAACACTACATTACACTTCTCATCTGTTTTCGGAAAGTTAAATGTGACATTAGGAACCTCTTCTTTCACAATTGATTTTACTTTGTTGGTTATCGGGGGAAACTCAGCAAGAAATTTATCAATTTCATTTTCAAACTTAACAACATCATCTTTAAAAACATTTGATTCAATTTTCAAAGCATTTTCCATCTTTTTGACCTCAACAGATGGTTTCGACTATGCGACCCAAGATTGGTTTTCAAAAATTTTTGTTATAGGGTAAATTTTTGAAGTCTTGCGAGTCTTAGAGGATTCGCCAACCTCGAAAGTCGTTTTCGGCTTATCCTCCGACTTCAAAGATTCACCTCTCTTTAAAATGTGAATCGGAGAAACCATCGGCTTTTTACCTTTTGTATCAATCGGTGATTTTGGTCGAGTTTTTTGTACGATTGGTTTTTGAACAGTTGGTTTATGAACAGTTTGTTTTTGAACACTTGGTTTTTGAACAATTGGTTTTTGAACAAGTTTTTCAATCACTTTCTTGCACTGTTTCGCCATGTGCCCGATTTCACTACAGCGATAACACACCCTTTTGTCATATTCAACAAAATTTGATTTGACTGTCTCTTCTTTCAACTTTTTCGCTGCGTTGAAATCGTCTACAACCTTTTGACTAAAAATATAATCCTTTTGATCATCAACACTTGGACCAGCGACAAAGATATCATTTATCTTCTCTTTCGGCTTAAACACCTGCTTAGCCGTTTTCTTCTCAAAACCGATTCCTTTGTTTTTAAAATTGTTTTTCTTGTTATTACCTTTAACATCCCCTTCTTTCTTTCCCGAACTTGTAGGATATGATGTAACAAACGATTTTTTAGGTTTTGAAAAGAATTCATTGTTATTAACCTCATTAATGTTCATTTCAACCAATTTAAATACTTTTTCGACATTCTCAATCTTCACATTCTGAAGAGGATACTCGAAATAGGAATAAAGTTTGTCTGTTCCAATCATAGTGTATACCACCATAATCAGATCATCATTCGCACTCTTGTCTGATTTCGGTATGAACCGATCTAAGAAATTACCCTCATCTTCAGAATCACAAACAACCTTTTCAGATTGAGACTTTTCAGATTTATCACTCTCCTCATCCAACACCTGATCGGCAACAGTTTTGATAACCTGTGATTCATTATCGGTGTCGGATGCAGAGAATGTGACATCTATGCTTTCAGGCAAATCATCCTCAATCGATCTCAATTTGAGATTCAAAGTAGCTTCCACCCCATCTGGATATTTCTGTGTATAATGATTCCACATTGGGGGTGGAACGCTCTTAAAGACTAGTGCAGCATGTGGCTGCTGTGGGACAATCTGTTCAAGAACGTACGATGAAGCCACATAACTCATCAACTTTTTATCAATTCGATCATTTTCGATTTTAGCCAATTCAAGTTCTTTCTTAAGCGATGCGATCGTGTCTAAATGAAAGTTGACCTCAATTTGTTTATCAAACAGTGTTGCTTTAGCCAATTTTGTTGCTTTATCGTTTTCAACACTTTCTTTTTGGATCATTTTGATTGACCTGGCAAGAGTATCATACGCCTCTTTAACTTGGCCAAGGTCAAATTTAAGCATATCAGCATGGTGTTTCAATTCCTGATACTTAGTGTCTTTTTCAAGACACTCCATGCACAGTTCTAAACACTGTTGGCATGGTGTTTCAGGGATTGAAACAATTTTTTCAACAACCTACTCAACACAATCAATTTTACCGACATTGTTTAACTCAGACTCAGACCTTTTGACTGATTTGATCTCTTGAACTCCAGATTTCTAATCAGACTCCTTTTTTACCGACACAGTACTGACAGACTTTAACTTCTCGAATTCTGAGTCTACCTCTTTGAGCTTTCCCATGAGAGCTTTATCAGTTATGTCTTTCAATGCCTCTCCTGTCAGCTCTTTTGACACGTCTATCAATTCTTCAACAACTTCTTTCTTCTCTTCAAATCTTGGGCATGATCCGGTCTTTGGTTCTTCGAAATAACCTGCAAAAGATTCAAAAATCTTAGGAGGCATTATCGATTTGATTGAACTAGCCAATACCTCCTGCTCTGACTGGTAGTAATACACTTCAGCAGCTATTTCTTCAATATCGACCACATTTTCAACAGAAACCTCTTCAGCAACCACAGAAACATCTTCAGTAACTATTTCTGACTCAAACACCATCTCAGATATTTCAACTACTTCTGCCATCATGGCTTGCCCATCGCTACCGGGGATATATTTATCCCAACTGAAACCTTCAGCTACCTTTTCATCGTCTTGATTCACAATAAGCGCCTTTTCCGGTTTATTCTCAATCTGCGGCCTCTGAACAGCTGGCTGTTGGTTCGGTCGATGATAGATCGCTTGCTTGTAGTAATCGTTTGTGAACGGGTTTTGATGATTGTTCACTTCACGGTTAGGGCATTCTCTTTTGAAGTGACCACGTTCTTTACATTTAAAGCACGTAACTTTCGACTTATCGAACCCTAACTTTTGATCGGGACTTGAGAAACTGTTCCGGCCTGTAATTTCCATGAAACGTTGAGCCCTTCGAACCAAACTTGCCATGCACCACTTGATATCAATTAATTCAAGCTCTTCCGGATCGATTTGGTCATAATCCTCTTTCGTCATGTCAGGATTACCGATCCTTCCTGCCACTAAGCCTTCATAAGCCTCAAGAACGGAAGCAAGTAGTGCAATGTGCTGTTTTGCGGCTGTTTCAGTAATCTCGTTTCCATTCTTAATATTCACCGCAATATTGCACTGCACCCCAGAAACATACGCCTGATTATTTGAATTTGTAGAGCTTTGAGGTGAAGGCTGTTCCTGAGCTTTCAAATTTGGTTCAAAGTTCACGAATGGTGAAGACTTGCTTGATTGAGGTGTGTTTGAAGAAGCACTTGAGGTGTTATCAGCAATAAAACCCGTCTGTATCTTTGGACTTTGATTGGTTGCAACTGGAGTGTTGCCTTTGTAATACAGAGATACATCTTGCTATACACTTGCTGAGTTCATCTTCTTGATTTTCAGCAATTCCAGCTCATGGGCTTCGATCTTCTCGATGAATGAGCCGAGGTTGAGATTTACAAAATCAGAATTATTCTTCAGCATCATTAAGTAAGTGCCCCATTCATCATATGGTAGTGCATCACACAGCTTATCAATCCATTCTTCATTCGTCTTGGTAATCTCCAACCGTTTCATTTCTACCACAAGATGACAGTATCGTTCAATTAGCTGCTTTGTCGTTTCACCTTTAATCCCAATAAAAATGTCAAATTCTTTCTTGATTAATGCTTTCTTGCTTTTAATCATCGATACACTGCCTTGGAACTTCAGTTTTAAAGCTTGCCACATCGACTGAGAATTGTCATCATGTTGCAGTAAAACAAGAATATCTTCTTTGATGGCCTGTTGAAGAATGCTGACCATCTTCTTCTCAGCCTTGAACTCAATCTGTTCAGTTTCGGTTAAACTCCCGATGCCCTTTTCCAAGCCCAAACCATCAACTGGTGGTACATACTTCTTCTCTATTTTCATCCAACATTCGAAGTGGTTTGCTTGGACCCAGTTTTTGAAACGACCTGACCATCCGACATATTCGTCCAAACTCATAAGCTTCGGTGGCTTTTGCATCGTCCCTAGCTCATTCTCCATATTAACATTCTGAACTATACTCGCCGGACTTTGCGTAGCCGTCATGCCGCTTCCCGCAAACAGGTTGTAAAAATCTTGATGTTCCATTTTAAGTGACAAATTCCAAAAATGTTTAACCTTTTGACAAACAGATTACTTTTATCGAAAAACTTTCAACACAACCTGAGTTTCCAACATGCTATCACGAACTAAACGGACTAAACGCTCAAACCATGTTTTTTACACTAAAAATGACTTTTCAGGCGAAATCAGACTTTAACTTTGGTTTGGAGCGAAATCAAAATAAGCTCAGTGGAGCGAAATCAGTAAGTGACCCTCTGAGCGAAATCAAAAAAATCACTTTATGAGCGAAATCAGACAATAACCCTCGAGCGAAATCACCTCAGGAGCGAAATCAGTGATACACTTGGAGCGAAACCTCAAAATAAGAGCGAAATATCTGATTCCGCTTCTACTGCTTGGAGAGAAATTAAGACCTTATGTAAGAAGAACTTGATTTCGCTTGAAATTACGAGCGAAATCACTCAAGCACACTTTCGAGCGAAATCAGGTTACGAGCCATTTTTTATCAGTTTTAAGCTGTATTTAGGTCTGATACTCTCAAGGGTTTATTAATAGACAGTTTTACACAATATATCCAAAGTTCAGTCCATTTTGTCCATTGGAAAGTCCAGAAACTCAAAATGTGCAGGAAAAAGGCTTTGATTCTGGTATACTAGCTCACAACTGGCTCTGATACCAATTGTAGGACCGTTATTGACAGTCGAGTGAGTCAATCAGAGCTAGATACTATTATTTATGCAGTGGAAATACACAAACAACATGAATCAAAGCAGAAATTGAGTAGAAACAGAAGCAGATCACTTTAAACTGGTTTTCTCATTAATCTTTCATGAAAAAGTCGAGCAGCAGTTCGGCTACACAGTAAACATGCACGTGCATAATGAGAAAACACTACTACTATTTATAGGGGTGAGATTTCGCTCCTAATGACCATGTGTCATTTGGGGCGAAATCAGAAGGATGTGATTTCGCTCCAAATGACACATTGTCATTTGGGGCGAAATCAGAACACTAAAACCAAACATTTACATATCAACCCCTTATACTTTACATAATTAACATTCCTAGACCCTATACATGAACAACTAGGACTAAGACGCATGCTTTAGACATTCGTGCACCAACAAATACAAAGCAATAGCAGCAACTTTGTTCCCATCTCTCTCAAACTCTCTCTCTTTAAATATTTATTATTTAATAATAATAATAGCCATGCCTCGTTTTAAGTGTTTTAACTCCCGATCACCGCTACCCTTTCGATTGATCTGAGCCCCATAACGCATGTCAAGGCTCTGCCTGACTAAGTTCATTGGGGTTCTGTCTCGTGACATAGGGACAAGGTTGAATTAGGAGTACTATACTTACCACGAGTGCATTATATATTTTAAAATAGCTCAGAAGTTATACCCAAGATTTATACCAGGAGGCTTTCTAGTTGAACCCTAAAGTTACAAAGTGGGTCCATTCTCTTTTCTCACCGTTTTATTCCCTTTTTGTGATATAATTGTATTAAAAAAATGTCCCAAATTGATCCATAAGTAAAAACCCGGACCCCTGAAACCCCAATCCATATGAAAAATCAAGAAATCAAGATTCCTGGTGCTCAGGCGGGCCGCGTAAAGAATAGGCAGAAGGTCACGCGGGCCGTGTCAACATGTGTTTGACCGGATAAGCGTTCCCAGGCCACGTGGCATCCACCTGGCACACCTACTGATGACCCAGCAACCCTACGCGTAGACTAGGCGGCTACGCGGGCTGCGTAAGGATCGAGCAAGGGCTCACGCGGGCCGCGTGAGACCCAAATTTCTGCTATAAATAGGACAGGCTACGAGCATTCCTCTGATGTTGAAACCAAAACTCAAAAACGAAGTTTGGCTGCTCAAATTCGAAATTTACTTTTAATATAGCGAGGCGCTGCTACGATATAGGGTATTAACTCAATCGCTGCTACGATTCAATATCCGATCGATTGAAACTATCCGAAGGATGTTTAAGTGCTGCTCAAACCTGGGTTATACTTTGTCATTTGTCGTGATTCCGACAGGATGTTTGAGTGTCGCCCGAACTCGGGCTATACTCTGTCATTCGTTGCGAATCTACTGGATGTTTAAGTATCGCACTTTGTCATTCGTTGTGAGGTTTTAATCTCGTGAGCTTATCGTAAAAGTTGTATTCAATTACTTACCTAGTTTCATGTGCATTATTGTTTAAATTAGGTTATCAGGCTTATCAATAGGCTAAACTCTACCCCATACACTTACAATCAAAGTAGATGCTAATTCTCAGAAGAATTTGAATCAGGAAGCTTGTTAAATCAATACTGCATGCTAATAATGTGAGTCATTCTCTTTTTATCAATCATGCTTTATAATACTCCAAATTATTTTCAAAAGTTATAATTACAGGGATTAAGTCGTGGTTATCTTAAATCACTGGCTAGTGGGGTATTGTGCACATTACTAATTTCTCACGGTTAGGCTAATAAATCCTAACAGTGATAATCATCACTACTTGGGTGAAAGGACCCAATAGTGGTATGACCATCGTCACCAGGAGGTGACACGACGCCAGATAAAAATAAGATATAAGCCATTGTAATCGCTCTTATGCTGTAATTTATAACTAAGGGTCATTTTATAAAACCTGAATGAACTCACCCAGTATTTCCTGCTGACAAAACCTTTTTAAAACGCGTTTCAGGTAATTACAGTAGATCAGAATAAGAGATGGATACGGCACCAAAAGGCTTACAGAAGTGGCTTAATTTTTATCAATTAAATTAAATTACAAAAAGTTATTTTATGTATCGGGTTTATCCCTTATTAAAGCTACCATTGTAAAACATGGGTTTTTATCCCATCTATTTAATAAATAAAAAATCCGGTATTTCTAAACTCTGATATTTTTCCTAACTCACGGTTCTGATGAAATTTCCGCTGCAATGTTTTTAAAATAACCACCGGTATCACTTGGCTGCTCGCGGCGCCCGATTCCGTCCAGGGTAGGGTCGGGGGTCGTGACAGTTTACACTGGTAAATACAATTAACCGACTCATTTTAAAAGAGTTTAAGAAAATTGATTTAAATGCACAAGGCACAAGTAATCTTTTATAACTTGTGATAATTATTTAAAAATAAACTTGTAAAAGAATTACATGTTTGTTATACGTTCAGTAGCCCGGGCTGAATACCGGGTTAAAGATTAATAGACAGGTCATTCAAGCCCATACATCAAAAAAGAAGAAAGTTTGCACCTGAGAGGAATGCCATTATCCAGGAGGAGGTAGATAAGCTGCTCCGAGCAGGTATGATCAGAGAGGTTAAGTATCCTAAATGGTTAGCCAATGTGGTTGTTGTTCAAAAGAAAAACAAAAAGTGGAGGGTATGTGTCGATTTTACTGATTTAAACAAGGCATGTCCCAAGGATCCTTTCCCATTACCCCACATTGACTCCATGGTGGATGCTACCGCGGGTCATGAGTTGTTGACTTTTATGGATGCTTCATCTGGATTTCAACAAATTCAGATGGAACCATCTGATCAAGTGGATAGAAGCAGAAGCCTTTACCCAAGTCAGAGAAAAAGAAGTGATATCCTTTATCAAAAGAAACATTATTACCAGATTTGGTATTCCTTCTGAAATTGTTTGTGATAATGGATCCCAATTTATTCGGAATAGAACTACTAACTTTTGTGACAGTTGGGGGATTAAGATGATAACATCAACACCAGTCCACCCACAAGCTAATGGTCAAGCAGAATAATCCAACAAGATCATCATCAACAACTTGAAGAAGAAGCTTGGATCCAAGAAAGGAAAATGGGCAGAAGAGCTACCTTATGTGCTATGGGCTGATAGGACAACTCCCAAGAATGCTACTGGCCAAACTCCATTTTCTTTAGTATTTGGAGCAGAATCAGTGATCCCTACAGAGATGGTGGTTCCTACTGCTAGAACAAGCATCCGTGATCCTGAAAGAAATGCTGAAAACTTGGTTCAAGACTTGGATACCATAGAATAACTCAGGGATTTGGCAAGGATAAGATTGGCTAGTTATCAACAAAGGATGGTTGAGGCTTATAACAAGAATGTCAGGATCCAAAAGTTTCAAGTTGGTGATATGGTGTTAAGGAAAACATTCCAAAATACCATAAATCCTGCTGATGGCAAGTTAGAACCAAAGTGGGAAGGCCCCTATCTTATTGAAGCTGAAGCAGGAAAGGGGGCATATCGATTGTTAACAATGGAAGGTGATTTGCTACCAAGAGCTTGGAATGCTGTCCACTTGAAGAGATACTTCATGTAGAAGGATCCAGGATCCTTGACCATCTTCATATCTGGTATACATTAAGGATCCTTAGAGGATATATGATCCTCAGTCTAGTAATGATCTGATTCTAACTTATTTAATCCTTTAATTTAATACAAGGAGAATGATCCATGATCCTTTACCCTTTTTTCACTAAGCTCTGAGTTTTGCAGAAGATTGATGCATCCTTGATAAAGGATCAAGTATCCACAGAAGTCTCCTAAGTTTTATGGGATTGTCCCTAGTTTTTTGGGCTTGTCCCCAGTTTTTTGGGTTTATCCCCAATCTTTGGGCCTGTCCCCAGTTCCGCCAGTAGCGCACGATGATCCTGGTGCAGTTCAAGGCAATGGGACCAGTACCCGCTTTAAGGGCTGACAATTTCATTGTACTGGCTGTATTCAGGATCCTACGTATAATGGTAGACGTGCCATACATCCGTTCCTAAGGTTTCTAACGTCTTCACGTTAGCTAAGGTTTTGGCATTTTCAAGTCACTAAGTTTGGATAGTCGCTAGTGAGGGCCATACTCCAGTTTACACAAGATCCTTTGGGCTTGTCCCTATGTTGGTGCATACGTCTATTGACTTCGTCTTGTATCGAGTCTTGTAATAGTATAGTCAAATCAGGGCACGTAGTTCGAGAAAATGTGAAATGTTTGATTTCGCATGGAAGTGTGCATGTTGATTTCGCACGAAATAGCCTAGGCTATTTCGTACGAAATAGCAAGCTATTTCGCTTGAGCATGTTCATGCAAAATCACGCAGTCTATAAATAGGGGCCATTTGATTTCGTTTGCGTCATTCTTGTATGTGTGTTTCCGGAGCCGAAGTGTCACACCCCCAAAATACCACCTAGGAATGTCCCTGTTAGGCGTGTGACGTACCAACAATGAGCCACTAATCACATTGAACCCATACAAGTTTCTAAATAACTTTCTCAATCATTAACAAGTTTTAAATGAAAACCAATATGTTCAGCGGAAGCAAATATTAAACGAAGTTAAACTGTTTCAAAACCAAAGTACAGTATCAAGAAATCAATCACATAAATCCTTCCAGTCGACCCATGACCACTCCTGCTACTCCAGACAGCAAGTTCTCAAATCCAAGATACCTAACGACCTGCGAGCATGCAACAAGTGTATCAGACAACGCTGGTGAGTTCATAGTTTTTCGAAAACGTTGTTTACCAAGCATGTAGTTAATCTGTTGAAGTTAATTCCAAAAGTAATGTTGATAATAACCCGAATGCAAGACGGCTTCTGATTATTTTGCCCTTTCTCCAATGCTCCTATCAAAGCATTGGTCATGACTAGGTCATTAGTTCAACACCCGTCCTCCCAGGTACGGGGTGAGGTTCCCAAGCCTAAGTAGCGCTACTAACTAATACCATGTTACCTCCCAGGTAACCAAACATGTTGGATCGTCGTTGACCCTGAATGAGTCGATCAGAAGAGTCGTTTTCCAATTCAAAGGCGGAATCAGTGAATTAGATGCTCAAACTAAATATAATGCTTCACTTTATTGATTCTGATAATGTTTACAACCTGGAAGCAATTCGGCAGCACTTCGTTACAAGTTCCGAGCCGTTACAAATGAATCAACCATGCACCTATTTATAGAATTCTGGAACCGCTAATACGTACATGTCACAAAAGCGGTCCAGGAGAGATAGTGTGGATCGCTTTTATGGACAATGTCCATATAAGCGGTCCAACATGCTATTTAACCACTTCTCGTTTCTCGAACCTCGTGCACTGGTTATTCTAACCTATCCTATCCTATAACATGATACAAGACGAAGTCAATAGACGTAATGCACCAACAGACTCCCCCTCGGATATTGACGAAGTCTTCAGTTAACATTCTCTGTTTTGCCACCTCTTCAGTCTTGATCATCTTTGCCAACTTGTTCAGATTGCATCCATATAAGAATCCTTCAATCTTTCTCTTTGATCATCTTTACAACTTCATCATCAATAAGCTCCCCCTCTCATCAAGCTTCCGTGCTTTTAGAGATCATCACCTTGCTTTTCAGCTACAAGCTCTTTCTATTTTACAACTTATCTTCAGACTCCCCCTTAAACTCAGCTCTTTGGGATCGTAATCTGAATCTTTCCTGTAATTCTCAAACATTCATAAGTAACAATATTTTCAACATCATTAAACATGTTCTCTAATACACTCCCCCTGTCAACAAACTTAACAGATATGGCAATATAAAGAATCCAATTCCCTCACAAATTATCATTCAAGTTCAAGTTAATGACCTTGACGATATCACACATGTTTTTGAAAATTTCAGAAATTTCAAGTTTCAAATTAATGAACTCATTTTGTTTTCAGAAACACAATCAACATACTTCGATTTTGAAACTCAGCAACTCAGACATCGGTTTATCGAAAATAACGCAGAAATCAAAATCTTTTTGTGTTTTCTGAAAATATAAAGCTGTAAAGAAATATATACAAACATATTTACAAACAATATTTTTGTTTTGAGAATGCATCAGAGGATCATATCAGTTTATGACAAGTCACAAGTACCGTTAAGCTTTAAATCGTACTCAGAATTAAACAATTCACTTAGATTGTCGATATACTGATCCATTTAAATTTTCATACAAATTTCAACTGATTCAGGATACGATTTAGATGTTTTAAGACTTAAACTCATTCATGTGTCCCACCTCTTGAATATACTCCCGTATCCAGAATCCCAATATTCAGTCTTACAGGTAAGAATACTGCAATGATGTCTGTACATAAATTAGGGTATGCGAGAACTGAGGGATCTCAGGTCAGAACTTCCGTTCAGCAGAGAGATATCAGCTTCGACTTTGCAGTATGTTCCCTTTAGAGAATCTTTTCAGCTACAACAACTGATTATCAATTTTATTGTCTAATCAGCTGAGGGCTTTATGCTATATTTCAAGCATTTTGGTGAAAGTATTAGCCAAGGACTAGGTCAGAACTACCGTTCAGCAAAAGTCCCGGAATAATACCCCAGACATCATAGAGTATAACCACCTAGTATATCAGAATACGAGACCTTTCAAACGAGATTTCAGGGGTTACCTATATATCCAAGTAGTGTTTCCCACGAAATAAGTAAGTTTGAATTTAGGTTTATATCCCGAAAAAGCTTACTAAATGTATAAAAACCTATCGACATATCATCAGTGAGACTGTTTAACGCTATTTAATCATTACATTTCATTAGCATACTGTAACTGTCTACTGATGTACTATCATTTCCTCTTTTTACGCAAAACTCAAATTTCAAATTTTTGATTTTATCATGTTTTTGTATTTTTCAAATTTTTCTAATGTTTTTGTATTTTCTAACAATTTTTCTCCCCCTAAAATGCAAAACCATTAAAAAAATTTGACAAACCGATACTGATAGCTTTATCTTGCCATCCATTTTCTGCTTCTCATGCTCTGTTTTGCAGAAAATATAACGTACCCCCATGATTTACAACCCATTGATTTTGATCGTTAGAAAACCATTCTTCAACTTGTGAGTAATCATGTTTGTTCCGCCGTGAGGGTTTCGGCATAGTCCATCACCACTTATTCTAAGTAAACAAACATCAATCATCTCAAACATCAACCAAACAAACACACAACCAACAAACATACAACAAACATCAAACACAACATAAATTCATACAAAACAACAAACAAACACCCTGTCTGACCAAAACCAGGAATCTTCAACCTCTTCCTGTGCAACACTCTCACAATCTTCATCAGCATTTAGCACCTGCACATTCAAACTTTATCAAATACACAAACAATTTGTCATTAAATTTCAAACAATAAAGATAGATGCCGATTCATGCTTCGCGATCCAGGAAGCTCCGGCAATTCCAACCACTTAATCAAACATGGTGTCCACCCAGGCTTCAGGAGCCTTAGGTGTAACCTTGATTCTAGCAACCTGAATTTTGAAATTTTCAGCCTTAAGCGGTGGAACGTTTGCATCATAAGCAACCACATCTGATTCCTCAGAAGTTGTTTTTGGTTTCCAAATTTGTTTCTGTTTCTCATCTTTTATCAACTCAACACTTTTCTTAACAGACCACACTTGACCTTTCGGAGTACCTCTTTTGTAAAAATTTGTTTCTTTCTGAACCTTTTGAATTTGAACAACATTTTTAGGTTTCCAAATCTTTTGAGGTTTTGTCACACCAACCGATGTTTTCCGACTCCAGGATGTTCTCATTCTGGACGTGTGAGAATTCCAGGTCTGTCTAGAATTAAGCCTGTTCGGGTTTGATTTCCAATTTTGATTTGAGGCAAACTTGTTTGTTGTAAACCTCCAAGTTTGTCTCGAATCAAATCTGGTTGACCTCGGTTTCACACTCTTAGATTTCTGTGTTTCACCATCAGCAAACTTTAGATTTCCACACTTTCGTGCAACATGGCCAATTTGATCACATTTAAAACACACTTTCTTTAACACATCTTTTGGCTGTTGTTGTTTCTTTTTCATATCCTCAAACTCTGCATTAGATTGTGTTCCAAGTTTGAGTTTTTCTTCTTCAATGAAACTTTTGCCTTGAACAAAAGTCATTTTTGTCTGAAAATTGGGCCTTTCAGTTCTGTTTTGATTATGTTTCTTCTTATACCCCAAACCGGACTTCATGTTTTTCTTTTTAGAACCAGGTTTGTTATAAGACCCTTTGAAACCTTTATCAGCAAACTTCGACATTTCAGACTTCTCAATTTCAACCATCTTGAAAACTTTGTCAATTTTCTCTGAAATCACATTCTGAATCGGGAAAACCACATCCAAGAATAGTTTGTCCGATCCAATCATGGTATAAACCAATCCTTTTGAATCATCATTCAAATTCTTCTCAGATTTTGTATCTTTCAGATATCCATCATAAAGATTTCCTTCATCTTCATCCAGTGATTCAGACTTACCTTTTGTAGACTCATCTTTCAAAACACTATCAACCACCTTACTCACCACCTCTGAATCATCAACATCATCAGATTTGGTGTAAGTAACATCGATACTTTCAGGTAGTTGGTCAGCTATGTTCAAACCCTTTGCCACCTTTTCCTCATCATAAAAAGTATAATTGTCTCTCAACGGTGGTGGTACCTGATGATATTCTGAACCAATACCCTTTTTACAAACATTAGTATCTTTGTTATCAGGTGTGATATTGAAAATACGTTCGAGAATGTATGAAGAGTCATGATAACTTTGAAGTTTTGTAACAATCTTTTCTTTTTCAGCCAAGACTTGTTTAAGATTCGCAATTTCATCAACACGTTTGTTCAATTCAATTTGCTTTTCTTTAAATTGTCTTTCATATATTTCTTTAGTTGTTAAAGTTTCAGACAATCTTTGATCAAAACTTTTGACTTGGCTCTTCAAAGTATCATAAGCTTCTTGTACTCTCTGACTTGACCACTTTAAAGAATCATATTGCTTTTGTAACTCTAGAAACTTAGATTCTTTCTCAATACAATCAACACATTTTGTATCACATTTTTCTTTCAAAACCTTATTTTCTTTTTCAAAATCATGACACCTTTGTGTTAATTTCTCAACTTTTAATTTTAGACTTTGCTCTGTGTCAACCCTTTCTTTACATTTCAGTTTTAACGCATTTTCATGTTTGTTCATTTCATTATCTTTTGTTTTTATGATGTCATCTTTTTCTGTACAGGCTTTGCACACTACTATGCAATTCCTGCACTTGTTTTCATTTTTATCAACTAAATCAACATTCAATGAGTCAGAAGATTTTCTTATCTCAGTCTCTTTCAGCACCGAATCTTCTTTCTTAGCTTTCTGATCTACCACTGCCTTCTCCTCTTTTCCTTCTTTCTTTACCTCCTTTCCTTTTTCTTCAGATTTCTGTTCCTTTTCAGCAGCAATCTTCGCATCAGCCTTCACTTCTTCAATCAACTTCTTTAATTCTTCTTCTTTTCTCTTTCTCATCTCTACTACCTTCGGTAAACTTGCTTCAAAGACCTCTTTCAGCTTGTTCATCAACTCTGGCAGATAGCTGCTATCAGAAAGCCTTTTTGTGTTGAAAACACGCTCACTTGGAAACACATTAGTTACTGCATCAAAATCAACTTTTGACGGATCTACCACTGGATTCCCCTGTGGATCCAAGTAACACTTCAACTCTTCATTCCATCTCTTGGCTCTCTGTGCTTCTTGAAATGGTTCATACGGCTTGCCAATCTCCCATCGCGCACTGTCTCTTCTCCACCAGGCATCATGCTCTTCTTTTGCCATGTTCTTATATTCGTGAATTACCTGAAATTCAATGACTGGAAGCAAACAAACAAACTTAATCAGATCAAACAATATCAAGTAAATTGAAATACACTAACACTCGACGTCGTGTAATAATCTTGACACTTGAACGAAATCAGATCGATCGTATGAGCGAACACTAGTTTTGACTAATGAGCAAAACGAATCAGAACCACAAAAGCGATCCTGATTGTACAAATTAACAGAAAAGCGGTCCAATATATGTCTGAATACGCGGTCCAGACAACAGTGTACTTTCAAGCGGTTCAGCAATGTGATCGTTCGAGCGAGTCAAGAATGTCTGAATAAGCGATCCAATGTATGGTCGTTCGAGCGGGCCAGGTAAATCAATCACGAATTTTGAGCGGTTCAAAATTGTCTTATGAGCGGTCCAAAGATGTGATACGAGCGGTTCATAAACGCGGACCAGACTAAAAGATGTACAAATAAGCGGTTCTAACTTGTTCAAATGAGCGGTTCCAACACGTTTTTGGAGCGGTTCAACCTTCAAATGTACCTAAAAGCGGTTCATACTATGTCCGAAAAAGCGATCCTACATTCGAAGGCTGTTTTGTCCATTTTTAGTTCGAGTTTTAGTCTAAAAGTTTCAAGGGTTTGTTATCGTCCAATAATACACGTCCTGTGAAAACTTCGTCCGATTTTAACCGTGGAAACTCGTCTAAATCGAAAAAGAAGGTGTAGAAGACAGAAAACGGATCAAATTTGAGCTGAACTCTTCCTCCTGAGCTCTGATACCACTTGTTGGATCGTCGTTGACCCTGAATGAGTCGATCAGAAGAGTCGTTTTCCAATTCAAAGGCGGAATCAGTGAATTAGATGCTCAAACTAAATATAATGCTTCACTTTATTGATTCTGATAATGTTTACAACCTGGAAGCAATTCGGCAGCACTTCGTTACAAGTTCCGAGCCGTTACAAATGAATCAACCATGCACCTATTTATAGAATTCTGGAACCGCTAATACGTACATGTCACAAAAGCGGTCCAGGAGAGATAGCGTGGATCGCTTTTATGGACAATGTCCATATAAGCGGTCCAACATGCTATTTAACCACTTCTCGTTTCTCGAACCTCGTGCGCTGGTTATTCTAACCTATCCTATCCTATAACATGATACAAGACGAAGTCAATAGACGTAATGCACCAACAAAACAACACGGAGGGACTTTAAAGGTGATAGGAAGAGTATATTATCCAACATTCCCGTTTTTACCCAAAAGACTTATCCCTCCCCGGGATACTCACTGACTGTCCCAACCACCGGGACGCATGCTCAAAAGAGATGAACTCACCTTAGGTTGCTCGGTTGTTATGTACTTTTACGCGTTAAATGTTAAGTCCATTGCGCGCAACCTAATGTATATAAACGTAAGTAAACGTATATAGGATCACGCAATACCCTAAGACTTCCACACCACTCAGGATTCAAATGAATCAAGTTAACAAGTTGTCATACAATAGTACCCACACAATGATATATATATATATATATATATATATATATATATATATGAATAAAAGCATTCATGTTCCCTTAAACAGTGTGTCATCAAATACAATCATCACTGGAGATTTCTTTACCCATATGCCCTAACTTCACATCTATATAACCATAAATTACTAAAACATGCAATAACTACAAGCCCCTAACACAATTGTATTTCTTGCTACCTGAACATCCTACTGACCCAGTTAAAATACACGGCCTAATTGTCAAGTTACTAATCCCCTTTTTAATTAGTGCAGCCCACTCCACAAACCCTTAACTATCTGTGTGAGTGTGTGTGTGTGTCGGACCAAGAGTTTACAGCCCCTTATACAAACCCAACCCAAACGGTCATGGGCTCAACAAATTTACAGGCCCATCAGTTTACCTGAAACTAAATTAAATGGTTGGGCCGTCGTTTGAATTAGTGTGATCTCAAAGCCTTCACAATTTGACTTTAATGAGTGGAATGACATACGATTGGACCAAACTATGAATTCACGTGACTTCTTATTGAATTTTATTAATAGGGCCCAACACAATTGATTGTTAAACGAATATTATTGAGCCGCTATTCACTGATCACATGCAACTATTTAAATGTGCCCGACAAATCTTTAACACTCAAATTAAATGGGAATCAAGACGGCTGACAGAAACTGATGGCTTTCAACATTTTATTGGACCTTTACACTTTTGTCTTGTATCATTAGATTAGACCCAACCCATGTGACACTGACAAACAATTAAATGTGATAAAAGGTTAAATGTACAGTTTCAAAATAGAGTTCACATGATGAACCACAATCATACTATCATGTACCCTATTTATGCATCATTAATCAATCATCATTCAATAATAAAACCAGCAATCATAGTCCTAATTATTTACCAAAACACTTCGGCCAGATTCTACTTCGCATGCACCCCATAACAATCACATATTTATAATATCGATAATCATAATTATTACGCAAATAATTACTTAAAGATCTTAATCACGAACAGAAAATTAACATACCAAACAAATGCGAGGACACGAGAGGTGAGGGAGGGCGTCTACTGCCGTCGCAAATAGGGAAAGGGTGAAGGTATTAGGGTTTGATTAATCTTGTGTTGATATATTTAATGGGTGCATGGAACTAATTCTATACATAACCGGAATAGAGTGGGCCGAACCCACTTGATTCGTGTTTTGGTTTTAATTCTCAATTGGACTCCTAGGCTACTGGGCCAAGTACAAACCGTGTTCCACTTGGGCTCTATCCGGCCCAAAAAGATGCTGACCAGTTACACGTGCTCGGGTTTGGGGCGATTACATGGTAGCCGAAGTGGGCTCAAGCCTACCTAGTTGGGTTGTCATAATTGTAGGTGGATAGTTGTCACATTTGGCCGATTTTAAACTAACTAGATTCTATTAGGCTACGAGGGTTTAGTGTGCGGCTCACTCGAACAAATAACATTATGGTGTGGCCCAAAAACATCATTACACAGTTACAAAATCATACGAGCGCAGAACGTCAAACACTTGGAAGAGAAATAACGAGGAGTTAAGATCACGAGGTTTAAACGTCACAAACTTTTAAAGTTCAGGTTGTCACATCATCCCCAACTTGAAAGAAATTTCGTCCCGAAATTTAACAAGTAAGCTCGAAGGAGGGAAGTGATAAATCAGGATTGCTGCAGGTTTTTCCCCGGGTGCCACATCATCCCCAACTTGAAATGGAATTTTGTCCCGAAATTCACCGGTTGCATTCGTACGATTGCGGATACTTACTCTCGAGGTCCAACGAACTCTCATAACCGGAATTTGACAGTGTTCGCAAACCTTAACCTCCTGGGGCATGATTTCAATAGGCACCTTGACAACTGCAACTTGTCGTTAGCCTCAGTATCACAAGCGTTTCGTCGGACAACTACTGCTATAGACTCGCGACATAAATGACATATTTCGTCGGACAACTACTGCTTTAGACTCGCGACATAAATGACATCATGAACGTTACCCAATTCGTCGGGTAACTCGTGTTTTAGGCGACGTGACTGATTCCTTCCAGAATTTCAAATAACCCAACGTAACGTAAATTAAGCTTGTCACGCTTCCCAAGCGTACCACACCCATCCAGGGTGAGACTTTCTCCTACATCGATCTTCCAGCGTTTCCCAAGTTTATCAACTTTCCTGACAGTCACGCGTTGCCGCCAATCGTCTTCCGCTCCAAACAACCTTCCCAAGGGTTTCGAGTACCAGCCCTGGACCAGTAATTAAGTTATCAACCCTCTCAGTCTAACCAGAAGGTTGGCCTTATAGTCTATGTAATGCCTCAACAGAGCTGTCTGGCTACCAAAATGATAACTACTGCCGTAGTACTCAACCATAGGTAAGAGTCCTTCCAAGTTGCACCAAAGCCAGTCATGCACATGCTCGCAGCATGTCTTCGAGTGCCAGAAGAGTTTGTTTTCTCTGATCGTTTACCCAACGGCGGTAAGCAATGCTCTGGTCCTAAAAGCCACCTCTCTCAGAGGAACATTCACAATTGTGAAGACTCGTCAGTTTTCTTGTTTGCAAGAAAGTGTGCTGGTAACTTAAGTCCATCAATGATCACCCAAGTGATAATGTTTTCGTTTCGAGTTGTAAGTAGACTAGTGACAAAATCCCTGGTAGTCTGTTCTCATTTCCATATATGTGTTTCTAGTTGCTAATATCCCAGTGTGACTTTCCCACGAGTCAAACATCGTTCTCATGCGTTGCTATGTGGGCCTTCAGGCCCGGTCATCCGTACATGGTCTTCAGGTTTTAATTCATTCTATCAAAACTCAAATGAATAGGATATCGAAACCCGTGTGCTTTGCCTGCACCAGTTCCCTAAGGTTGCTATATAGTGAGGTCCATATTCGTTCCATGAAGTAGCAAATATCGCCCGTCTTGCCAAAGGTTGCTTCCCCATGCCCCGCATGGGTTAATCTTAAGAACTCTCTTCCTTCGAAACAAGGGTATACGGGAGGCCCTTGTGATCGGTCTAGGTAGTGCATTTGGTACCATCCAAGTAATGCCTCCAACTTAAATCCAAAGACCATGGCTTCCACCACAGGTCGTGACTCGTGCAGTTCTTCCTGTACGTCCACCACGTAGGCCATCTCATTCTCATGTTGCATCGATGTGTAATTGGGACTCTGATTCGAACCATCATGGTATACCGCTAGATCATCAGTACCCTCGGATAGAAGTGATGCTCAGTGCGTTGCAGGGTTGGGTTTCAAAAGCTGAAGAGACGTTCCCCTGTTTTATTTCCCATAAATTCACAGCTCCCCGATGTGCTAAGGGGGTTGAAGTTGCGCAATCTTTCGAAAATCCCATGATGAATCAGCGATGGTATCCAGCGAACCCAAGGGATTGCTGTATCTCAGAAAGAATCTGAAATTGCATAAGGTCAATCTGAATTCCACCTGGCAATGTGGAGGTAAACCAAGTAACTTTTCAGAAAACACGTCTGAAAAATCACGAACAACTAGAAGATCCTCGATCTTCCTTTCTTCAGGTTGCGAATCGGTGACGAGAGCTAGAATAGCAGAGTAGCCCTTCCATAGGCACTTCTGGGCTTTCATGGCTGAGATGATGCCAACCATGGCACCACTACGATGATTTTGAACCGATAAGGATACTAGGGAAAGGGATACGCACGATTTTCTCTTTATAGAGAATTTCCGCTTGACGCATAGATAACCAAATCCATGTCAACGACCACATCAAAACTTACAAGGGTATCGGGAAGTAGGTCAATGTCGAACGCTTGACCCATGAGATCAAGTTCGCAACCAAAAAGTACATGAGAAGCTTCTATCGATTTACTAACATCTAATTCTACTACATGCTTATTTACAAGAGGTGTGGGAGTCAATCCTAACTGACGACTGAACCCCAAAGACACATAACTCCAATCGGCACCAGAGTCGAATAAAACAGAAATAAAAATATCATTCAAAGAAGACGTACCGGTCTCATCATTGCCCTTCATTGCGAGCTTCCCCAGCGCCAATAGCAAATACTCTTCTACGTGCCCCGTTCCCACCGTTGTTCCCGTTGTTGTTATTCCCTGCGTTGTTGTTGTTGCCAGCATTCTGGTTAAGTTGAGGGCAATCCCGCTTAAAATGACCCTCTTCACCACACTGAAAGCACCCCTTCTGATTTCCCCGATTCTGTTGGGGCTGCTGCCCCTCCTGTTGTTGCGGCTGCTGCGGCGGCTTTGGGAGCCAGACCCTACAATCTTTGGCCATATGGCCCACCTTGTTGCACCTATGACATACTCGGGTGCATGGCCCGCGATGGTGGAATATACACTTATCACACTTTGGTAGCTTTCCCGCGTAAGAACCCTGATTTGAATTGTTTCTCTGATTCTGATTCACAGAAGACGACTGGCTAAAACTATGGTGGATGTTGTTGTCTGCCCTTTTCTGAGATTGGCAGGCACTGGTTGCTTTGTCAGTATCGTTCCATTTGCGCTTGTTATCACTGGCGGGTATGGTAGTTGTAGCAGTCGAGGTAGTAGTAGAAACACGTGGCGGTAAGTTGCCACGTTCGACCTCTTGGTCAGTAATCTTATGTGCCAAACGAACGATACGAGGCAGATTGTCTAGGTTTGCAGCAGTAACGTACCCCTTAACAGCTGGTGCTAAGCCCTTGAGATACAACTCAATTCGCCGGTGTGGTGGTCGAGACATGTTAGGGCACAAAGTTGCTAAATCATTAGACCTCCTAGTGAATGCTTCAATCTCAGATCCCTCCACTTTCAGATTGTAGTACTCGTTCTCCAATTTCTGAACCTCATCACGAGGACAATACTCCTCTCGCATCAACTCCTTGAAATCATCCCAAGTAGTGGCATTCGCCATCTCAATACCCAACATCTGAACCTGGGCATTCCACCATGTCAGGGCGCCATCCTCGAGTGTGCCCGTAGCATACTTCACTCTGTCCCCAGTAGGACAGTTACACATTGCAAATACCAATTCTGCCTTCTCAAACCATCGCAGGAGTCCTACAGCCCCTTCGGTCCAACTGAAGGTATGTGGCTTACAATCCATGAACATCTTGTACGTACAAGCAGGTGGAACAGGTAAATTGTTTTGATTCGCAGGTTGACCTAAAACGTAAGAACGTACAACGCACAGGTAAGATTCGAGTATACGACACAAGGATAGAAAGTAATTGGCACATATCGTACCAGCCTGGTAAGCCGCTAGGCCTTCAGCTACACGAGTGTTGATCAAGTTGGTTAATTCGGCCTGCGTCATAGCAATGTGGCCACGTCCATGGCCTCGTCCGCTCATGTTTCTATACAAGAAGAGGAAGGATTTAAAATGCAAGTTCCAGTAGGAGTCAAGTATTACTATGACCTCTATAGACTACTGAGTTCTAACATAACACCAATTAGCCGAGCGGAACCATTTTCACACTCGTTAAGCCTCAATGGGACTCACATGCACCTCACGTTATTATTATGTGTGCACCCATAATAATAAGGCGATTTGCATGCTTATCTCAGTGCCTCTTAACTTGTGCTAGAAGGTTCCCCACATTCAAATAGCAAACAAAAGGTTTTACAGGAACAAGAATCACAATAGTCGAAGGGTAGTGTCACACTAACAGCTCACATAACAGGCGTTGGTAACATAAGGGCTCATACTGTTGTGCCAAGTGTGCATTCACGTGTAATGTTATACGTATGTGTACACTAGATATACTATGCAATAGTAAATGAGAAACGAACCTTGCAGTCTGGGGCTGAGTGTCATGGTCGATTTCGGTACTGTTTGGTTATAGTCTGGTTTTATAAAAATGTTTTGAAACCAAGTTCACTATAACCAGTGGCTCTGATACCAAACTGTCACACCCCCAAATACCACCTAGGAATGTCCCTGTTAGGCGTGTGACGTACCAACAATGATCCACTAATCACATTGAACCCATACAAGTTTCTAAATAACTTTCTCAATCATTAACAAGTTTTAAATGAAAACCAATATGTTCAGCGGAAGCAAATATTAAACGAAGTTAAACTGTTTCAAAACCAAAGTACAGTATCAAGAAATCAATCACATAAATCCTTCCAGTCGACCCATGACCACTCCTGCTACTCCAGACAGCAAGTTCTCAAATCCAAGATACCTAACGACCTGCGAGCATGCAACAAGTGTATCAGACAACGCTGGTGAGTTCATAGTTTTTCGAAAACGTTGTTTACCAAGCATGTAGTTAATCTGTTGAAGTTAATTCCAAAAGTAATGTTGATAATAACCCGAATGCAAGACGGCTTCTGATTATTTTGCCCTTTCTCTAATGCTCCTATCAAAGCATTGGTCATGACTAGGTCATTAGTTCAACACCCGTCCTCCCAGGTACGGGGTGAGGTTGCCAAACCTAAGTAGCGCTACTAACTAATACCATGTTACCTCCCAGGTAACCAAACAACACGGAGGGACTTTAAAGGTGATAGGAAGAGTATATTATCCAACATTCCCGTTTTTACCCAAAAGACTTATCCCTCCCCGGGATACTCACTGACTGTCCCAACCACCGGGACACATGCTCAAAAGAGATGAACTCACCTTAGGTTGCTCGGTTGTTATGTACTTTTACGCGTTAAATGTTAAGTCTGTTGCACGCAACCTAATGTATATAAACGTAAGTACACGTATATAGGATCACGCAATACCCTAAGACTTCCACACCACTCAGGATTCAAATGAATCAAGTTAACAAGTTGTCATACAATAGTACCCACACAATGATATATATATATATATATATATATATATATATATATATATATATATATATATATATATATAAAAGCATTCATGTTCCCTTAAACAGTGTGTCATCAAATACAATCATCACTGGAGATTTCTTTACCCATATGCCCTAACTTCACATCTATATAACCATAAATTACTAAAACATGCAATAACTACAAGCCCCTAACACAATTGTATTTCTTGCTACCTGAACATCCTACTGACCCAGTTAAAATACACGGCCTAATTGTCAAGTTACTAATCCCCTTTTTAATTAGTGCAGCCCACTCCACAAACCCTTAACTATCTGTGTGAGTGTGTGTGTATGTCGGACCAAGAGTTTACAGCCCCTTATACAAACCCAACCCAAACGGTCATGGGCTCAACAAATTTACAGGCCCATCAGTTTACCTGAAACTAAATTAAATGGTTGGGCCGTCGTTTGAATTAGTGTGATCTCAAAGCCTTCACAATTTGACTTTAATGAGTGGAATGACACACGATTGGACCAAACTATGAATTCACGTGACTTCTTATTGAATTTTATTAATAGGGCCCAACACAATTGATTGTTAAACGAATATTATTGAGCCGCTATTCACTGATCACATGCAACTATTTAAATGTGCCCGACAAATCTTTAACACTCAAATTAAATGGGAATCAAGACGATGGCTGACACAAACTGATGGCTTTCAACATTTTATTGGACCTTTACACTTTTGTCTTGTATCATTAGATTAGACCCAACCCATGTGACACTGACAAACAATTAAATGTGATCAAAAGGTTAAATGTGCAGTTTCAAAATAGAGTTCACATGATGAACCACAATCATACTATCATGTACCCTATTTATGCATCATTAATCAATCATCATTCAATAATAAAACCAGCAATCATAGTCCTAATTATTTACCAAAACACTTCGGCCAGATTCTACTTCGCATGCACCCCATAAAAATCACATATTTATAATATCGATAATCATAATTATTACGCAAATAATTACTTAAAGATCTTAATCACGAACAGCAAATTAACATACCAAACAAATGCGAGGACACGAGAGGTGAGGGAAGGCGTCTACTGCCGTCGCAAATAGGGAAAGGGTGAAGGTATTAGGGTTTGATTAATCTTGTGTTGATATATTTAATGGGTGCATGGAACTAATTCTATACATAACCGGAATAGAGTGGGCCGAACCCACTTGATTCGTGTTTTGGTTTTAATTCTCAATTGGACTCCTAGGCTACTGGGCCAAGTACAAACCGTGTTCCACTTGGGCTCTATCCGGCCCAAAAAGATGCTGACCAGTTACACGTGCTCGGGTTTGGGGTGATTACATGGTAGCCGAAGTGGGCTCAAGCCTACCTAGTTGGGTTGTCATAATTGTAGGTGGATAGTTGTCACATTTGGCCGATTTTAAACTAACTAGATTCTATTAGGCTACGAGGGTTTAGTGTGCGGCTCACTCGAACAAATAACATTATGGTGTGGCCCAAAAACATCATTACACAGTTACAAAATCATACGAGCGCAGAACGTCAAACACTTGGAAGAGAAATAACGAGGAGTTAAGATCACGAGGTTTAAACGTCACAAACTTTTAAAGTTCAGGTTGTCACACGAAGTGCTGCTGAAGTGTCGTCTCGATTTTCACACATTATATGCGGATTACTGTTTTAATAAAGCCTTGAGAATATTGGATCTAAATTCAATCAAAATCCTGTTCAATTTGACAAAATTCAGTTCGAGATGATGACACCAGCGGTATTTCTCACGGAATAGACCATTGTTTTCACTTGAAATTCAGTTGATTTCGTACGAAATCAAAAGTTTGTTGGTATTTCGCTTGAGTTTGCAAGCTATTTCGTACGAAATAGCGTATTTCGTACCAAAGAGATTGATTTCGTTTGAAAGTTGCTATTCCGCACGAAATCAGTTGATTTCGCACCAGTTTGTTATTTCATTTGAGTGTTCCATACGAAATCAGATCATTTCGTTTGAAAGTTTGGTATTTCGTTTGAAAGATTATTTCGCTTGAAGAGTTATTTTCGCATCAACTGGGTATTTCGCACCAAAGTGTTTTCGTGTGAGAGTTGATTTTGTTTGAAAAGTCTGTTTGTGTAAAAAGTTCATTAAATCATGGAAAAAGAATTCTACAACGCATTTGCTACAACCCCGACTACTCCGACTGCCATTGCTCAAAGCGTGAACATGGAAAATGAGACTGGGACATTACAAAAACCCCCGAAGCTTATGGGTATTGAGGAGTATTATGGTTGGAAAGATCGGTTTGAAAACTGGGTTCAAGCTAGCCATTTGAGATCATGGGAATGTATTGAGAAAAGGTATGTGAAACCTCACACAGATCTGCAAGTTATTAAAAAGATTTTTGAGATGACAGACAAAGAACGGGATATGTATAAAGTAGAAAAGATGATGATTAGTCTGCTTCAACAAGCTATAAAGGAAGATATCTTTGTGTTACTTCAACATGATAATACTTCACGTTCGATCTGGGATGCACTTAAAATCAAGTTTGAGGGAAGTGAGAAAATGATCAAGAGTAAAAAATCCTTGTTAAAGAAAGAATTTGATCTATTTACAAGTTTGCCGGGAGAAGATACAAAGAAATTGATTAAAAGATACTGTCATTCAGTTCGATCAATGTCTTTGTTAGGTATAAACAAAGAGCGAGAAGAATGGGTCGACAAATTGGTTGATGCTTTACCTCAGAGAGAATGGGGTACATTTTTGATGATATTAAAGAATACCGGAGAATATGATGATTTGACAATTTCCCAGTTTATTGAAAAGATTGAAGGACAAGATCTTGAGCAACAAAAGATTGCAAGAATGAATAATCCAAATCCACAACAAGATGTTAAAATGTACTTCAAACGAAGTGTTCAGAATGTCGAAGCAAGTCCAAAAATCCAAACTGCTTTTTGTGCAGAAAATTCATCCGGATCAGTAAATCAAAGTCCAAGTAGCAGCTGTGGATTTTCTTCATATCCAAGTGTAAATCCGAAGGAATCAACCTCGAGTCATCAGTTCCAAAGCTCAAACAATTCAAATGGTCATGTGTTACATTGTAATATTGCTTTACATCTTCAGAATGGTCAAGGTTTTTCTGAAGAGGTTGCTAAAAGTCATATGGCATTACTCGCTACAATGTTAGAATCATATGAGGGTTTGGTTGCAGGAAGGATCGGAAATCCTATGTTGACAAAAGAGGATTACGATCAGATCGACGCTGAGGAGTTGGAGCTTATGGACATTAAATGGTGTTTAGCGAGTGTTTTGAGAAGAGCTGAAAAATTTAAGATGATTACAGGAAGAAACGATTTTTTGGATGCTAATGTGTCTACTTTGGGTTTTGATAAATCTAAAGTTACGTGTTTTCGATGCAGGGAGAAAGGACATTTCAAGAGGGAATGTACCAATCGAGAAGCAAATGGAGCAAAGAATCCATTTGAGAATCAGGATTATTATCGGAAAGCTATATATCAACAAATTGTTCAACAGCCATATAAACAGAAGGAACCTCAAACTACACATGCCAAAATGATTGAAGAAGCAAATAAGAAGGCTTATTTTGGAATAATTGATCAAGATGATGAAAAAGTGGCAGCAGGCTTTAGCTGGGATAATTATACTCCACCGGATTCAAAGACATTCGCGTTAATTGCTCAGATAGTTCAAGAGCCAGATTTGATGAAGGAATGGATGAAAAGGTTTGATGATGTTGAGAAGAATCAAGATGAAGAGTTTGTTTCTTCAGATGATAGTTCAGAAAAAACAATAGTCTTTGATCAATCACAATCTGATTCTGGTTTATCAGATGATAGTTCAGAAAAGACAATAATGTTTGATCAATCACCATCTGAGGATAGTGATGAAGAGGAAGAGATGCATATTAATGTTGCAAAAATTCATTTATCTCCTGAAAGTTTTCAATTTTATTTTGCAGATCGTTTGGAAAAGCTGAAGGAGAGGCGAGTAGCAAAGGAACAAGATAAAAAGAAACGTGAGAGTGTTGCTCAGAAAGTAAAGTCTGAAGAGTGTGAAGAAGTTAAAGTTGAAGAGAAAGTGGTTGAAGTTGAACAAATTGTTGAAATCGAGAAGATTGTCGAAGTCGTCAAGCCGTGTCTAAAGTGTTTGGAGACTTGCAAGCAATGTAAAGAAAAAGATGAGAAATTGAATGAGTTTGAAAAGATGAAAGAAAATTTACTGTTTAATCTCAATTACGTAAAAGAATCATATGATGTGTTGAATAGAACAGTAACTGGTCTACAAAAGACGAATTCTGAAAGAGAAGATGCATTGACTATGATGAATGCAGTGATGATGTCAAAACAGAAAGCCATAAATCATTACATCGAGGAGTGTGCATAGTGGAAGCAAGAGTTGGAGACAGAAAGAATAGAGAATGAAAGAATCAGACGATTACTTCAAAGTTATTCTAGTTCTGATTATTTGATTGATCGAATTTATCCAACTATTGCAGGTATGGAAGCATTTCAAGATGATGAGAAGTTGAAAGAAAAGGATACTGGTAAGAAACAAAGTGTCAGTTATAACAAGTGTTCGCCTCCAATATGGGAAGGGTATTCACCTAGAAAGCTAAATGAGGAGCAAGTCAAAAAGGCTGTCAATATAAAGTTAAAATCCGAAACAACTGATGGTTTACCTGACAACATTGACGTCGTTTTCACATCGTCTGACACTGATCATGAGTCTAAGTTAATTAAGAGAGTGGTCGATCAGGTGTTAGATAAAGACGAGGAGTCAGAGTCAAAGTCCGAGTCCGGAAGTTCGAGTTCGTCAGTCAGGAGTTCAAAGTCGTCGGGAAAACGGGTTTACAATAAAGAATTTCTTTTATCAAAATCTAATTTGAAGGACGAAACATTCGAAGTAGCATATACTTTGAAAGATTCAGACAAATTATTTTCTGATAGAGAATTTCCAATAAGAGGTGTCAAAACTGAGATGATCAAAAAGGTTTTCAAACTAACAGAATTAAATGTTTCTGAAATAAAAGATGTGAATCTTTCTAAAAAACCTAAACCTTACACCTCAAGAGTTCAACAACGTTTAAACAAGAAAAAAGGTTACAGTTCTGGTTCAGGTTTTCAAAAGAAACCAAACCATAACGGTAATTTCAAAAAGAAAGGTCTTGGTTTTATTCCACCTGAAAACTATAAAAATAAGAATATTTCTAATACAAACACAAAAATTGTTTCAGGAGGAAGTGCTGAGGAAGAACAGAAGAAACCATTTTGGAGACAGTCAAACCAGGAGTTTCTTGCTGAAAAGAAGAAGATTGGAGTCTATCAGAAAAGGGAGACAAGAACCTGTTACAGATGCAATGAAGTTGGTCACATTGCATGGAATTGTCTTCAAGCAACAAAAACAAAACAGGGAGTCTCTGAAAAACTCAAAGAAAAAGTTGTTGATAAAACTGAACAGCCAACTGAAAAATTTAAAGTTTTCAAAAACTCAACATATGAAGTTGGTGAATGTTCAAAGAGATTTTACAGGAGAAGTGTGAATCTTGATAACCAAAAGTGGGTTGTTAAGAAATTTGATGTGAAATCTGGTGATGAATCTGATTCCACAAAATCAGAGGAGCCACAAGTTGTTAAAAAAGATGAAAACTCAGTTCGCCTTTGGATGATGTTCATTTTCCACCATTGCGGACTAAGAATTTTAAATCAAAGATCGGAAAAGTTGAAATCTCAAATCAATTCTATTCTGAAAAGAAAGAATTTGATGTTGAGAAAGCGTTTAATGGAAATGTGAAAAAGATTTTTGGGAAAATGGTCGAGGGAAAGGCAAAAGGGGTAAAAGATTTTTATGCAACAAAGAAAGAAACTTATTACCCAAGTGAAGATGATAAGGTCACACCCAAGGACGGTCAGGCCTGGGTGTCTGTATTCTTTGTTTGAAAAACCTGACTTGCCGGAGCTCCCAGGTTGGTAAGCGTGGAGCATGAATCGGCATCTTTCAAAAGATTAATCAGGGGCATTATGTTGTACTTGATTTATCTTTCCTACTAGTGGTTGATATTTTTAAAATTTAAAAATGTTAAATTTTTCATGTGATTGAGAAACAATGTGATGAGTTTACCCCTAACCTACAAGTGGTTAAAACAAAACTTATTTTCCGAAAAAACCATTTTGATTAAAACAAACTTAAGTGTTTTGAAATTTTAATGGGAAAATAGTTTGTTGTAAGGGGGAGTTCTGATTGTTAAGCCAAGAGGATGGCGAATTGAGGCAATTCGATATCAGTTTGTCAGTTTACTTGTACAGTTTGTTTTCAATTTTTCTTTAAATGATTTTGAATTTTAGGGGGAGTAAGAAATTTCAGAAAATCCAAAAACATTAGAAAATTTGAAAAAGACAAAAACATGACAAAATCTATAAAAACCAAAAACATTAAAAATTGTAAAATGAGTTTTGTTGAGAAAAGAGGAAATGATAGTACATCAGTGGACTATCACAGCATGCTAAAGATTTGGATAGTCAAAATGTGATAAACGGTCTCACTGTGGATGTGCCAGTAGGTTTTTGCACATTCAGTAGATTGTTTTCGAGATATAAACCTAAAAATTCTATACTTACTTATCTCGTGGGGAACATCTCTCGGATATATGGGTAACCCCCGAAATCTTGTTTGAAGGGCTGTCTATTTCTGACATACTAGGTCTTTGTGCGTGGTGATATCTAGGGTATTATACCTGGACTTCTGATTTTGCGGAAGCAATAGCCTAGTCCTCGTATAATACTTTGCAATTGCTTTAATCTTAAAGCCAGCCCTCAGTACAAAAAATGATGAAACATTGCAAAATGCTAATCATGTGCTGTTGAAGAAAAGATTCTCTGAAGGGAACACACCTAAAGTCGAACCATCATCTCTTTGCTGAACGGAAGTTCTGACCTGAGCTCTCATGGTTTCGCATTAACCCCTTTACAGATATCACTAGTGTACACTCACCTGTAAGACTGAATATAGGAGTCTGGATACGGGAGTATATTCTGAGGTGGGGCACGTGAATAAGTTCAAGTGCTTAAAATATTAATCTAGTGTCTCGAAACAGTTGAACTTTGTATGAAAATTTAAGTGGATCAATATACTGACAATCTAGGTGAATCGTTTAGAACTTAAAATGTTTAAAGCTTAATGGTGCTAAGTGATATGTCTCAAAAACTGATATGATCCTCTTCCACAAACTCACAAAAATTGTGTCTGTAAATATTTCTTTACCGCATTTCATGTTATTTCCTACAAGTTGTTTTAATTTACGTATTTTGAAAAATACAAAAAGATTTTAGACAATTGATATTGGAAAAACTGATTTTCAAAATTCCGAGTGCTAAACATGACGAACAGGTTTGGGAAAGTTTGTTTGAGTTGAGAAGTAAAGGTAAATGAATGTGTTTTGTTTACAAGTGGTGGTCAGAGAATAAATTTGTCAAATTTTAAATTTGTGAAATTTATTGTGTGGTAGAGAATGTGTAGGAAAGCCAGACTACAATCCCAGAACAATTTGAGGGGGAGTCTGTGATACTATAAAGAGAATTAGAGTGATGTAAAAGCCAGATCAAGATTCTGGAGATGAAAAGAAGAACAGAGATTGAGGATGCTTTACATTGTTAGACACTTCAGAGAAAGAAAGAAGACCGATAAAGACTGAAGACGTTGAAGACTCGACACCGAAGACTTCGTCAACATCCGAGGGGGAGTCTGTTGGTGCATACGTCTATTGACTTCGTCTTGTATCGAGTCTTGTAATAGTATAGTCAAATCAGGGCACATAGTTCGAGAAAATGTGAAATGTTTGATTTCGCATGGAAGTGTGCATGTTGATTTCGAACGAAATAGCCTAGGCTATTTCGTACGAAATAACCTAGGCTATTTCGTACGAAATAGCAAGCTATTTCGCTTGAGCATGTTCATGCGAAATCACACAGTCTATAAATAGGGGCCATTTGATTTCGTTTGAGTCATTCTTGTATGTGTGTTTCCGGAGCCGAAATGCTGCCGAAGTGTCGTCTCGATGTAAAACGTTGTCAAATCAATCAGAAAGACATTTAAAGTGAACATCTTGCTAGATCTACTCAATTTGTCTGTTTCCGCCTTTCGAATTGAGCAATAACTTCTATGAACAACTCGTTTGGTCGGTAAAACGATCCTACACCCTAGTTTTTTGGGCTTGTCCCTAGTTTTTTTTGGGGGCTTGTCCCCAGTATATTGGGCTTGTCCCTAGAATTGTTGGGGTTGTCCCCAGTTACTAACTCTTATCTTATATTGGCTTAGTCCCAAGTTATGTTTCATTTCAGGCTTCCAAAGCTAAACAGTTAAGGATCCTTGATCCTAACCTGTTATTAAGGTTTGTCTTTTGATTATCTTGCTTATGAGTATTAGAGATTTAGAATCCTAACTTGGATTCTCAGGTATGATCCTTGTTTACCAATACTTTATTCCTGAATTATTTATGTTACCCTCATTCTTTGACAACATGATACATTTTGACATAATCTATTAAACTTTTGTTCTTAACTTATGAATTTAAAGAAATTGTATCATAACAAATTTAGAGGGAAAGTATCCACAAAAATAACAACACAAGATAAGTCAAAAGATTAAACTTTTATTTATTTGCCAAAAGTTAAACCCTTTATAGGTTGTCAAAATTGCCTACCCCAAGCATCTACCAGCAAAACGTGGCCCGTCCGCTGAGGTAGGCAAAGGATAACAAGTGGTTTCATCCCCCAAACAGAGGATCCATCCACCACCCGTTACCCTACCTATTGTCCAAGGATCCATGATCCTCAATCCTAAAAACTATTGTTTAGAGTTATTATAGACCAACATTGTTCACCATCAAAACACCAACAACCACAAAAAAAACCATAAAACATAAAAAATGGGCTCCGACCACGTCTAGAAATTTCCATCATCGCCCATTTGTGCAGCTCACACCTTCGCTGCATCACCACCAGCCGCTGCCTCATCAGCCTGATCCTTCAACCCGTTGCCACCAGCTTCAATCGCCAATACCTCTCCAACCTCCTCTTCATCGTCCAGCTCTGCAAGCCTCTTCCTCCAGCCCTCTTGGTCCCAGGCAGTCCTGTCGAAGTCAGGATCCTCAGCCTCCTTTGCCATTTGGAGCTTGATCTTCAGCATGGCGATTGTGGCAGAAAGCTTGGCACCCTCCATCACTTCAGCCTTCTCCTGATCAGTAGTAATGTAGGCCAGGACCAGCTCCCTCTTTGCCAGGTTGACATCGTTCCCAAGAGAGGCAATCTTCTGATCCTTCACCAGGAACATCTTTTGGAACTCCAAGTGCTTTTGCTCCGCCTCCTCAGCATATGAATCCATGAGCATCTGGATCTCAGCAAATTTCTACAAAAGGGAAACATATGTTAGGATCCGTTATCCTCAGTTTCAGAAGATTAGATTTTAGGATCCGGGATCCTTACCTCAGAGGCATATTCTTCAAACTGATGTTGGATAAGAGGCAGGCCTTCGAGAGTCTCAGCAGTCTTCCTTTTCTTTCCGCCCTTGCCCTTTGTGCCGGCACCCCTAAGATTTGGGATGCTGGGACTAGAAGCAGGTTGTTTCTTGGCAGACTTGGGAGGAACATAGGTATCAAGATCACTGACGCTAAACCGGGTAGCTGATTTTGAAGATTTTCCAGCACCTATAAATGGCAAACAACAGATAAGTATCCTTATTCTACATCTATTTAAATATTTAATCATATGTAAATGTGAACACTCACTTGACATGGTGATGAAACCAGAGGATACTTCTTCTGAATCTCTTGTTTTAGCTTGAAATGTCCTTACAGCAGGGTCAAGCCTCAAGAAGGCAGCGATTCTTTCTCTTGTTGCAGGGGATTCTAGAAGATGAGAAACTGAGATAGCTGCACAACAGAAACAGGGAAAAGGATCAGTTATCCTCAAAAAGAGACAGAATCCTCCTATGATCCTTCTATAAGGATCCTATATCCTACCATGGGTGGTCCACTTCTTGGGAAGGTCTTTCCCATCCGCAATAGAATCTCTCCTTACAAAAAAGAAACGGTTTTGCCAGTGGGTATCGTTTTTTGTGGTCTTAAGGATTGGATGGGGTTGACTAGGTTTATGTTTGAACAAGAAACGGTGTGAACCATGGCTCACATGATTATATAACTCAGCCAACTCCGACACCCCTATGTCTAATCCTTCCTGCTCAATGATGCTTTCCAAGGTATACAGTACTCTCCACATCATCGACATGGCCTGAATATAGCACATGCCGGTGAGTGCAAAGAAGGATTGGGTGAAAGTGGGGAAAGGGTAAGAGAATCCTATCAAGAAGGGGGTGGCCGGAAAAGTGACCTAGGTGTCAGAAATGTAGTCACTCTTCATAGAAGAGTCAAAAGGTTTGAAAACAGCATCCGCCGGGAAGCAATGGCGGATCCGATCGATCTCCGGGTCAGTGAAGCAGCAGAGTTCCGATGAAGGATTTTTGATAATGCCTTGGCATTTTAAGGGACTATCCTTCTTTGGATCCTTGGCTGGTGAGGATCGGAGAACCATTTTTGCCATGGATGCTACGAGAAAAGAAAATCAGAATAAGCAAAAGAAGAGAGAAGGAAGAAGAGAGATACTTGTTCCGATCTTTGAATGAGGATTTAAAGGGAAGTAACGCACGAATTTAAATGCCTCTTGATCCTTATCTCTAACCTATATATAATGATGATTCTGTAGGTAGTCTTATCTCCTGACGCCACGTTTGTAACGGCTAGTTCGAATATAACGGCTATGTTTATGTTATTCAGTTCGTTGAAGATAAGGCAGAAAATATGACTCATTAAGTTGTATTTTTTTCCTCATATTTTGGGGGCAATTGTTAGGGATGGATTTTCTAAGGATCACGGATCCTCAAGTGCAGCCAGGATCACGGATCCTCAGTTCTGTTTGAATTAAGGATCCTCCGAAGACGTTGCAGGTTTAAGGATCCAGGATCCTCGCTATTATCCTTGCACTAACGGTTGTTTCCACTATGTTTGAACTTGTTTTGCAGGAACAAACGAGTAGGACTTAGTCTTGCCGAAATTCCTGGGGAATATGCTCTCATATTCTGCTCGTGCTTAGCTCATGTGACCGTTATGGAAGTAGTGGGAAGCTAGCACAATTTGCGGATTGTTTGTTACTTAGTTTATTTCCATTTTTAAAAGGGGATAACAAGCTTGATAGTTAGAACAATTAGCTACACTTACACTCTCGAGAACTCTCTGCAACCTATTGGCGATTATACACATTTTGCACACTAGTGATCCTTGTAACAAGCTTGTTATCATCCCGGTTTGTAACAATTACTTGTCTAATATAGTTGGTGATTGGTAGTTTCCATCACCCGAGGTTTTTTATGCCGGAGATCACCTCTTGATCAAGGGCTTTTTCCTCGTATAAATCCTTGTGTCACTTGTTCATTTCCATTACGAATTGTCTATACATTTGCCATATAATTCAAGCATCACACCTCATAAAATAAGATTTGGTTGCATTATCCTAGTCTGATTTTTGACCAAAACAAAGGTGATGTTAGTATTGCGTTGTGTTTACCACAACAAACTTATGGTAGGTACGAGTGTACTTTCAACTTACATATAGGCAATTCACGAAGTTGGACGGTTTCAGATTATAATTCAACATTTCTATCCACTACGTATGGGAAAAGATTAGCAATATCAGACATAATGGTGCCAGCAGGCAGGGGTTGTGCACAGTCACTAACTTGGTCTACCATTTCAGTTGTTTTATTACCAACTATAACTGCTTATAACAAAACATAAGTGGTCAGACAAGTAACTATACAAATAACCCCCCACCCCCACAAGTAACTACACCTTGTATAGGTGATGATTCGCCTGTTTCTGATTCGTCTAACCTAATTGGTTGATCGGGTTTGTTTCCGGGTTTTTTTCGAAAGCCATTTTCCCTTTAATCGCTCACTCTTCCTCTGTCTTACTGAAAAACATTTTTTAAGCATTCAATTTTTTACAACTTATATTCAATACTAAAACACACTTACGCCTTTTATATTTATTTACAACTATACAGGGTCATGGAAACCTCTTTTTATACACCCATTATGTAAAACACAACTAAAACAGTCTACAATTAACTACAATGAACTAAAACACAAATGGACAAAACTAAAACAGTCTAAACAGGCAGGGATTCATCTGCCTAGTCTTTATGAAAACACAACTAAAATCAAATTACGGTTCAAAAAAAATCTCCACTTTATATATTCAGAGGCTATGAAGTTCAGTATGATGGTATAACAGATCAACAAAAACACATTATAAAACTCATCTAATCGCTGCTCATTAAACCCTAACTACGTCTGTAAGTTAAAACACATACCTACAACTTCGGGGCCCTTCGTACGGCTTTCTTCTCCTCTTCCGGTGTTCTCCATATCATCCGGAGTAATCTGATTTTTGAATCTCCTGCCTGCACCCAAGATATTCCGTTAACAACAAACACCAAACAACAATCAGCGCCTTATAAAACACATAGCACAATGTCAGATTGCTCTCACGTTTATAAAATAAGCAAAATCTCTTATCTTCATCCATGATTGTAGGTATTTTTGGTATGAATTAGGGTTTCGAAAGTGGGTGTAGAGAGAGAGAGGGAAATCGTGTGAAAATAGGGAGTTGGGAATTGCTGACGGTTATGTGATTTGATTTAAAACAGGTTAATTGATAGAATTGCCCTACCCTTTTAAAACAATCAAGTAAATAAATAGAAATATTACAAGATTGCCATTGACTTCATCTCAACCATTAAACAAACCCATCGGATGGCCCAGATCGCTTCTTAGACTTTCTAGGAAAAACACACTTTCCGCAGGATCCCCACTATATATATATATATATATATATATATATATATATATATATATATATATATATATATATATATATATATATATATATATATATATATATATATATATATATATATATATATATATATATATATATATATATACAGAGAGAGAGAGAGAAACATTTGGACTGTCAGTGAGTCACTCAACTGTATAGTATTTGTTAAATGCTTCATAAAAAGAAAATCAAGAAATGCCATGTCATATTATATTATCTTATAAAAGTTTTGGAGTAGGGGTAATCGGTAGATGGTAGTGAATTCCAAATTGCCATAATTCAAGATGAGGATAACGCTAGATTATGTTTTTATGGCATTTTATTTTGGTATTTAAATTGAAGGTGATAAACTGATAAACAAGAATCATAAAAGTTGAAAGTTGAAACTTGAAAAGATGAAAATGACACAAGAATGAAAATATTTTTGAAACCTGTCGGCCACCTTGTGTTCAACTATATTTCTATAGTGTATTGTAATTTATACACCCATTTCATACAAGTTTGAAAGAACATACCTTCGCTTTTTAGCTTTACTTTATATCTTGAACATAATCAACCTTCATTTAATATATATTTTACCACGCACGCTCATATATTTTATTGTTTGACACTTTAACTTTAATATGATACTTAAGAGTTACATGATAGATACCCGACAACTTGTGGACGAGTATACTCAACAATAATCTTTAGTAAGCTAATGGGCAAACCTGAAATCCGCAAATATGTTAGATACTAACTAGTAATTACCCTATAAATACCCGACAAGTTTTGTTGTTGTAAAAATACAAGGCGTTGTTAATATACTGTCTTAAATTTCATAACCTAAATACGAACTTTTCAACAATTTCTATCTTCGATCATGTCTTAAAAAGGTGCAAGTCTAGTATATTTTACTAATCCGTAAATCCCATGTCATTTTGTGTCTATCATCGTATCCAATGTTCTTACTGGTGTCACCATCTTTCTCCTCTTCACATACCTAAACCATTTCAATCTCCCATCCCATACTTATCTAAAGTACATGTCACCCCTATTTCTTCTGAAAAACTACATGTCTTAGTCGGTCAATCCTTGTGTGCTCGTCTTCTTGATGGCCCAACAATCAGTTATATATTTGTGTCCTCGTCATTCTGAACAAACAACCCTAAATAAGTGAACTTGGTTGTCTACTGGACCTTTAGGAATTTAATACTTATTTGGGTATCTACATCACTATTTGCACAATTTAAGTTACAGTAAAGGTACTAATTTTGAGAACGACTTACCCTTAAACTTCTCCGCTTGAGGGGTGCTCGTCACTCCTCTAGCATCTCATTCAGGCTCGGTTCACAATCCACTATTAACATCATATCATTTGCAAAAATCATGTGACACATGATTGCTTCCTTGATCAAGTTGGACAACTCAACCAAGACTACTACAAGAAAAGAAACTTGCTCAAGAAGGATCCTTAGTGAACGCCAACGCCAAGTGAATGAAGTTTGTATTCCTTGCTGGAGCTCTAACGCTTGTTTACATGACTGAGATAGATTCTAAATAAGTAAATACGTGAAGATGTCATAATTTAATGATATAGAGAGAGACGATTTCGAAGATCATAGCATCTTATCTAACTTCATATAGAAAGGGTAACTTAGAATTGCTACTTATTTTATAGCTTAATAGTTTTTATTATAGCTTCATTCTTTTGTGAAATAAAAATAAAGTTGATGACAATAATTTGAGACGAAGTATAGATTTTGGGTACGTATAACTTTCATACAAAATACTTGAGACAATTTAGTTATTGGGTCCTTGTATTAATATTGGAAAACTAATCCTTTAGTGATACATTAGCAAACAATATGGTAATATTACATTATATTTGTTTTGGTAAAAAATTACCGAAGCAATTAAGTGATCAAATTAGTTTGTGAGGTAGTGTGCTATTGGTGTTTGCAAAAATATGTTAAGTTAATTGTAAAAGAAAACAGTTTCAGGATATAGCTCGAGGATATTAAGCTATACCAATAATCAAACAATTGAGAAATAAAAGTAAAGGTTGACACTGGATATATGAGGAAAGCCCTTGATCAATCTAGATCTCGGCATAAAACCTCGGGAGCTGACAATCGTCGGCTGCCTTGTTCTTCTTATTGCTTTGAATAACAAGGATACAGTTGCAGGATAATGCTCAGATCGATTCTAAGTATTACAATGATTGTGAGTTGTGGGTGTTAGAGTGTAATCGCTGCTAGAAAAGAGAGTGTATGAGTAAGAGAGCTCTAAAGTGTGTGTGTTCCTACGATCTGGCATTCCCTATTTATAGGAATACAAGTAAACAAACTATCATATAATCTCAGGATACTTTTGGATATTCCTTCATGACCGTTGTAGACCTACTCTCCCGGCTTCAATGTCTTTCTTCCAACAATATTGAGCGAGTCTTCAGGAGAACTAGTCCTTGTGAACGTTGTAATCCTGCAGCCACAGCCTACAAGCAAATTGTTAGTAATAGCCAGGATACTACCTCAGGATGTTACCAATATCCTGGTTCGGTATCCTGATCATAAACAGCTATCATAAAATCAAGATACAATGTCAGGATATGGGCTCAGAATTTCACCCATAACAATTGTCCCCAAAAAATGTTGCCGTTGGGGATCCCTATCCGAACGGTTATATTTTTTAATCTTATCGAGGTCTTTAAGTGATTAGACGATTTGATTTGACGTGGTGCAACTTCCCAAGCTATAATCACTCATTACTTTGCCTATATCTTCTCATCACCCCTTCCTTTTAACTGTCATCCAGGAATTACGAAAAGGTACTTTCTCTTCCTTGTCTCTAATCTCCTTCATCTTCCTCTTTTCTTCCGCCGATCGGTAATGGCGAGACAAACCAGATCATCTTACGGCGATTCGGTCCCAACTTTCAAATCCCAGAACCTGCTCCAAAACCTAGAGCGGGAGGTTTGTTCATTTGATAATGCTTACTTGTCGGCCCTCCGATCATCCGGTATCTTCCCAGACGGAGCAGTTTTCTGGCCGTTTGGTTGGGATCTCCGATCAGACGCGTCGTTGACTGAGTGGTTCTGCTTACTTGCCTTCCCCTTCACGTTGGGTCTCCGGTTTCCTTTTTCTGATTTTATCATGGATTTCTTTTGCATTATTGGTCTCAGGTTTAGCTAAACCATGCCCATGGTTTGGAGAGTTTTAGTTGTTCTTGACCGGATCAAGAATAATCATGTCCCAGACCTCTGTATTAATGATCTCTCTGTGGCTTACCGGCTAAGATCCCACGGGTCTAGCAGGTTCTTGTTTTATTCCACCACCAACAACCCTCTCATCCTCCGGGCCACTAGGAATGAAGATGAATGGAAAACAAAATTCTTCTTTGTGAAAAGAAGTTCTATTTCTGGTGGAGAGAGTTTTCCGGTGAAATGGTTAACAAAGGGTAGGAGTTAGGGTTTTAGGACTATCCCCAAAAATATCTTGTTCAATATCCTGGACTGACATCCTTCTTTTGTTGTGCAGCGGAATTTAGAAAATTAGCACCTCCACTTTCCGACTCAGCGAAGAGGATTGAAGCCATCTACAAGCTACCTGAAATCGAGAGAAGTTTTGTTCCAAATCAAGCAACCTCAAGTCAACATTCAAGCTCTAACATGTCTGGTAAGGGTTTCTGTTCAACATCCCTGTATAAGTTTTGTTATTTAAGATATTGTATGACTAGGTTTAAGATTACTCCCCTCTTTATACAGACACCAGCAAGATGCCCGTTTTCTTGAACCTTGAAGAATTGGACAGCTACCCCATTCATGTCCAGGTCAAGAAAGAGACACCAGCCACCACTAGTTCAAAACCATTTGCTGCTCCCAAGCCTACTCCATAGCCAAGGGCCTGAGCCTCAAGCTCCAAGAAAAGAAAAGGTTCTGAGACTGCCACCGCTGCTCCTGAAGGTTTCTCTTATGAAGGCCTCAGCTTCACTGACTCCCTTGAGCCCATGACTTCCTTCCTCCACAAGGTAAAAATATTCTAACCCTATATCCTGTATGCATATGTTGATTCGATATCTTGGTTAGTTAGTACTAATCGATACTTGTGCTTTGCTTTGTAGGGCCTGCAACACCTGCTGAACCTTTACACCAAACCTTGTGAGGCGGTAAAGGTCCTAGAGGCCAGGATAAAGAAGGCCGAGATCACCATCTCAGACCAGGGAAAGATCGCCGACGCCAAGACCCAGTACTACGAAGATAAACTGAAGAAGGGCACCCAGGATAATGAAGTGAAGTTGGCCGCTGCCCAGGTTGGCTATGATATCCTTTCGAGATGGTGTCAAGAATTCAGCCGTTGTCTCCCTTCTCCAGGCCAGGATTAATATGGCGTATAAGGCCAAAGATGCAGGCTTCGAATGCCCAACCTGGCCGGTTGATTCTTGGGTTGCTAAGCTGAAGGATCTCGGAGGGAATCCTGTGCTATATCTTACCAAGTCTGGAGCTGGTGAGCCTTCGAAGGCAGCTGAGGCGGCGGTTGAAGCAGGAGAGAAGGTGGAGGCTGGAGCAGATGCTGGAGCGGATGCTGGTCAGGATGCTGGTGGTGATGGAGCCAAGAAGGTTGGTGAGGATGTTGCTGCATGAGGGCAGCGAAGTGGGCGATGATGGATAATGATGCCTAGGCCGGAGCCCACTTTTTAAATTTGAATGGTTTATGTTTGTCGAACAATTTACTCTTCCTGCATTTTACTTTTCCTGCACCCTGAACAATTTTAATTTCCTGCAAGCTTAGAACAATATAACAGTTGGAGGTGGAGAGATCCTGTGTTTTCAGGACGAAGCCTTCAACTGTTTATGTTAATATGTTTTTTGAACACTTTACATTCTTGGTGGATGAGTCTCAGTTTGAGATGAAGCCAAGAATGTAAACTTTTGAATCATTAATAATAGACTAACCTTTCGACCTTATCTTTGTGTTTTAATTTGTTCTGAATATCCTGCTCAGGATACTGGCATGATACTTAACTATTTATCATTTCCATTCAAAATGTTTGACACAAAGTTAGTTAAATACAACCCTTCTTAAAAAACTTAACTTGCTCAGATAAGGCCTTTAAACTTAGGAAAAGTAAGAATCCATACCAGAAACACTTACGCAGTAACCTTCATTCTTAAAATTTGGATCATTTAGGATTTCCCCTGTCTGTGCAGGATGTTGCATAAGTATATAGAATACTTGATTAGATTTCGTAACTTTTCATCAACGGATGTGTAAACACAATCGTAGTTTAACATATCTTTGGAACTTGTCCAAAATCCTTAGTTTTAATGGGGATAAACCCTTAATTCACTGGGGATAAACCCATGTTTTCGTGCACTACAGGCGGGAGTGTATAAACCCCAAGACTTAGAAAGGTGAAAACCTTTAAACCTTAGAGAGTATGAAAATACCCTTTCGTGAGAGAGGGTGATCAATCCTCATATACCATAAGGATCCAGGATATAGCCAATAATAACGAAATTGTCAGCCATTGTTACATGAACTGGTCCCGCCATCTTGAACTATACCCGGATAACTTGCGCTCCAGGCGGGGTGTTTAAACCCAATTTGTGAGAAAGGTGAATACGTTTAAACCATTGAAGCGATATAAATCCCTTAAACATGAGAGAGGGGGCTGATGGGTGGTCCATAGGACAACCCTTAATGATGTTAAAAGACGAATTTATCCTTCACTTAATCGCGTAATTATCTTGAATTAGATGACTATGGTTGCTTATGTTTCAGGTGCAGTTTAGGAGCTAAAAAGGGATAAAACGCTGCTTTGGACGGTTTGGAATGGAACGGGGCATGCATGGAAGGAAAGACGGAAAGAAACAAGAAAATCAGGGCTCCACCGTAATTTAGGGTGGTACCGTAACTTACGGTGGACCCTGAATCTGCCCAAATCTCACCGTACTTCAGTCTACTTTCACCGTAACACTTTTTGGTCCACCGTAACTTACGGTGGTACCGTACTTTACGGTGGAAATGACGGAAAAATGTGACTGCCTCACTAAAACAGTTTTTGTGGTGTCCTTTCACATTATCTCATCATTGGACGTTTTCTCTAGACATTGGGGGCGATTTTGCTTGATTGTGGTTGGTTCTAAACAATTTCTAAACATTCGGTTTGTATTTTTGATTCGTATGAACTTGGATATTGAAGTTATGATGATTCACCAAGCCATGTCCAGCTAAACTTCCGGTGATCATCTTAGGTGAAGGTTTCTCTAAAACTCTTGTTTGTTTGTTTCTTTATTTCTAGAATGATAACATTGTGTTTGCTTTGATTATCATGGTGTATGAGTAATTGATTGTAGCTTGTTAATTGGTATTGCAATTCTAGTCTAATTCGTACGTTCTTGGTGCCGTGGGCAACCGAGATATCACGGGAAGGGTTAGGGTTGGATATTGATTGATTGATCATCGGGAAACAACCTCGCATTCATATAATCCGAGTACTTTGTTCCCTTTTATCACAACAATTGTTTTTACACGAGTTATGTCTATGTAACTCTTTCTAGTTGGAATTTCACACAAGTGTTTAAAGAAATTGAATCCTAAGATGGTCATTTTTCCCCTAATCTGTTAAACAACCAATTTTGATTTGCAAGTAGTTAGTAATTTAGTTTTCTAAAACAAACAATCTAAATCATTGATCTTTAATTTCTGCGTTTTAGTCTAATTGTAGTTAAGTCGCAAAGCTATAACATCAACACATTTTCCACATACTCCCTGAGTTCGATACCCATTTACCACTATCTACTAGTTGTAATTTGGATTAAATTTGCGTGTACCACGACAGCACGTCAAGTTTTGGCGCCGTTGCCGGGGAGTAGTGCGCAACGTGTGTTAATTTAGTAGTTTTGTTTTTGTTATTTTCGGGTTTACGCTGGTTGTGTTTAGTGTGAAGGTACTTTCAGGTGTATGCATACTAGAGGCTCTCACAAGTCGTCACCACTATCGTTTGATCGGGAAATCAAGAGAACGCTAAGGCAAAACAGAGTTTTATTACGAGAAAACAGAATTGTTGGTTCACCTACCTCACCTATTACACCAAGAAACATCATGCAAGAATCTCAAGTACCACCCACAACGGGTCAAACGACCTCAACTTTCACACCTACTGCCACACAACCATCACTAAACACCACTATACCTAATACCACCATCGAACCTACTCCACGATTTGAAGTTACACCAACCAACACCACGCAACCGATCATGACTCAAAGTGCACCCAATCTTACCTTTAGCCCTTCCGTTACAATTCCACCATTGTCACACTTCTTTCCTCCAACTACGGGACAATCATCCTCTAACTTCACAATCGCACCAAATTCAACTATTGTGCATGCTACTTCATCCTTTAGACCACAAAACCAATCGGGTTTTCAATATTCAACTCTTCCCTTTGGGCAATCTTCGGGAATTCAAGGGGATGGTTATGACGATGAGTATGAAGAGGATTTTAGGGGATATGAAGAGGAAAATTTTTACTATGGGGGTGATGGAGGATATTTGGGACTACAAGGCAAAGCGGGTCAACAAAGTCAACCAATTCAACAATTTCAAAATATGGGTAGAGTACCGGTTGGAGTGCAACACATTAGACCACAAGGGCCACAATTGTAATGCCCTACACAACTACATCAAGTGCGGCCTCAAAATACACAACCGCAATTTCAAAGGCCGATTCAACAACAACCACCAATGCATCAATATCAATACCAACCACCATTTGCACCTCAAGTGCATATGCAAGGGCAAATGGGTCAACCGAGAGCACCATTGGGTGCACCTCAAAGACATCATCGGGAGGTTGTACGGGGGATCGAAGCTCACTTCCGGCCCATTATCACTAACAATCCTTCGCCGGTAGTAATTCCTCATCGTGCAGATGGAAGAACTTTTGAAGTCAGAACAACCGCCCTCCAAAGTTTACCAAAGTTCAAGGGGTTAGCAACGGAAGAACCCTACTTTCATTTGGAAACATACGTCTCCATTTGTAACACTATTGGAGGTCAATGGTTTTCTGCAGATGATGTCAAGTTGGTCCTTTTCCAGTTTTCCCTAGAAGATAAAGCAAAGAGATGGTTTCACACTTTGCCCTCCACGTCCATTTTTACATGGGCCGACATGCAGCAAATATTCTTGGATGAATATTACACTTCTCAAAAGACCAATGATACTAGAAGAGGTTTGAGAAGTTTTCAACAACAATCGGGGGAGATGTTTCATGAAGCCTTTGAAAGGTTTAATATGATGTTACGGAATTGCCCTCATCACGGGATCCAACTTTGGGAATTGTTGAATGCGTTTCATGAAGGGTTGAGTTCGGAGGATGCACGGGATCTAATGTCGATCACTAATGGTACATTCGGTACGAATTATGAACATGTTGATTGGGCATTTTTAGAACAAATGGCGGTGAATTCGAAGAGGAAAGCTCAATCTTCAAGGCGGGCAAGGCATGTGACACAAAGGCCACAAGTGCATGGAGTAGAGAGTGACAATGTTCAAACCACAAACCAAGTGTACAACATGTGCACCAATTGCAATGAAATAGGCCATACGGCGGAAGCCTGTGTAGTGGGGGTGGTTGATGAGCAAGTAGAGGAAGTTAATGCAATTCAAGGAGGGGGTGGTCGAAATTTCAAGATGAACTCCAACACATATCACCCCGGGTTACGAAATCATCCTAATTTCCGTTATGGGAATGCGGGCAACCAAGCTAACCCAAACTTTCAAGGAGCTCAAGGTAACTTTGCACCTCGTCAACAATACAATCAAGGCAATTATCGGGGTGGAAACAACTATGGTTATCAAGGGCAATTTCAACAAACGGGTCAAGGTGGTTCGGGTCAAAGTTCATCAAGCGGAAATGAAGTCATGGATATGCTTAGGGCTATGCAACAAGATATGCAAAAGCGGAATCAACTCGATGAAATTCGAATGCAAAAGGATGAGGTTCGTGACAAGAGTATCCAATCACTAGCAACCCAAATGGGTCAATTAGAAACCGATGTGGCAGAATTGAAGAAAAACAAGGGTCAACTTCCGAGCGACACCAAGGTAAATCCTTCACACGGTTCGTCAAGAGGTAACAATGTTAATATTAGTCATGTTAGTGTATTGAGAAGTGGAAAAGAATTTAAAGCAAATTTGTCACCAGGTTTGGTCGAGGGGGTAGTTGAGGATGTCACGGGTAATGAAAGTGACGATGATGAAGTTACACCGGTTAAACCTAAAGAATCAAATGTTAACAAACCGGGGTTGGGTGAAAATGAAAAGAGTGAAAAAGTTGAGGGTGAACCAAGTCAATTCCCGTTTCCATCGGCTTTACTTGACCCGGGTAAGAAAAACTTTATTGCATCAAGAGGTCCCCAAAAAGAAGAATTGTGGGACATGTTTAAACAAGTAAAAATCAATCTTCCACTACTTGATGCAATAAAACAAGTACCCGCTTATGCTAAATTTCTAAAGGAATTATGTACACAAAAAAGGCAACAAAAGAAAAAAATGCCTAAGCGGGTAGACTTGACTGGGAAATTAAGTGCGGTTTTGAACGGGGAGCTTCCCCCTAAGATCAAAGATCCAGGTACGCCGTTGATAAATATACAAGTTGGTAATTTTCAAATGGCAAAGGTGTTACTTGATCTTGGAGCCGGGGTGAGCATTTTACCGGGGGGCTTATATGACCAATACGACTTTGGTCCGCTAGCAAGAGTAGAGACAACGGTTGTTTTAGCCGATTTGTCTCATAAGCTACCCCGAGGGATGGTTCAAAACGTGATTGTGAAAATTGATGAGTTCTATTACCCAGTTGATTTTTTAGTCTTGGACTACTCATCCGCGGACCCAAAACAACAACAAAATGTCATTTTGGGTCGGCCATTTTTGAGCACCGCGCATGCTGTGATCGATTGTAGATTTGGTACAGTCGATATAACTTTTGGGAATCGAAAAATGTGCTTGAATGTTTTTACTAACAATTCTGATGCTTTTGGTGTTGATGAGTGTTTCATGGCAGATTAGTCAATGGATGCAACCCGCACGAGTATGAGGAGGATGGCATAGATATTTGTTTGTGTGATTTTTCTGAACAGGTACATGTGTGCACTAGGGGTTGAAGAAGAAAAGCAGGATGTTATGGCTTTGAAGGAAGGTCGACCGCCATGGACTCACCAATTCGAAAGCTTGCCGGTGGAAATAAACTCGAGTACTAGACCATCATAAGAAAAACCACCAAGGTTGGAGCTCAAAGACTTGCCAAGCCATTTGAAGTATGCGTTTTTAGGGGATAATGACACACTACCAGTCATTATTGCCTCTAATTTAGAGATGGCGCAAAAACAAGCTTTGTTGGAAGTTTTGAAGGAAAACAAGGGAGCTATTGGATGGACAATTGCCGATCTCAAAGGAATTAGTCCATCCATCGTCATGCACAAGATTATTACCACCGAAGATGCAAAACCGACACGAGAAGCTCAAAGGCGATTGAATCCGAACCTACGGGAGGTAGTAAAGAAAGAGGTAATACAATGGTTGGACGCGGGAATTATCTATCCGATTTCGGATAGCGCTTGGGTAAGTCTTACCCAAGTTGTGCCTAAGAAGGCCGGTATTCAAGTAGTCAAGGATGAAAGTGGTGAACAAATTGCCACCCAACCGGTCACCGGGTGGCGTGTATGCATTGACTACCGCAAATTGAATACCGCCACTTCTAAGGACCATTTCCCGCTACCTTTCATTGACCAAATTATCAAAAAAATATCGGGTCAAAATTATTACTACTTTTTGGACGGGTATTCGGGTTACAATCAAATAGCAATACACCCGGATGACCAACACAAGACCACCTTCACTTGTCCATATGGTACCTTTGCCTTTCGGCGAAGGCCATTTGGCTTGTGCAATGCACCGGCAACCTTCCAACGATGTATGATGAGTATTTTCTCGGACATGGTTGGAGAGTCGCTTGAAGTGTTCATGGATGACTTTTCAATTTTTGGCACTAGTTTTGAATCATGTCTCAACGAATTACAAAAGGTTTTAAAAAGGTGTGTTGAGAAAAATTTAGTGCTAAGTTGGCAGAAAAGTCACTTCATGGAGCAAGAGGGTATTGTGTTGGGTCATGTGATATCGGAGAGGGGCATGGAGGTGGACAAGGCAAAAATACGGGTAATGTCATCTTTGCCACCACCGAAAAATGTTAAAGGGGTAAGATCATTTTTGGGACACGCGGGATTTTATAGACGTTTCATAAAAGGGTTTAGTGTTATCACCAAACCTTTATGTAACTTATTATTAAAAGATGTTCCATTTGATTTTACTAATGAGTGTTTGCAAGCCTTTAATGTTTTGAAGGAACATTTGGTCAAAGCTCCTATCTTGCAACCCCCGGATTGGTCAAATCCATTCGAGATCATGTGTGACGCAAGCGACACTACAATTGGTGCAGTTTTGGGTCAACGAGTTGATAAGAAACCGGTGGTAATTTACTATGCAAGCAAAACTTTATCCGAGGCACAACTGAATTACACCACAACCGAGAAGGAATTATTAGCGGTGGTGTATGCTTTGGATAAGTTTCGCTCATATATTTGGGGGAGCAAAGTTGTGGTATATTCGGATTATAGTGCGGTTCGATACTTGATGGAGAAAAAAGATGCGAAGCCCCGTTTGATTCGATGGGTGTTGTTATTACAAGAGTTCGATTTAGAGATCCGGGACAAAAAGGGAAGTGAGAACGTAGTGGCGGATCACTTGTCTCGGATCCCGGTGGAAGGAATTGATGATATTAGTGAGATAAATGAGAGGTTCCCCGACGAGCAACTTCTAGCCGTTTCCACTTTTGTTGCACCGTGGTACGCTCACTACATAAATTACTTAGCCACGGGTGCCATCCCAAATCATTGGACCAAGAAGCGAAGACAACAATTTATGGTCCAAGTGAAGCAATATATTTGGGATGAACCGGATCTTTTCAAGATCGGGCCGTATCAAGTTATTCGGAGGTGTGTTCCCGAAATAGAAGTGTTGGAAATTTTGACTCATGCCCACTCATCCGCATATGGACGTCACTTTAGCGGGCATAAAACGGGTTATCGGATTCTCTCATGTGGGTTTTATTGGCCCACTATTTTCAAGGATGCGTATGAGTTCGCAAGAAATTGTGTAAATTGCCAAAGGATGGGAAGCATTTCCTAGAGGGATGAGATGCCATTGCAACCAATTTTGGTTGTAGAAGTGTTTGATGTATGGGGCATTGACTTCATGGGTCCCTTTCCAAATTCCAACGGGTTTTTATACATTTTGGTGGCAGTAGATTACGTATCTAAGTGGATTGAGGCTATTGCAACAAGAACAAATGACCACTCGGTTGTTTGTAAGTTTGTTCAATCCAACATCTTCTCCCGTTTTGGTATTCCGAGGGTCATTATCAGTGACGGAGGGTCACATTTCAAGAATTTTAACTTCGGAAAATTATTAAAGCGATACAGTGTGAATCACCGGATTGACACACCTTACCATCCGCAAACGAGTGGACAAGTCGAAGTGTCCAACCGTCAAATAAAAGAAATCCTCATAAAGACGGTGAGAACGGATAGGAAGGATTGGTCTAGCAAGTTAGACGATGCATTGTGGGCATACCGAACGGCCTACAAGACTCTGATTGGCACAACACCTTACCGGATGGTTTATGGAAAGGGTTGTCACTTGCCAATGGAGTTAGCGCATCGGGCATATTGGGCAATCACCACGGTAAACGCAGATTATAATGAAGCGGGAAAGATGAGAAAGTTGCAATTGTGTGAAATCGAAGAACTTAGAGATGAGGCATATGAGTGTGCATCGGCTTACAAAGACAAACTCAAGAAAGTACACGATGCAAAATTGAGGAAGAAAACCTTTGAAGTGGGTTAAAAGGTTTGGTTGTATAACTCAAGACTCAAGATGTTTGCGGGCAAGCTTAAAAGCAAATGGATAGGCCCGTATGTCGTTTGGCGAGTTGGGAGGTTTGGTGATGTAGATATCCAAGACGAGCAAATGAACAAACAACAAACGGTGAATGGTCATCGCTTGAAGCCATACTTGGAGGGGAAAGACATAAACAACTTGGAGCTTGACAAAGTGGGCTACATTCTATGCCCGGTCGATGAGGAACAACTATGAGAGGCCCAGGTTTGGTAGTGTAAATAGTTAGCATTTTATTTTGTTTTGTTTTGTAGAGTTTGCACAATTGCCGTATTTGGTTGAAGTCCGTGTTCGAAACAAGTGTGGGGATATTCGGGTCACGAATTGCTCTAACATTGTGTTGAGGACAACACGGGACTTTCGAGGGGGTAGGGAAATTTTTACATACATGTTTTTGTAAAATTTTAAAAACCCAAAAAAATTGAAAAAACTGAAAAAATATAAAAAAGGCACTTGAAAACTGCATTTTTAAACAAACCAGGAATGCCCAGGTACCACCGTAATTTACGGTGGTACCGTAATTTACGGTGGTCAGTGAAAAAATGTGGGCTTTACGGTAAAAGGCTACTGAGTTACGGTGGAATTTTGGTGCCAGCATCCACCGTAATTTACGGTGTCCACCGTAATTTACGGTGGACCTGGCGAATGTATGGGTCATTCCGGGTTCTGCTGTTACATAAAAAAAATAAAAAAATAATAAGTCACGTGAACTTTACCCTAGCCACACGATTTTCTGCTTCTTCCCTCACCACTAATACCATCTCTCACTTTCAATTACCCCACAAGATCCTTCAACCTCCATAACCTTCTTCAACCTTCCAAGCTTCATATCTCCTTCAATTCTCAGTCAAATCAAGTGAAATTTAGGTCTAACTTGACTAATTTTTCACGTACTTGCTGATTTTGCCAAGAGATTTGCGAAAAAACGAAGTTTTCAGGTCCAAATCACAAACCCTAGGTCCGAAAATTTTGGGGGTTTTTGAAGTTCTTGCTTCACTTGCGTTTCTTACATCTTCAAACAAAGGTATGAAGTTTATTTACTATGTTTTGTTGATGCATTGTGAGAAGGAAGGTTATTGTTGTTACTCGCTATTACCCACTTGCTTGTTCTTAGATTTTGTTATGAGAATGATTACTTGAAAATGGTTAAGGTTTGTAGATGTAGGTTTGATGCTTAAAGTAGTGAACTTTTGGGGATCTCTACATTGTAGAGACACCATGCCCAAATTTTGAGAAAATAATTATAACATTTTTGGTTCACTAACATCTACAACCATAGTAACAAGCAAGTGTGGGGATATTTTGAAAAAAAAGGGTTTAACTTTTTATGTTTGGTTGTATTGTTTGCTTTAATGTGTGCAGGAAAATGGTAAAAACGAAGGAAAGAGCGGGAGCTAGTTCATCTTCTTCGTCGAAAGGCAAGGGCAAACAGCCGGAGGTACAACCAAAGAAGAGGCAGTACTTGGGTAGAGTTAGCGAGAGTGAAAGCGAAGATGAAGAGATGGTCGAGTTGGATCCGACTAACAAGCCAAAATGGGAGTCGGGTCCGTTGGATGAGCAACCGGAAGAATGGCAGCCAACTCTATACCATGATAGTATGAACCGATTGAAAAACAAGGCAGCCGCATTCATTTGTGAAAGGGAGGTGAGAGAGGTTGAATTTGGGCCATTCAACGTGTTTGCCCAATTCCGCGCCCTAGGATGGGAGTCGGCTCTAAGTTGCTATGACAAGGATAGCAAGAATTTATTCATGGATGAAATTCAAGAATGGATGGCAACCCTCAAGTGCAACACATACGATAGGCCATCACAAATGAAGTTAACGGGTGAAGTGAATGGGATTCCGGTAGAGATGTCTTTCAATACACTAAAGAAATTGGGGAAATATGACAGTTTTCCGGCTCGTGACTACTTGATTCCTAGTCTTGATGACCTTTTGGTAAAACCAGAGAAGCATCCTCGTTGGAATGATATGTTAGCGGCATTGTTCTTGCCCGGTACTTATAGTGGAGTCTTGTACCGAAAGAACTTGAAAATTGAAACGAAGTTGTTGTTAGCCATTTGCATCTTGAATGTCATACCGAGAGGAGGAGATAAGGAGCAAGTGAGGTACCCAGAAGTACCCGTTCTTTATTCGTTACTTAATGGGTCGCTGCGTTTTCCAATCTGATACTTCATTATGAACCATCTCTGGATTTGTCGAAACAAGTTGGGGAGAGATATTGTCCCATATTGCCGAATTATCATGGGATTGATGAAACAGCAAAAGGCAATTACGTCGGAGGATAGGGGACACCCGAAAAGGCATCAGCCTTTTACATTACAGAAGATGGGTATCGGGTGGACCTACACCCAATCGGAAAGGTATCATAAACTCAAGTCGGAGGGTCAGCGATGGCGAGCACTGAAAGTTGATGCGAGAGCTCTTCTGCCGGGAGAGGCGGACGAACCAGAAAGTGATGCGGAACTTCCAAGTGGTGATGAGGATTATGTGGATGAACCTCATGGTGGTGCGAATGTGAATGTGGGCCAAGGGGGCCCAAGTGGAGGACATGGTGGTGCTTTTTATGATTACACGGAGCGTTCATATGAGCCAAATTGGGCTTATGATGGCACGATGCAAGAAGTTATCGAGCACCAACGTCCTCCGGCACCCATTTTCGAGTCATGGTCGGGTTCGGAGCGCACGTTATTTGATCAACAAACGATGATGAGTGCTAGCATGGAGCGGTCTTTGAAGCATAACTTCGATCGTCAAGAAGCATGGAATCGTGCACACGCTTACTCCTATGAGCTCGAGATGAACAACCGGTATTAAGATGACCAAGCAAGAAGGATGCATGCAGATTGGCATGCCGGGCGGCCCGTGGTTGTTGATCCACCTCCGGTGGATTATGCATCTTTACCACCCTACGATGGTAGTGTATCATATCCAACCCCGTCGCTCCATCACTCACAATGGTTAGACCCACAGCAACAACAAGGAGCATCCCAACAAGGTGGAAGCGGTAGCGGTGCATTCGGCTTTGGAAGATGGAACGAGATGATGTCTTCCATTTTTGGACCGCCGCAACCGCGTTATTATTAGTCAGGTGGTGTTCTTTCTTGTACATTTTGTGAATATTTGTTTGGTTTATTATGTTTATGGTCGGGTGGTTGGGTGGTGTTAGTTTGCTAGTTGTTTGGTTTTGTATCGGGTTGGTGCTAGTTGGTGGTGTTATGTCTTTAAAAGAAAAAAAATATATATATAAAATGAAAAATCCCAAAAAGAAATTTGTGGTTTGAGTGTTGAGCTTTCATGTGGTGTTGAAAAGTTTAAGCGATCAAAGCCTCTCAAAACCATACATTGGGGTCAATGTATCCCAAGTGTGGGGATGAGGGGAATTTTTGAGATTTTTGAAAAAATTTTAAATCAAGCGAAACAATGTGAGAATTTGAACATCTTGGATTAACCCCAATTGATGCACCGGCAACCCTTAATACCCTTTATTCTTGGTGAGAGTTGAAGCCACACATGTAAATAAATAATACTTGTCTTTGATGAGAGTGGCTATGGGTGGGGGTGCATTAGAACTTGTGCCTTGATACGGTTTGAGTCCTTAGTCAAATATGAATGCGGAAAGGATAAGGGCATTTAGGTAGCCTCGTCTTTAGTGTGTGTGAGTGTGGGATTTGGGGGGTTAGACCTCATAAATTATATATATGAGCATGGTTGCGAGAGGGGCGGGGGTTTGGACATTTAGTTGCCCAATTTTGTGCCTAAAAGCCTATCGTTTGTTACCCCCTAGCTAGTTACCTAAAAATTTACCCAACTTGACCTGGTCTATAGTGTTAGTGATTGTTAGTAGTATGTAATTTAATTTGATGCTATGTTAAAAAAAATCAGAAAAAGAAAAGAAAAAAAAAAGAGAAAAAGCAATGAAAAATGAAAAAAAAGAGAGAAGTGTGATGTTTAGTTGTCTTGTACATAGTAGTTAAGCGTGTAGTTGTTTGTTTATTTTATCGTGTAATAAAAGTCCGGGTTAAGTTTTCGCTACTTCATATATATTCCATTTCCTACCCGTACACCTAGCCACGTTACAACCTTAAAAGTCCCTTTGATTTGCATTCATGTTTGACACATTTTAGGAGAAAGAGCAATTTAGGTACAAGCTTATAGTTGTGCAACCGCCTGTTAGCCCTTGTGTGTCTAGCTTATAGTTGCTAGTGCTTACTTGTTGCCGAGAGGAGAGACATAGCGAGGGGTGCGTTATTTTGGGTGTTAAGAAAGGGTTAGTAAAAGGACTACATGTTTATGCTTGGTTTACATTGATCGCTTGTTTTGAAAATGATTTGATGAGTTGCTTGGTACAAGCAACGGTTAAGTGTGGGGATGTGACGGGTGGTCCATAGGACAACCCTTAATGATGTTAAAAGACGAATTTATCCTTCATTTAATCGCGTAATTATCTTGAATTAGATGACTGCGGTTGCTTATGTTTCAGGTGCAGTTCAGGAGCTAAAAAGGGATAAAACACTGCTTTGGACGGTTTGGAATGGAACGGGGCATGCATGGAAGGAAAGACGGAAAGAAACAAGAAAATCAGGGCTCCACCATAATTTACGGTGGTACCGTAACTTATGGTGGACCTTGAATCTGCCCAAATCTCACCGTACCTCAGTCTACTTTCACCGTAACACTTTTTGGTCCACCGTAACTTACAGTGGTACCCGTAATTTACGGTGGAAATGACGGAAAAAATGTAACTGCCTCATTAAAACAGTTTTTGTGGTGTCCTTTCACATTATCTCATCATTGGACGTTTTCTCTAGACATTGGGGGCGATTTTGCTTGATTGTGGTTGGTTCTAAACAATTTCTAAACATTCGGTTTGTATTTTCGATTCGTATAAACTTGGATATTGAAGTTATGATGATTCACCAAGCCATGTCCGGCTAAACTTCCGGTGATCATCTTAGGTGAAGGTTTCTCTAAAACTCTTGTGTGTTTGTTTCTTTATTTCTAGAATGATAACATTGTGTTTGCTTTGATTATCATGGTGTATGAGTAATTATTGTAGCTTGTTAATTGGTATTGCAATTCTAGTCTAATTCGTACGTTCTTGGTGCCGTTGGCAACCGAGCTATCACGGGAAGGGTTAGGGTTGGATATTGATTGATTGATCATCGGGAAACAACCTCGCATTCATATAATCTGAGTACTTTGTTCCCTTTTATCACAACAATTGTTTATACACGAGTTATGTCTATGTAACTCTTTCTAGTTGGAATTTCACACAAGTGTTTAAAGAAATTGAATCCTAAGATGGTCATTTTTCCTCTAATCTGTTAAACAACCAATTTTGATTTGCAAGTAGTTAGTAATTTAGTTTTCTAAAACAAACAATCTAAATCATTGATCTTTAATTTCTGCGTTTTAGTCTAATTGTAGTTAAGTCGCAAAGCTATAACATCAACACATTTTCCACATACTCCCTGAGTTCAATACCCATTTACCACTATCTACTAGTTGTAATTTGGATTAAATTTGCGTGTACCACGACAGCACGTCAGGGGCCAATCCTCTAGTCTTTCTATTCATCTTGAGTAAATATCCTGGAGTATCATCCTGAAGCGTATCCCTACAAAACACCTTCAAACTAAGGTGGGTGTTAGCTTGGCTAACACACCTCCGATGCTTAAGTCAGTACAAGGTTTCAAAAAAAAAATAAATAAATTAAATTAAACATATTTAAATAAGATAGAATTCATACCATCCCAAGTCAGAATTCAAATTCTAAACTCACTTGTAATAAGCCTTAAGGTGTATGGCATTCCAGGATCTTGGCAACATATCCCCCTCCATGGTCTTGAGCCGGTATGCTCCCTTTCCAGATTCTGATTCAATTTTATACGGTCCTTCCCATTTTGGGGCTAATTTCCCATCAGAGGATTGGTCGTATTCTAAAACGCTTTTCTCAATACCCAATCTCCAACTTGGAATCTCCTTGTCCTTAAATTCTTATTGTATGACTTGGCTATCCTCTGCTGGTATGCCGCCATCCTTAGCTTTGCTGCATCCCTTGTTTCATCAACAGTATCTAACTCTTGACATAAGACTTCAGGATTTGTTTCAGGTTCCCGTAGGCTCGATCTAGCTGTAGGTATCACCATTTCTGTTGGGATCACTATTTCTGCCCCAAATACCAATAAGACTGGGGTTTTCCCAGTAGCATTCTTCACAGTTGTTATGTCTGCCCATAGGACAAATGGTAATTCTTCCGCCCATTCTCCTTTTTTGGCACATAACCTCTTCTTTAAGTTGTTGACGATTATCTTGTTTGAGGATTCTGCTTGTCCATTAACTTGAGGATGCACTGGTGTCGACGTAGTCATCTTAATTCCCCATCTTTTACAAAAATCTGTAGTCCTTTTACTGATGAACTGAGAGCTGTTATCACAAATTATCTCGGCTGGTACCCCGAATCTTGTCAGGATATTCCTCTTTATGAAGGATACCACTTCTTGATCCCTAACCTGGACAAAGGCTTCTGCTTCAACCCACTTGGAGAAATATTCGATCATTTCCAACATGAAAACTGTTTTGGTCAAAAATCACACAAGGATAATGCAACCAAATCTGATTTTGTAAGGAATGATGCTTGGCTAATTGTATGAACAACAAGTATATGAAATCAATGATGAACACCGAGATTTATACGAGGAAAAAGCCCTTGATCTTTAGAAGATCTCCGACATAAAAAACCTCGGGTGATGGAAACTACCGATCACCAAATATATTGCAAAAATAGCAGTGATCCTTGTACAACTTCGGAAGAAAACAAGCTCAATACATTGAATTGCTAGTGTAAGTGTGTGTTTTTGCTAAGTGTTTGCAGAGAATTCGTGTTTTGTGTGTTGTTTCTGTGGTGTGTACGAATTGTGTCTCTAATGAGCTTGTTTCCCCTTAAAAAGATAAGAAATATAAATGAACAAACTTTCCTAAAAAGGTGGAAATGGCCCATGTTCTCCAAAAACGGTTATATTTCTTCATTATGCACGTGCCTAAAAGCATATTCCACGAGATTCCAGCAAAGAAGTGGTCCACTACGTCCATTACCTGCATTTACACATTAAAAACGTGCAAAACATAAGCTCTGTTAAGGATCCTCGGACTCGTGATCCTTAGACTCGTGATCCTCAGACTCTGGATCCTCAGACTCTCTGCATCAGCCATTAAGCATCCGTGATCCATGCCTAGTGTCAGGATAGATGATCCTTAGCATAAAATTCATGCCCTAACAATTGCCCCCAATATGGCAGTTGTGATAAGGATTCACAGCTGTTATATTTCCGTCAGAAGCGGACTAGCCGTTGTTGCTGGTAACTAGTCGTTACACCACTTGTCGTCACTGATAAGACCTGCTATAATCATCATTGCAGAATATAGAGTTAGAGATAACTCCTCAAGTGCCTTTACAGATCAGAAGATCCTTCCGTTCGTGGAGAATGAATCCTTCTACACAGTTTGCTATTAACATTCCTGCACTTTAATTTCTGCATAGACACTTTAACTGTTAGATAGCCCTGTCCGGCCTGGGTGGATGGTCCACGGTTTTGCTGGTGAAATCCAGGCCAGATGATTTTGATACATAATGAATAGGTAATAACATTAAACTTTTTTAGCTACATCTATAGTTGTTTCTTCCCTTTTTATTTTTCATGTATGCTTTCTATTTTAAAAAATATCATCTCCAAACAACTGGAAAGTTATTGAAAATCTGATGATAATGTTACACTTTTAACAGAAAACTTGAAGTGTTCATATAAATGTGGATCAATGATCCTTAACCAAAAAGGATAAGAGACAACTTACAACTTCGAAAAAGTTAGAATATAACATACCAGAGAATCCAAGTTAGGATTCTATATCCTTGTAAATTATTGCTGAATAAGCAAACTATGAAAAGTAAAGCTTCTAGGATCAAGGATCCTTATCATCAGAACTTGTATAACTTTAGACAGTAGTTTCTAGGGTGAACGATCATGGATCCTTGAACAGTAGGCAGGATAATGGGTGGTGGATGGATCCTCTGTTTGGGGGATGAAGCCACTCGTTATCCTTTCGTCTTTTATTTTCTGCACTACCAAGACCCGTAAACAATGGACACCCTTTGCCAACCCATGTGGATGGGCCACGTTTTGCTGATAGAAACGTGGGTTGACAATTTTGACAACCTTAAAAGGTTTAATATTTTGTGAATAAAATAACTTTAACTTTTTGGCTATCTCCCGTGTTGCTATCCTTATGTATCCTTTAGTTTTCAATTGTTGTGATATACATTTGTTTGAATAAGAAAAGTTAAACAAATTAAGTTTAAGAATTTTAGGATATGATCCAGGATCAAATATCCTATAGTTGAAAAGTTCCGAAAAGTAGTATATTTTAAGGATCATAAGTTCAGTTGTCAAAGTTTAAGGGTTATTCAAATGAATAATGAATAAAATCAAAATAGTTAAGGATCATACCTGAGAATCCAAGTTAGGATCCTAACCTTGATCATTGTAAACAGGATAACCATAAGACAAACCTTAATGGAAGGTAAGGATCAAGGATCCTTGGTCGTTTGTTTCCAAAAACCTGAAATAGGATACAACTTGGGACTAAGCCAATATAAGATAAGAGTTATCAACTGGGGACAAGCCCAACAAACTGGGGACAAGCCCAAATAAACTGGGGACAAGCCCAAATAAACGGATGTAAACTGGGGTCAAGCCCATATAAACGGATGTAAACTGGGGTCAAGCCCATATAAACGGATGTAAACTGGGGCCAAGCCCATATAACTTGTGTAAACTGGAGTATGGCCCTCACTGGCGACTATCCAAACTTGAGCGACATGAAAATGCCGAAACCTTAGCTAACGTGAAAACGTTAGAAACCTTAGGAACGGATATATGGTACGTCTACCATTATACGTAGGATCCTGGGTACAGCCAGTACAATGAAATTGTTAGCCCCTAAAACGAGTACTGGTCGCACTGCCTTGAACTGCACCAGGATCATCGTGCGCTACTGGCGAAACTGGGGACAGGCCCAAACTGGGGACAAGCCCAAAACTTTGGAGAGTTGGCCAACCACTTTGATCTTCTGTAAAACGATAACAACTCTGCAAAAGCTTAAACTTTGTGAAAATAGATGTTAACTGCTTAACATCTTTAACTTATGATAAGTAATAAGTATAAAATGAATGAAAATGAAAATGAAAGTAATGTGTTACCAAATGTAGAATCATATATCCTTTGAGGATCCTGGATCCTTAATCAGAATACCGGTATCGCTGAGGATCTCTGATCCTTCTTACTTAAAGTATTTTTTGAGATGAACAGCATTCCAAGCTCTTGGTAGGAGATCACCATTCATTGTTAACAAATGATATGCCCCCTTTCCTGATTCAGCTTCAATTAGATAGGGGTCTTCCCACTTTGGTGCTAGCTTGCCATCAGAAGAATTTGTAGTGTTCTGGAATGCTTTTCTTAGCACAAAATCACCAACTTGAAATCTGCTAATCCTGACATTCTTGTTGTATGCTCCAGCTATTCTTTGTTGATAACTGGCCATCACTTCCTTTTCTCTGACTTGAGCAAAAGCTTCTACTTCTATGCATAGGATGCAGAGGCTCCGCTGGGTGTTGAAGGATATTGCTATGTCTTTGACAAGCATCACATTTCTTTGTGTATTCCACAGCATACTTCTTCCTCGTAGGCCAATAGCATCCTGTTCTGAGGATCCTTAAGAATAGTGCTCTGCCCCCAGTGTGGTTTCCACAATCTCCTTGACTTTGAAAGCTTTAGGATTTTGTCCTGTAGGGATCTCTCCATGTTGTATATATCTTAGGATTGGAAGGATCCAGGATCCTGAATTCGACTGTGCAGGATCACCAGGTATGATTGCAGAATCCTCCACTATCTCCATGGCTGCGTGATCCTCAATTGCCGGAGTTAAAACATGGGTGATGAGTATTTTTCACATCTTCTGGCATCTTTAGGAATGATCCAAGGTTAGTTAAAGCGTCAGCTTCTGCATTTTCTTCCTTGGGTACCTGTGGTAGACTGAAAAAAGCAAAAGAATCTGCCAGTTTCCTGACTATTTCTAAGTACTTGATTAGCTTTTCACATTTGACAGTGTAAGAACTGTTATAATTGTTTTGGTTAAAAATCTAATGAGGATAATACAACCAAACTCTTAGTTACGGGGAATGATGCTTGAAATGAAGAACAATAATAAGGATCACTTCGATGTAAATTGCACAAACAACACAAGGATTTATACGAGGAAAAAGCCCTTGATCAATGAATGATCTCCGGCATAAAAAACCTCGGGTGATGGAAACTACCGATCACCAAGCTCAAATAAATCAATAAAAGTTTACAACTTCGGATAGTGACGAGCTAAGTACAAGGATCACTATGGTTAATCGTGTAAAAGTATGAAATTTGTTAAGTGTTTGTTGAGAGCTTTGAGACTGCAATTGCACGAGAGTGTGTGTGTAAACGAAAATGGCTAAGTGTTCTAATTTTAGCTCGTCACCCCTTTTAAAAATGAAAGCTAACTAAGCTAACTAATTGTCCGACTTTTGTGCCATGCTCCCACGTTCTCCACAACGTCCATTTCTATTCAAATGTGTGCGAAATATCCGTGGAATATTCCATAGTAACGTTGCCAAGACCAAGTCAAGCTCAATACTCCTGCAAAACAATACGAAACACAAACAGCCAATCGTTAGTATGAGGATCCTTAGGGTGATCCATGACCCTGATCCTGAAGCTCTTCTGAGGATCACTATCTGTCACAGAAGTAAGGATCACTTATTAGGATAGCAAATAAGGATCACTAATTGTTAGCAAATCCTCCCCTAACAATTGCCCCCAAAATATAAGGAGTAAAATGTAAAATTAACGAGTTATGTTTTCTTGATCTTATCTGCAACAAACTCAACGGATTTATAGCCGTTAATATCGAACTATCCGTTGCATTATGACGTCACAGAAGTGACACCCCTGCAAAAATCATGATTATAAATAGGAGATATGGATATGATCGTATGCATTTAAATTCCAAAGCTACTCCCTTTATAACCGCATTCAGAAGATCAAACAGGTATTCTCCTCTTCATCTTCTCTCTTTACTTGCTCTGTTTTTCTTCTCTTTTCAATTATTCTGTTCAAAATGTTGCCCCGGAACTCCCCTGCCAAGGATCACCAGAAAGAAAGCCCCTTCAAGAGTCAAGGGATCATCACAGATTCCGCTAAAGAACGCTGCATTTTCACCGATCCTCAAATTGACAGGGTCCGGTATTGTTTTCCCGCAAACACCGTGTTCAAACCCTATGATCCTACTGCCCTGAGCGATCACACTTCTGATTCATGGGTTGCCTTCCCTGTGACCCCGTTTGCCATAGGCTACACATATCCCTTTCCAGCTTTCACCCAATCCTTCTTTTCCCTGACCGGCATATCTTACATCCAAGCCATGCCGATGATCTGGAGGGTTTTGTATACCCTTGAAAGGATCATCGAGCAGGAGGGGATAGATTTAGGCATGGCTGAGTTTGGAGAACTGTATGAACTTACCACCTTCGGTTCCCATCGCTATCTGTTCAAACGAAAACCTGGGGAGGAGCACCCAATCTTCAAGGCTACCAAGAACGATACCAACTGGAAGCGGCGCTTCTTTTTTGTGAGAAGAGATACCATCCCTGACGGGAAGGATTTACCCAAGAAGTGGGCTACCCACGGTAGGATGGAGGATCCTGAGAAGGATCACCATAGAACTTATCCTACAGAATAAGGATCACTGACATTCTTTTGTTTTCTTGTTGTGCAGCTATCTCCGTTTCACACCTCAGATTAACTCCTGCTGCTAAAGAGAGACTCTTGGCCTTCAAGAGACTTGATCCTAAAACAAGAACTTTCAAGACTACCACCCAAGATTCTCAGGAAGTATCCTCTGGTTCTGTCACGATGTCAAGTAAGTATCCTTGTTTAAAGATTCAATTAAATAATGAAATTCAAGTAAAATTAAGATACTTATCTTGTTTTGGTTGTGTAGGTGCTGGAAAATCCACCAAGTCTGCTTCAAAGTTCAGCATCACCGATCTCACCAATGTCAAATCCTCAAGGAAGAAGACTCCTGCTAGCCCAACTGCTTCAATCCCCAAGGCACCCCTCAGAGGAAAGGGAGGCAAGAAGAGAAAGGCTTCCGAAGCTGAGGATCTGCAAGGCCTCCCCTTGATCCGCCAACAATTCATGGACTACTTCAATGAGGTAAGGATCACTGTCCCTGCTTGTACATCCTGCTTGTTTGAGGATCATTTGGTTCTGACATTATCCTCTGTCTTCCTTGCAGAAATTTGCTGAGATCGAAACCTATGTTGGCCACGTTGAGGATCAGGATAGCAAGATTGCTGATCTTCAACAGGTTGCCGTGCTGAAGGACCTCAAGATAGCTGATCTTCAGAAGGATCTCCAGAACACCAAGAATGAGGCTGCCAAGATGCTGATCAACTTTGACTATGAGAAGCACGAGATCACCCAGGATGTCAAGGTCTCCGCTGCCATAGCAATGTACAAAATCCAGCTGCAAATGGCCATGGAAGCTCAGGATCCTGCTTTCGATAAGAGCACCTGGGATGTGGAGGGCTGGAAGGCAAGGTTGGCCGAACTGGAGGACGATGAAGAGGCTGAGGAGATCCTGACACTTGAGGCTGGAGGCAGTGGCAAGGATCAGGGGGGTGAGGCAAGTGGAGCTGGTGGTGAAGATGCAGCGAAGGTCTAAGCTGCAGGATTGGGCGATGAAGGAAACTTCTAGACATAGCCGGAGCACAAATTTTTTTTTTGTTTAGTGGTTGTTTTGTTGAATAATGATGGTCTGTACTCTTGAACAATAGTTTTAGGTTTAAGGATCATGGATCCTTCAGACAATAGGCAAGATTGCAAATGGTGGAGGGATCCTCTGTTTGGGGGATGAAACCATTGTGATCCTGCCGCCTTTATGTTCCTGCACAACTTCAAACCTATTATCAAGGACACCCTTTACCTACCCCCAGCGGACGGGCCACGTTTTGCTGGCAGATGCTTGGGGTAGGTAATTTTGACAACCTTTGAAGGGTTAGTCTTTTTGTTAATAAATAAAATCTTAACCTTTTGTCGCTTATCCTGTGTTGTTGTCCTTTAAGTTCCTTTAATTTTCAATTGTCTTGGTATACACTCATTAAATCAGTAGTTTTAAATAAGTCAGATTGAAAACATTTAGGATATGATCCTTGATCAAATATCCTGTAGTTGTAAAATCCAAAAAGTAGTATATGTTTTAAGGATCATAAGTTCAGTTGTCAAAGTATAAGGGTTATTCAAATAAACAATGAATAAGATAAAAATAGTTAAGGATCATACCTGAGGATCTAAGTTAGGATCCTAACCATAATCAAGATAACTATAAGGTAAACTTTAGAGAGAAATAAGGATCAAGGACCCTTAGTTGTTTAACTTCAAGGACCTGAAATAAAGCACAACTTGGGACTAAGCCAATATAAGATAAGAGTTAGCAACTGGGGACAAGCCCAAGGATAACTGGGGACAAGCCCAAGGATAACTGGGGACAACCCCAAGGATCATGTGTAAACTGGAGTATGGCCCTAACTGGCGACTATCCAAACTTAGTGACATGACAATGCCAAAACCTTAGCTAACGTGAAAACGTTAGAAACGTTAGGAACGGATGTATGGTATGTCTACCATTATACGTAGGATCCTAGGTATAGCCAGTACAATGGAATTATCAGCCCCTAAAGCGAGTACTGGTCCCAATGCCTTGAACTATACTAGGATCATCATGCGTTACAGGCGAAACTGGGGTCAAGCCCAAATAACTGGGGTTAAACCCAAGGATCTGGATTGCTTCTGTAGATAATCAACATTATGCTAAGGATACCTGAACTTTCAAAACTCAGAATCTTGTGAGAGAAGGATAAAGGATATATGATCCTTATCCTTTTATGAGAAAATAAGTAAATGAAATGGTTCAAGATTAGGACATTACCAGAGTAAGGATCATTGATGCTTTAAGGGTCCTTCAAGGATACCCCTAATGTAAGGATCATACGTGCCAGGATGATCCTGCTCACATGAAATATTTCTTCAAATGGACGGCATTCCAAGCTCTTGGTAACAAATCACCTTCCATGGTCAGCAATCTATATGCCCCCTTTCCTGCTTCAGCTTCAATCAAATAAGGGCCTTCCCATTTTGGTGCCAACTTTCCATCAGCAGGATTGGTGGTATTCTGGAATGCTTTCCTCAATACCATATCTCCAACTTGAAACTTCCTGATCCTGACATTTTTGTTGTAAGCACCAGCCATTCTTTGTTGATAACTAGCCATCCTTATCCTAGCCAGATCCTTGATTTCCTCAATAGTATCCAGGTCTTGAGCCAGGTTCACATCATTTTCCTCAGGATCACGGGTACTTGTTCTAGCAGTTGGAACTACCATTTCTGTTGGGATCACTGATTCTGCCCCAAATACCAAAGAGAATGGCGTTTGACCAGTAGCATTCTTAGGGGTTGTCCTATCAGCCCAAAGCACATAAGGTAATTCTTCTGCCCATTTCCCTTTCTTGGATCCAAGTTTCTTCTTCAAATTGTTGATGATGATCTTGTTGGATGATTCTGCTTGACCATTAGCTTGTGGGTGGACTGGTGTTGATGTTATCATCTTAATCCCCCAGCTGTCACAAAAGTTAGTGGTTCTGCCCCCGATAAATTGGGAACCATTATCACATATAATTTCAGAAGGAATACCAAATCTAGTTATAATATTTCTTTTAATGAAGGATATAACTTCCTTTTCTCTGACTTGGGCAAAAGCTTCAGCCTCTATCCACTTCGAGAAGTAATCAGTCATAGCAAGCATGAATACTTTCCCACCAGGTGTCTTAGGGAGCTTACCAACTATATCCATCCCCCATCTCATAAATGGCCAAGAGGAGGATATAGGATGTAGAAATTCAGCCGGCTGATGAAGGATATTGCTGTGTCTTTGACAAGGATCACACTTCTTAGCATATTCCACAGCATCTCTTTTCATGGTTGGCCAATAGTATCCTGTCCTTAAGATCCTTGAGAACAATGCCCTGCCCCCAGTGTGGTTTCCACAATCTCCTTCATGGAAGTCTTTTAAAACTTCTTGGACTTCAGGATCCTCGATGCATCTTAAATATGGTCCTGCAAGAGATCGCTTATACAATATATTATTTAAGATTGTGAATTGAGATACCTTAATTTTGAAAGCCCTAGGATTTTCTCCCATAGGAATCTCTCCGTGTTGTAAGTATCTCATGATTGGTGAGATCCATGTACTTATCCTGAATAAGATTGAGTATCCTCACTAGGGATAATTGCAGAATCCTCCCCTATCTCCATGGCCATATGATCCTCGATAGCAGGAGCCAATATATGGATAATGGGGATACTTATATCCTCCGGGATCTTCAAGGATGATCCTAAGTTAGCCAATGCATCAGCTTCTGTATTTTCTTCCCTTGGTACCTGTGTCAAACTAAAGGAAACAAAAGAGAGTGCCAATTCTTTGACTATCTCTAAATATTTGGTTAGCTTTTCACCTTTAACAGTATAGGATCCATTAAAATGATTTGTAATTAATAATGAATCTACATGTACCTCAAGGTACCTGATCCCCATATGCTTAGCAATTTGTAAACCAGCAATCAAGGCTTCATATTCAGCCTCATTGTTAGTGGTTTGGAACTCACAAGCTATGGAGTGGGGTATAATGTCCCCCTGTGGCGATTTTAGTAGTATACCAAGCCCTGTGCCTTTGACATTTGAGGATCCATCAGTATAGAGTATCCAAGGATCCTTGGTCTGCTCTAGTTGCTGGACTTCTAACTCGGCTTCCTTTTGTAAATCACTACTGAAATCAGCCACAAAGTCGGCCAATGCTTGGGATTTGATCGCTGTCCTGGGCTCATATCTTATATCATAGGCACTAAGCTTCACTGCCCACTTAGCCATCCTACCAGACATCTCGGGTTTCCTGAGGACATTCTTAATTGGAAAATTAGTTTTAACAACAATAACATGAGTTTCAAAATAATGTCCCAACTTAGTAGATGCCATAATTAAAGCAAGGATAAGCTTTTCAAGGTGTGAATACCTGGATTCAGCATCAAGTAAACTCTTACTTACATAATAGACAGGATGTTGTGTACCTTCATGATCCTTAACAAGGACTGCACTTAATGCTTTTGAGGATACTGCAAGATATAAGGATAACACATCTCTTTTTTCTGGTTTCATCAAAGCTGGGGCTGAGGATAGGTAATCTTTGAGAGCTCTTAGGGCATTTTCATGCTTCTCAGTCCACTCAAATTTCTTGTTCTTTCTCAGGATATCGTAGAATTCTTTGCACTTCTCTGAGGATTTGGATATAAATCTGTTCAAAGCTGCTATCCTGCCTGTTAGCCTTTGCACATCCTTGGCATTGGTAGGAGATTTGATGTTCACCAAGGCTTTGATTTGTTCCGGGCTAGCTTCAATGCCTCTCTTGGTCACCATATATCCTAAGAATTTACCTGCTTTAACACCAAAGTGACATTTTGAAGGATTAAGTTTCATGTTATATCTGTCAAGGATATCAAATGCTTCCTCCAAGTCTCTTAGGTGATCCTCAGCTTTTATGGATTTTACCACCATATCGTCTACGTAAACCTCCATAGTTTGTCCAATCTGATCCTTGAACATCATATTCACCAGCCTTTGATATGTTGCACCTGCATTCCTTAATCCAAACGGCATAGCAATATAACAATATATACCTGTTGGAGTCATAAAAGCCGTATCCTCTTGATCAGATGGTTCCATCTGAATTTGTTGAAATCCAGATGAAGCATCCATAAAAGTCAACAGTTCATGACCCGCCGTTGCATCCACCATGTAGTCAATGTGGGGTAATGGGAAAGGATCCTTGGGACATGCCTTATTTAAATCAGTAAAATCGACACATACCCTCCACTTTCCATTTTTCTTTTGAACAACAACCACATTGGCCAACCATCTTGGATACTTGACCTCTCTAATCATACCTGCCCGGAGCAATTTCTCTACCTTTTCCTGGATAATGGCATTTCTTTCCGGTGCAAACTTCATCCTTTTTTGGTGGATTGGTTTGAATGACCTGTCAATGCCAAGTTTATGAGTGATAACATCCTTAGATATACCTGTCATATCCTCATGCTTCCATGCAAAAGTAGTCCTTCTTCTTTTGAGGAAGGATACAAGATCTTCTTTCATGTTGCCAAGGATCCCTAATCCGATATAGATTTTGGATTCAGGATCATCAGGATCCATGAGGATTTCTACCACATCCTGCTCTCTTGCCTCCAAGACATCCCTTGGAGGCTACTTTGATTACTATTGCTCCCTTGACTTTGAGGCTGGTTTCATTGATGAAGTGTAGCAATCCTTAGCCTCCTGCTGATCACTATCAATCTTGACTATTCCCCAAGGACTAGGGAGCTTCACACATTGATGGTAGGTAGATGGGACTGCCTTCATATCGTGTATCCAGGGCCTGCCAAGGATAATATTACAACAAGATAAACAGTCAATAACACAAAATTTTTGATAATTATGTAATCCTTCAACATAAATTGGGAGTTTAATGTCCCCCAGGGTGTTCTTGGTTTCGCCACTAAATCCCACGAGCACGGAGGATCTTGGTATGATATCTGATTCAGGGATACCCATTTTCTTTAGAACATCCAGTTGGATAATGTTTACTGAGCTTCCTCCGTCAATAAGGATCCTGTGGACGAAATGGTTAGAAATAAAAAGAGTAATAACTAAGCCATCATGGTGAGGATCCTGGATGTCAACGCGATCATCCTCATCAAAGGTTCTGACTTTTCCTTCAGAGACACTTGATGTTCGAACAGCTCTTTCTCCATTATCCATTTTAGCTTCCTTTGCATGCCTTTTAGCTGCTGAGAAGGATGTACCGCAGATGTCTGATCCTCCAGAAATAAAGTTTATCACTTGTGCATCTGCTGGAGGAGCCGGAGCTTTTTCAGGGATCCTTTCAGGATCCTGAGTCCTTGACTTTTTTCTACCCAGCAATTCTGTTAAATGCCCCTTGCTCAGTAATTGTTAGGGCTGGATTTTTATGACTTGTGATCCTTACATGTGATCCTAATCAGTGATCCTTGTTTCTTTGACAGATAGTGACCCTCAGAAGAGTTCCAGGGACAGGATCACGGACCATCCTAGGGATCCTCATACTAACGATTATTCTCTTTGGGTTTAATGTTATCTTGCAGGAATTTCGAGTAGGATCCGCTCTTAGCAACGTAAACAAGGAACCTATCACGCTACTTTGGCATATGCATAATCAAAGATGGACGTTATGGACAATATGGAAACTCATCACAATTTAAGGGCGATAATTTAGGCTAAATTTACTTCTATTCTTGAAGGGGTAACGAGCTAATAGTTAGGTTATTTACCTAAAATACGACCACACACACTTGTATAAGTAGCACTCTTCCACATTCGGAAGATACAACACACTTCTCACACGCTTTGACACACGATACTATAGTGATCCTTGTACTTAGCTCGTTACCATCTGAAGTTGTAACCATTATTTGTTATATTGAAGTTTGGTGATCGGTAGTTTCCATCACCCGAGGTTTTTTATGCCGGAGATCATTCATTGATCAAGGGCTTTTTCCTCGTATAAATCCTTGTGTCACTTGTGCATTTTACATTTAAGTGATCCTTCACTTTGTTCATCATACCAAGCATCATTCCCCGTTTACATAAAGTTTGGTTGCATTATCCTTGTCTGATTTTTGACCAAAACAGTTTGGCGCCCACCGTGGGGCAATTGGTGCTTCATTCATAAGAAAATTCTTCTGTTGGTAATCATTTCAAAGTATTGCATGGCTTCATCATTGAAGAATACCTCCACAGCGATGTCTGCAGTCAACTCATCTCAGAGCACTCTACCTATGCCTCCACCACCAGCGGGATCTCAGAAAAATGCTGAGAAGAGACCAACTCCTATCTCCTCTAAACCATCATCTTCTGCTCTAACTTCTTCTATTCCCAGTACTAGTGATATATTTACTTTGATTTTGCAGATGAGGGATCGTATGCAGCAGCAGGATGAAACTAATGACAGGATCCTCAAGGAAATCGGAGATCTCAAAAGGCAAAAGAAAACGGCAGAGGATCATTCCCCACTAATGCCCAAATCTTTGAATTTTGATACTCCGATGATTACTTCTCAGCCGTCAGAGGTCCCAGACGTTCAACACATATGTGGATCAAGAGGAGTGCATTTCGGCCCAGCAGTAGTGACTCAGGCATCAGGATCATATTTCCAACCGGCAGGATCCTATACTCAGCATATGGGATCCTTCATGAACTCAGGATCCTCCTTCGTTCCAGGATTATCCCAGGTTCAAGGATCCTCCTTCGTTCCAGGATTATCCCAGGTTCAAGGATCCTCCTTCGTTCCAGGATTATCCCAGGTTCAAGGATCCTCCTTCGTTCCAGGATTATCCCAGGTTCAAGGATCCTCCTTCAATCCAGGATTATCCCAGGTTCAAGGATCCTCCTTCGTTCCAGGATCATCCCAGGTTCAGGGATCCCTTCAGATACCAGGATCCTTGAAGAATTTGCAAACAGGAAGTCCAGATGTCCATCAAGGAGATTTTATTCCAATGCAGACCATTGCTTCCATTGGTCCATCCATCATCCCAGAATCCCAACAATATGGAAACTCAGCACAATTTAAGGGCGATAATTTAGGCTAAATTTACTTCTATTCTTGAAGGGGTAACGAGCTAATAGTTAGGTTATTTACCTAAAATACGACCACACACACTTGTATAAGTAGCACTCTTCCACATTCGGAAGACACAACACACTTCTCACACGTTTTGACACACGATACTATAGTGATCCTTGTACTTAGCTCGTTACCATCCGAAGTTGTAACCATTATTTGTTATATTGAAGTTTGGTGATCGGTAGTTTCCATCACCCGAGGTTTTTTATGCCGGAGATCATTCATTGATCAAGGGCTTTTTCCTCGTATAAATCCTTGTGTCACTTGTGCATTTTACATTTAAGTGATCCTTCACTTTGTTCATCATACCAAGCATCATTCCCCGTTTACATAAAGTTTGGTTGCATTATCCTTGTCTGATTTTTGACCAAAACAGTTTGGCGCCCACCGTGGGAGGTAACACTTTTAATAATCCTCTTAACACTAACCATGGATTCATGCAGGATACAGGTATCAATCATGCTATGGCCAGAGAACTACAAAAACTGAAGGATATGATATCAAGTGTTCCAGGGGTAGTCAAACCTATCCCGGAGATTGCAGATGGAAGCCATAAGGTATCTCGTTTTGCACCACCGATTTGTGATGCTGAGATACCCAAAAGATTCCATATCCCTACTATGAAGCTGTATGATGGTACAACGGATCCTGAGGAACACATAGCACAATACAGGGAGAGGATGGAAATCAATCCAATTCCAGAAAAGTTAAAGGAAGCATGCCTATGCAAAGGATTTGGATCCACTCTTACTGGATCAGCTCTTAAATGGCTGCTAAGTCTTCCCCCTTACTCTATTACTTCATTTGCTAATTTAGTTAATTTATTCAATAATCAATTTTCTTGTAGCAGAAAATTTGAACGATTGACTAGTGATTTATATAGGATAACACAGGGTCATAATTGTTTTGGTCAAAAATCACACAAGGATAATGCAACCAAACTCTATGTAAACGGGGAATGATGCTTGGTTTGATGAAGAAGTAAAGGATCACTTTAGTATGAAATATGCAAGTGACACAAGGATTTATACGAGGAAAAAGCCCTTGATCAGTGAATGATCTCTGTTAGGGCTGGATTTTTATGACTTATGATCCTTACATATGATCCTAACCAGTGATCCTTATTTCTTTGGCAGATATTGATCCTCAGAAGAGTTCCAGGATCAGGATCACGGACCATCACAGGGATCCTCATACTAACAGTTGTTTTCATTGGATTTAATGTTATCTTGCAGGATCCGCTCTTAGCAACGTAAACAAGGGACTCGTCTTTACAACTTTGGCATATGCTTAATCAGAGACGAACGTTGTGGACGATATGGAAACTCAGCATAATTTAAGGGCGATAATTTAGGCTAGATTTACTTTTATTCCTAAAGGGGTAACGAGCTAATAGTTAGTCTATTTACCTAAAATAGGGCCACTCACATTTGTATATATAGCACTCTTCCACATTCGGAAGACAGACAACACATTCCTCACACGCTTAGACACAATACTATAGTGATCCTTGTACTCAGCTCGTTACCATCCGAAGTTGTAATCATTATTTGTTATATTGAAGTTTGGTGATCGGTAGTTGCCATCACCCGAGGTTTTTTATGCCAGAGATCATTCATTGATCAAGGGCTTTTTCCTCGTATAAATCCTTGTGTCACTTGCATATTTCATACTAAAGTGATCCTTTACTTTTTCATCAAACCAAGCATCATTCCCCGTTTACATAGAGTTTGGTTGCATTATCCTTGTGTGATTTTTTGACCAAAACAGTTTGGCGCCCACCGTGGGGCAATTGGTGCTTCATTCATAAGAAAGCTTTTCTGTTGGTGATCATTCCGGAAGTGTTGCATGGCTTCATCATTGAAGAATACTTCCACAGCGATGTCGGCAGTCAATTAATCCACTGGCATTCCACCTTTGCCTCCACCACCAACTGGATCTCAGAAAAATGCTGAGAAGAGACCAACTTCTATCTCCTCTAAACCATCATCTTCTGCTCTAACTTCTTCTGTTCCCAGTACTAGTGATATATTTACTTTGATTTTGCAGATGAGGGATCGTATGCAGCAGCAGGATGAAACTAATGACAGGATCCTCAGAGAAATCGGAGATCTCAAAAGGCAAAAGAAAACGGCAGAGGATCATTCCCCACTGATGCCCAAATCTTTGAATTTTGATACTCCAATGATTACTTCTCAGCCATCAGAGGTCCCAGACATTCAATATATGGGTGGATCAAGAGGAGTGCATTTCGGCTCAGCAGTAGTGACTCAGGCATCAGGATCATATTTCCAACCGGCAGGATCTTATACTCAACATATGGGATCCTTCATGAACTCAGGATCCTCCTTCGTCCCAGGATCATCCCAGGTTCAAGGATCATCCTTCGTTCCAGGATCATCCCAGGTTCAAGGATCCTCCTTCGTTCCAGGATCATCCCAGGTTCAAGGATCCTCCTTCGTTCCAGGATCATCCCAGGTTCAAGGATCCCTTCAGATACCAGGATCCTTGAAGAATTTGCAAACAGGAAGTCTAGATGTCCATCAAGGAGATTTTATTCCAAGGCAGTCCATTGCTTCCACTGGTCCATCCATTATCCCAGAATCCCAGCAATATGGATTCACACCCAATGTTCCTAACTAGAACCCGATGGGAGGTAACACTTTTAATAATTCTCTTACCACTAACCATGGATTCATGCAGGATACAGGTATCAATCATGCTATGGCCAGAGAACTACAAAAACTGAAGGATATGATATCAAGTGTTGCAGGGGTAGTCAAGCCTATCCCGGAGATTGCAGATGGAAGCCATAAGGTATCTCGTTTTGCACCACCAATTTGTGATGCAGAGGTACCCAAAAGGTTCCATATCCCTACTATGAAGCTGTATGATGGTACAACGGATCCTGAGGAGCACATAGCATAATACAGGGAGAGGATGGAGATCAATCCAATCCCAGAAAAGTTAAAGGAATCATGCCTATGTAAAGGATTTGGATCCACTCTTACTGGATCAGCTCTTAAATGGCTGCTAAGTCTTCCCCCTTACTCTATTACTTCATTTGCTAATTTAATTAATTTATTCAATTATCAATTCTCTTGTAGTAGAAAGTTTGAAAGATTGACTAGTGATTTATATAGGGTAACTCAGGGTCATAATGAATCATTAAGGGATTACATAACCAAGTTTAGTAAAGAATCCTTGGACATTCCTAACTTGGATATGGCCACAGCTGTTGAGGCCTTCAAGATGGGATTGCTTAAGGATTCATTGTTCTATGATGATCTTGTTATGACACCATGCAGGAACCTAGATGAAGTAAGAACTCGGGCACTCAGGTTCATCCGGCTAGAGGATGACAAGAGGATCCAGGAGAGACAAGCAGGATCCTCAAAGCAAGAAAAGCAAGGATCCTCTTTCAAAAGCAACAGATTCAAATCCTACAGTAGGAATGACAACCAGAACGTGCATGCCGTTGACCAAGAAGAGGATGATGAGGATTATCCTCCGATTTCTGAATATTGTTTTTCCGTTGATAATCATGAACTAATCCTTGCAATGCAGAATCTAGGAGAAAAAGCCAGATGGCCCAGAAAAAACGACAAACCAACTGGAACTAAAGACAAATCGAAGTGGTGTGCATACCACGAGGATTTTGGGCATTTAACCGAAGAATGCATCGCATTAAGAAAGGAAATTGGATATCTGCTAAGCAAGGGGCATCTAAAAGAGTTGTTGGGAAGAAAAAAGCAAAGGACTCAGGATCCTGAGAGGATCCCTGAGAAAGCTCCAGCTCCTCCGGCAGATGCACAAGTAATCAACTATATTTCTGGAGGATCAGACATATGTGGGACATCCTTCTCGGCAGCTAAAAGGCATGCAAAGGAAGCTAAAATGGATAACGGAGAAAGACCTATTCGAACATCAAGTGTCTCGAAAGGAAAAGTTATAACCTTCGATGAGGATGATAGAATTAACATCCAGGATCCTCATCATGATAGTCTAGTCATCACTCTCTTTATCTCTAACCATTTTGTCCGCAGGATCCTTATCGACGGAGGAAGCTCAGTAAACATTATCCAGCTTGATGTTCTGAAGAAGATGGGTATCCCTGAATCAGATATTACACCAAGATCCTCTGTGCTTGTGGGATTCAGTGGAGAAACTAAGAAAACCCTGGGGGACATCAAACTCCCAATCTACGTGGAAGGATTACATAATTATCAAAAATTTTGTGTTATTAACTGTTTATCTTGTTGTAATGTTATCCTTGGCAGGCCCTGGATACATGATATGAAAGCAGTCCCATCCACCTACCATCAATGTGTGAAACTCCCTAGCCCATGGGGAATAATCAAGATCGACAGTGATCAGCAGGAGGCTAAGGATTGTTATACCTCATCCATGAAACCAACCTCGAAGCCAAGGGAGCAATAGCAATTACAGTATCCTCCAAGGAATGTCTTGGAGGCAAGGGAACAGGATGTGGAGGAAATCCTTTTGGATCCTAATGATCCTGAATCAAAAATCTATATCGGATCAGGGATCCTTAGCAAGATGAAAGAAGACATGATATCCTTCCTCAAAAGAAGAAAATCTACCTTTGCATGGAAACACGAAGATATGACAGGTATATCTAAGGATATTATCACTCATAAACTTGGCATTGACAGGTCAATTAAACCAATCCATCAAAAAAGGAGGAAGTTTGCACGAGAAAGGAATGCCATTATCCAGGAAGAAGTAGAAAGACTACTTCGAGCAGGTAAATTTCTAGGATATATGGTAACTCAGAGGGGCATTGAAGCAAGCCCGGAACAAATTAAAGCATTGGTGAATATCAAATCCCCTGCCAATGCTAAGGATGTGCAAAGGCTAACAGGCAGGATAGCAGCTCTAAACAGGTTCATATCAAAATCCTCAGAAAGATGTAAAGAATTTTATGATATCTTAAGAAAAAACAAGAAATTTGAGTGGACTGAAAAGCACGAGAATGCTTTACAAGCCCTCAAAGAGTATATGTCCTCAGCTCCAGCATTGATGAAACCCGGAAAAGGAGATGTGTTATCCTTATACCTGGCGGTATCCTCAACAGCTGTAAGTGCAGTCCTTGTTAAGGATCATGAAGGTACACAATATCCTATCTATTATGTAAGTAAGAGTTTACTTGATGCTGAATCCAGGTACTCACACCTTGAAAAACTTATTCTTGCATTAATTATGGCATCTACTAAACTAAGACATTATTTTGATACCCATGCTATCGTTGTTAGAACTAATTTTCCAATCAAGAATGTCCTCAGGAAACCAGAGATGTCCGGAAGGATGGCTAAGTGGGCAGTAAAGCTTAGTGCCCATGATATAAGATATGAGCCTAGAACAACCATCAAATCTCAAGCATTAGCAGACTTTGTGGCAGATTTCAGTAGTGATCTACAAAAAGAAGCCGAATTAGAGGTCCAACAACTGGATGAGACTAAGGATCCTTGGATACTGCACACTGATGGATCCTCAAATGTCAAAGGCACGGGTCTCGGCATACTACTAAAATCGCCACAGGGGGACATAATACTCCACTCCATAGCTTGTGAGTTCCAAGCAACTAACAATGAGGCTGAATATGAAGCCTTAATTGCTGGTTTGCAAATTGCTAAGCATATGGGGGTCAGGTATCTTGAAGTATACGTAGATTCATTATTGATCACTAATCACTTTAATGGATCCTATGCTGTGAAAGGTGAAAAACTAACCAAATATTTAGAGATAGTCAAAGAATTGGCACTCTCCTTTGTTTCTTTCAGTTTGACACAGGTACCAAGGGAGGAAAATACAGAAGCTGATGCATTGGCCAATCTAGGATCATCTTTGAAGATCCCTGAGGATATAAGTATCTGTCACACCCCGACCACGTAGAACATACAAAACGTGGCGGAAACGTCGGGGAGTGTTGTAACAGAATCAATTGTTTCAAATCCATGGCGAATGAAGTTTCGTTTTATAAATCAAACATGAAGGTTTACATTGTCTAAACAAGAATCAAAGTGTACATAACATAAATTAACTAGTTCTTGTCTCGTTTTAAGTCACTAAGGCACAGGTCCGCCTAAGTATGTCTTGATAAGTCCTATGCATCATCTCCTGAAAACACATGTGAAAATAGGTACGTCAGCATAAAAATGCCTGTGAGATACATTGGTTTTGTGAAAACGAAATTCATGACTTGAGTTTGAGAAAATGTTTAGTCATGAACCTCGTATTTTGCTTTGTCTTGTAAATCATTTGAAAAACGGTAAGATCAAATGATATGTATAAATAAGAGAACAATGCATGGTTAACTGAATAACCATGTAAAAAGAGTTTGTATAAGATTTGTTATTTGTAAATCAATGTCTTGTGAAAAGCGTGTTATTTGTATAAAATGTTCTATGTTTCAAATTGAAATGATTCAAATAACGCTACGATATGTAATACCATACAAACACTTATATATAGGAAGTACCAGCGGCGTATCCACCATGCTTGTATCATATTACACATGCCTCGTTACTTAAATCACTTACTCAAACCAAACCATCAAGATGAAATGTTTAACAACGGTAGAAATGTTCATGTATAGTCAAATGTCTATTGTCAAATGTAATCCATGTCAACGGATACAACTGGTTTACACGGTTCAATGGTTACAGACGGTTCATGAAATTGAAGGGTTAAGACGGTTCACATAGTCAAATGGTTACAACGGTTCAAAATGTAGTGTAATGTGTTCATATGCTGGATGAGCATATGCAACAGTAATGCAATGTGAAACAATGTACTACGTATGCACACAATGGGCGTACGTAGCATGAAATGTATTGTAGAGTACAACGGTTCAAAATGTAGTGTGATGTGTTCATATGCTGGATGAGCATATGCAACAGTAATGCAATGTGCAACAATGTACTAAGTATGCACACAATGGGCATACATAGCATGTAATGTAAAACAATGTGCTAAGTACGCACACAATGGGCATACATAATGGGCATACATAGCATGTGATGTAAAATGATGTACTAAGTACGCACACAATGGGCATACATAGCATGAAAATGTAATGTAAAGTGTTGTGCTAAGTATGCACACGATGGACATACATAGCATAAACACAATGAAATCATGTACTATATATGTACTATTGAACATAGCAAGTATATGATGTGAAAACAGGAAAGCATGAAAGTAACAGATAGGCACATGTGTTTCACCCCAAAACAGTTTAGAAAACAGTAAAAGAGGGGTTCAATGTACTCACCTGAGATTGCTTTGAGTTCCTCGTATAATAACCAGATAATGCGAGAGGTCACGGAATATCAACGGCACCTAATAGGTAGCTATGTTAATATACCGGACCAAATCGGAAGATCGGATAGTACGCGGGTTCGTAAACCAAACGAGTATGGAGACTCGTGTAATATGGTTCAACAAAGCCTACATACTAAAATGAAACTTAACCTAAGTGCTTACGGTCCAGCACGACCCGTTTAGGTAGCTTATGCCACCTTACGCGTCGTTCGCGTAGAACGCGTTCGGAACGCCTAACATTGCGACCACAAGGTATAACCTCGGAAGGTTATAGCTATGGTCACCTAATATGTTTGGTCAGATCCTAAAGATCGACCAAATGGGTCGGGTTCGAAAGTATAAGCGATGGTTTAGATCGCTTACCCTACGACCCTATATAAGCACTATACTAAACGTGACGAGCTAAGCATGTTAGAACATGCTTAACTTAGTTTAGAAAACAGGTTTGGCATCAAAACAAACGGCTTTGATGCCCACGAGTAGTTTGGTTACAAAACATGCAAGAATGCACATTTTGGCCGAAACTACGACCCGTCACTGAGCCTAGTTAACGTGGTGATCAGTAGGTATAGTCACTACGGACTATAACCATCGTGATCACGCTCACGTTATGAAGTTCCATGAACTTCGCATCGACCATAAGCTGGTCAATGCAGAAAGTCAACAAAACGTTGACTTTCGGACTCGAAAAGCGAATAAAAGAGCGAAAGAAGACTTACGGAGGGTCCCCGAGTGCTAATCTAGATCAAATAGCTCAGGTATGAAACAATGGTTTCAACTTAGAGCTTCAGGATCAGATTGTTGTGATTTTTACACTAGGGGGGGGGTATTTATAGGAAAAGTGGAACCGTTAGGATCGTTTTATCGAATATCGTGCCTTGATCTCGTGCGTACATGTGTCCAGGGGTTAAATTCACTGAACTTGGCTCTTGGCCCTTCATTGGGTGAAAAGGCATTGCCTCTTGATCGAACGAAAGGCCAGATTCTGCATTTAATGCAAAATCTTTCTGTCAGACATCCTCACGCGGCCCGCCTCAGGATATGCAAAAACTCAGGCGGGCCGCCTGAGCCCGTCTGATCTGCACATACTTTGAAAAATGACAGTTTTGGTCCCTGTTGCGTGTTTAAGCCATTTCCGACACTTCTAAGGCCCGTAAAGCCAACTTTAAGGCCCTAAAATGATGCCTAAACATTGTGGACATGAAACATGCTCAAAAATGTGTCGGATGTTGGTTCGTTTGGCCGTACGATCGCGGTGTTCGCTTAATTACGACGGAATGCGCATAAGTGTGAAAGACGATCCAAATGACGCGACGAATGGATTTTTCTCATGCCAAACACTAAGGCATAATATAAGGATGCTTACATAAATTTTTGGATGTCCGGATGTATTCAGAACGTAAGTTATGCGCGAAAGTGCAAACTTGTGCACTTTTTGACACTTTTAGTCCCTGAATGACCCAGAAGTTTATTTTAGCATACTAAACCCCTCAAAGCCTATTTCTAAGCCATGTAAAGGATATTTATGGTATGTTTAACTTATGGACATGTTCCGGAATGTTCGTTATAGTTCAGATTGGCATACTTTCGCAGTTTGTCAAGTTTAGTCCCTGTAAGCGAATTAACTTGTTTTTGCTATACCAAAGCCTTCAAAACTTATTTCTAAGTTATGTAAAGGTTATTTAAGGTACGTTGAGTGTATGTTGATGTTCCGGAGTATTTGTCGCAATAAACTGAGTATGTTTACGCACCAGTTTGCGTATAATGCTCCAGAAAGCGATGTGGAGTTTGAATTTGAACAATAATTGATATGTGCAAAACATACACATATTTATACAAGATCCCAAGTATGAAATACAATATTTCATCGGCTTGGTATTTGTTTGATGGTCGCGGTGACACAGGTGTCACAGTCTCCCCTACTTTAGGAAATTTCGTCCTGAAATTTATTCGTAGGAGTCTATTTGTGAATTTGCCAGATAACCACCAATGATATGTAAGGCAATATCTTGTCATTTCCTTAACGGTCATTCTTCTGAAACGAAAATGAACAGACGGGTCATTTTCAATGGTTGCTTCATCAGAATTGGAAATGAAGGATTACACAACGGATATTCATTTCCTCAACGGAAAATCTTCAGAAACGAAAATGAACAAACGGGGTCATCTTCAACGGTTGCTTCCTCAGAGTTGGAAATGAAGTATTACACAACGGATATTCATTTCCTCAACGGATAATCTTCAGAAACGAAAATGAACAAACGGGGTCATCTTCAACGGTTGCTTCCTCAGAGTTGGAAATGAAGTATTACACAACGGATATTCATTTCCTCAACGGATAATCTTCAGAAACGAAAATGAACTAACGGAGTCATCTTCAACGGTTGCTTCCTCAGAGTTGGAAATTAAGGATTACACAACGGATATTCATTTCCTCAACGGATAATCTTCAGAAATGAAAATGAACTAACGGAGTCATCTTCAACGGTTGCTTCCTCAGAGTTGGAAATGAAGGATTACACAACGGATATTCATTTCCTCAACGGATAATCTTCAGAAACGAAAATGAACAAACGGGGTCATCTTCAACGGGTATTCTTCAGATTTGGAAATGAAGGATAAACGGATATTCATTTCCTCAATGGATAAATCTTCAAAACGAAAATGAACAAACGGGGTCATTTTCCTCGACGGGTATTCTTCAGATTTGGAAATGAAGGACAAACGGATATTCATTTCCTCAACGGATATTCTTCAGAAGCGAAAAATGAATAGCTAGTTCATTTTTCCTCAACGGATGCTTCATCAGAATTGGAAATGAATAGGGTTATCTCTAGACACATGACAGAACTTGCTGTGATTTCTGTGCACTAAATTCCATAATTATGTATGCATCCATAATTACGTAATCCCTTGCACAGTCCGCACAGTTTGTTTTGTAATGTTTTGGGGAAGGATATCAAACTTGTGACGAGGGTGACTAGACTTCCATCGGTTCCTTTTAATTAGATCGACAGGGGATCCTCTTGGTTAGGCCACCAAGGAGTCCTTTCAGCTATATCATCACATGATATCCCTAACCAGATTCTTGGATGAATCTGTTTAGCTAGACCACTCTAGGGGTCTAATTATGAAGTAGTACTTTATAATCCGAGGGACTTAACTATAACATAGAAGTCCATTGAGGATTTTAAGTAATACCTTTGGGCATCCTACTGTGAATCTCTTGTACACGGATATGTAAGATTCTACGAAGATTTGGATAACATAATTTGGATCACACAACAATACATAAGGAAACACATAAGCACATGGTCACATAATTGTTTAATTTGATCATAATTTGTTATTAACTTGTTATCGATTGAATACGGATATGGAAACCTGTCGACGGATCTCAAGGTTCACTGGAATCTATCTGAGAAGATAGAAAGATCTCCCAAAATTCGATTTTTGATTACAAGGAATCACCACATTCGAATGAAGGTATACAACAATTAAAGACTTCGGGAAATTCCTAGGTACCCTATTAAGGATTTATAGTGGTACCTTGGGTATTCGTCTTGTGTTGTAACCTGCGCCTTGTACTTCGTTTCCTTAGAATAAACGGGTACTTAGGAATTCCGTGGAAGACGCAAGCGATTATAGAATGGGAGAATTTTGGGGGTAGTCTGTTCTTCAAGGAATACGGTTCCTTGATTGTCGGTATTGCAAGGGATATGTCGTTTATACATGCAACCATCGAAATACATTGCAAAGTAAATGAAAGATTTATTTATAAACAACGATATCAACTGTTCCTTGGATCTTGACAACAAAAGAAACTTAATACATAAGACATGATTATTTCTAAACGATGTTGTCTTCTAGTCAGTCGGGTGATCATCCTTGTGCTGGATTTGCATTAGCAAGCTTTGGGCAATTTCTTCGGAAATGACCCATCTCGCCACAGTTGAAACAAGAACCTGGTAGGAAACGACCTTGAGCGGGATTGTTGCCAGCTTGGTTTGGTGCAGCTGCAGCTGGGCAGATTCTTGTTGTATGGCCTATGAGTCCACAAGTTTGGCATTTGCGGCACTGTACATTGGCGTGATGATGGAGGCTACATTGGTTGCACAAGGGTGCAGTTCCATTGTATGGTTTTCTAGTAGGGGGTTGAGCTGGTTGGTTGGGGACGGCTTGACCATTGTGAGCGACCACGGCGAAGTTCTGAGAAGCCTTTCGCTTCCTTGACTTCTTAGGAGATTCAGTCTGTTCATCCATGGTCTTTGATTCCTCGATTGGGTTCGATTCCCCAGCTGATTTCTTGTCACCTTTTCGAAAAAGTTTATGCTTTCTGATCTGCGATTCAGTCAAGGTTGCAGATAGCTCAATGGCCTGACGGAGTGTGGTAGGGTTGCTACCAGTGACAATGTCTTGTACCGAGTCAGGCAGGCCGTCGATGTACCTTTCGATAGCCTTGTCGAGTGGGGCGACCATAGTCGGGCAAAGTAGACTCAACTCCTCAAACCTATCAGTATATGCCCTGTGTTCGCCACTATCTTGTTTCAAATCATCAAACTCCTTCTCCAACGCTCGTTGTTCATGACGAGGACAAAACTCTCTCATCATAAGTGCTCTCAGTTCAGCCCATATTTGTGCTAGAGCAACATCTGCACCACGGTCTCTCATTACCCCGTTCCACCATGTAAGAGCCCTCTTCTGAAACACACTCGAAGAAAACTCGACCTTGCGATTTTCCGGACACTGCACGTGGCGAAAGGTATTCTCGATGCTCTCGAACCATTGGAGAAGCCCAGTTGCCCCCTCAGAACCACTAAACTTGAGTGATTTAGCCGAGTTAAAGTTCTTGAAATTGCATGTACCATTGTTGTTGTTGTTGGCTTGGTTCCATTGAGCAAAGAGATTTGGGAATTGAGCAGCCATCTGCTGCGCAATAATTTCTGCCAGCTCGGCAGTTGCTATCTGGTGTTCGCGTCGAGGAGGCATTCTAAAAGAGGAGAACATGAAAGGAAACAAATAAAATGGTATTTGGTAAGAATAGGATGTTACAATCACTGACCATAATCACGGTTGATGGTCACTTGTTTGAATCATGAAGCAAACAAACAACACCAAGGCTGAATCAAAGCAAATAGATCCTCATAGTGTATCGCGAAGACATGCTCGCCTATAAGTGGACACTCACCCCAAGAGTTCCCAGGTAAGAGTGACTGGTCCGATTATGTGGATTTGTACGAACACTCTAACCTTAGACAGAAAACCCAGGGTACAGGCATTCACTCTTCCAGTTCGCACGTGTTCACACTAGTTAGGACCCAAAACTTTGACGGGAGTTTTAAAAATTCAAAGGGGTTCAAAACCTTATAACAAAGGGTTCAAAACCTTACAATAGAGGGTTCAAAACCTAGTAATCAATCATCCTAGAACAGATGATTAGCTTTCAAGGCGGTTTTGAAATTTATGTTCTTGTTGTGGTCGTCGCCTAAGGGTAGGTGACGGTATTGTTTTGTGACTAAACGCAAGTAAACTCGCGTTAGGTTCCTAGGAAGGTTATAGACTAGGTCAAAGCATTACTAATAACCTAATTCCCTATAACCATTGGCTCTGATACCATCTTTTCTGTCACACCCCGACCACGTAGAACATACAAAACGTGGCGGAAACGTCGGGGAGTGTTGTAACAGAATCAATTGTTTCAAATCCATGGCGAATGAAGTTTCGTTTTATAAATCAAACATGAAGGTTTACATTGTCTAAACAAGAATCAAAGTGTACATAACATAAATTAACTAGTTCTTGTCTCGTTTTAAGTCACTAAGGCACAGGTCCGCCTAAGTATGTCTTGATAAGTCCTATGCATCATCTCCTGAAAACACATGTGAAAATAGGTACGTCAGCATAAAAATGCCTGTGAGATACATTGGTTTTGTGAAAACGAAATTCATGACTTGAGTTTGAGAAAATGTTTAGTCATGAACCTCGTATTTTGCTTTGTCTTGTAAATCATTTGAAAAACGGTAAGATCAAATGATATGTATAAATAAGAGAACAATGCATGGTTAACTGAATAACCATGTAAAAAGAGTTTGTATAAGATTTGTTATTTGTAAATCAATGTCTTGTGAAAAGCGTGTTATTTGTATAAAATGTTCTATGTTTCAAATTGAAATGATTCAAATAACGCTACGATATGTAATACCATACAAACACTTATATATAGGAAGTACCAGCGGCGTATCCACCATGCTTGTATCATATTACACATGCCTCGTTACTTAAATCACTTACTCAAACCAAACCATCAAGATGAAATGTTTAACAACGGTAGAAATGTTCATGTATAGTCAAATGTCTATTGTCAAATGTAATCCATGTCAACGGATACAACTGGTTTACACGGTTCAATGGTTACAGACGGTTCATGAAATTGAAGGGTTAAGACGGTTCACATAGTCAAATGGTTACAACGGTTCAAAATGTAGTGTAATGTGTTCATATGCTGGATGAGCATATGCAACAGTAATGCAATGTGAAACAATGTACTACGTATGCACACAATGGGCGTACGTAGCATGAAATGTATTGTAGAGTACAACGGTTCAAAATGTAGTGTGATGTGTTCATATGTTGGATGAGCATATGCAACAGTAATGCAATGTGCAACAATGTACTAAGTATGCACACAATGGGCATACATAGCATGTAATGTAAAACAATGTGCTAAGTACGCACACAATGGGCATACATAGCATGTGATGTAAAATGATGTACTAAGTACGCACACAATGGGCATACATAGCATGAAAATGTAATGTAAAGTGTTGTGCTAAGTATGCACACGATGGACATACATAGCATAAACACAATGAAATCATGTACTATATATGTACTATTGAACATAGCAAGTATATGATGTGAAAACAGGAAAGCATGAAAGTAACAGATAGGCACATGTGTTTCACCCCAAAACAGTTTAGAAAATAGTAAAAGAGGGGTTCAATGTACTCACCTGAGATTGCTTTGAGTTCCTTGTATAATAACCAGATAATGCGAGAGGTCACGGAATATCAACGGCACCTAATAGGTAGCTATGTTAATATACCGGACCAAATCGGAAGATCGGATAGTACGCGGGTTCGTAAACCAAACGAGTATGGAGACTCGTGTAATATGGTTCAACAAAGCCTACATACTAAAATGAAACTTAACCTAAGTGCTTACGGTCCAGCACGACCCGTTTAGGTAGCTTATGCCACCTTACGCGTCGTTCGCGTAGAACGCGTTCGGAACGCCTAACATTGCGACCACAAGGTATAACCTCGGAAGGTTATAGCTATGGTCACCTAATATGTTTGGTCGGATCCTAAAGATCGACCAAATGGGTCGGGTTCGAAAGTATAAGCGATGGTTTAGATCGCTTACCCTACGACCCTATATAAGCACTATACTAAACGTGACGAGCTAAGCATGTTAGAACGTGCTTAACTTAGTTTAGAAAACAGGTTTGGCATCAAAACAAACGGCTTTGATGCCCACGAGTAGTTTGGTTACAAAACATGCAAGAATGCACATTTTGGCCGAAACTACGACCCGTCACTGAGCCTAGTTAACGTGGTGATCAGTAGGTATAGTCACTACGGACTATAACCATCGTGATCACGCTCACGTTATGAAGTTCCATGAACTTCGCATCGACCATAAGCTGGTCAATGCAGAAAGTCAACAAAACGTTGACTTTCGGACTCGAAAAGCGAATAAAAGAGCGAAAGAAGACTTACGGAGGGTCCCCGAGTGCTAATCTAGATCAAATAGCTCAGGTATGAAACAATGGTTTCAACTTAGAGCTTCAAGATCAGATTGTTGTGATTTTTACACTAAGGGGGGGGGGTATTTATAGGAAAAGTGGAACCGTTAGGATCGTTTTATCGAATATCGTGCCTTGATCTCGTGCGTACATGTGTCCAGGGGTTAAATTCACTGAACTTGGCTCTTGGCCCTTCATTGGGTGAAAAGGCATTGCCTCTTGATCGAACGAAAGGCCAGATTCTGCATTTAATGCAAAATCTTTCTGTCAGTCATCCTCACGCGGCCCGCATCAGGATATGCAAAAACTCAGGCGGGCCGCCTGAGCCCGTCTGATCTGCACATACTTTGAAAAATGACAGTTTTGGTCCCTGTTGCGTGTTTAAGCCATTTCCGACACTTCTAAGGCCCGTAAAGCCAACTTTAAGGCCCTAAAATGATGCCTAAACATTGTGGACATGAAACATGCTCAAAAATGTGTCGGATGTTGGTTCGTTTGGCCGTACGATCGCGGTGTTCGCTTAATTACGACGGAATGCGCATAAGTGTGAAAGACGATCCAAATGACGCGACGAATGGATTTTTCTCATGCCAAACACTAAGGCATAATATAAGGATGCTTACATAAATTTTTGGATGTCCGGATGTATTCAGAACGTAAGTTATGCGCGAAAGTGCAAACTTGTGCACTTTTTGACACTTTTAGTCCCTGAATGACCCAGAAGTTTATTTTAGCATACTAAACCCCTCAAAGCCTATTTCTAAGCCATGTAAAGGATATTTATGGTATGTTTAACTTATGGACATGTTCCGGAATGTTCGTTATAGTTCAGATTGGCATACTTTCGCAGTTTGTCAAGTTTAGTCCCTGTAAGCGAATTAACTTGTTTTTGCTATACCAAAGCCTTCAAAACTTATTTCTAAGTTATGTAAAGGTTATTTAAGGTACGTTGAGTGTATGTTGATGTTCCGGAGTATTTGTCGCAATAAACTGAGTATGTTTACGCACCAGTTTGCGTATAATGCTCTAGAAAGCGATGTGGAGTTTGAATTTGAACAATAATTGATATGTGCAAAACATACACATATTTATACAAGATCCCAAGTATGAAATACAATATTTCATCGGCTTGGTATTTGTTTGATGGTCGCGGTGACACAGGTGTCACAGTATCCCCATCATCCATATCCTAGCTCCTGCTATTGAAAATCAGGTGGCCATGGAAATAGAAGAGGATACTGCAATGATCCCTAGTGAGGAGACTCAATCTTATTCAGGATCATGGATCTCACCAATCATGAGATACTTACAACATGGGGAGATTCCTATGGGAGAAAATCCTAGGGCTTTCAGGATTAAGGTATCTCAATTCACAATCTTGAATAATGTGCTATATAAGCGATCTCTTGCAGGACCATATTTAAGATGTATCGAGGATCCTAAAATTCAAGAAGTATTAAAAGACTTCCATGAAGGAGATTGTGGAAACCACACTGGGGGCAGGGCATTGTTCTCAAGGATCCTTAGGACAGGATACTACTGGCCAACTATGAAGAGGGATGCTGTGGAGTATGCTAAGAAGTGTGATCCTTGTCAAAGACACAGCAATATCCTTCATCAGCCGGCTGAATTTCTACATCCTATACCATCCTCTTGGCCATTCATGAGATGGGGGATGGATATAGTTGGCAAGCTCCCTAAGGCACCTGGTGGAAAAGTATTCATGCTTGCCATGACTGACTACTTCTCCAAGTGGATAGAGGCCGAAGCCTTTGCCCAAGTCAGAGAAAAGGAAGTGATATCCTTTATTAAAAGAAACATTATAACTAGATTTGGCATTCCTTCTGAAATTGTATGTGATAATGGTTCCCAATTTATTGGGAGCAGGACTACTAACTTTTGTGACAGTTGGGGGATTAAGATGATAACATCAACACCAGTCCACCCACAAGCCAATGGCCAAGCAGAATCATCCAACAAGATCATCATCAACAATCTGAAGAAAAAACTTAGATCCAAGAAGGGGAAATGGGCAGAAGAATTGCCTTATGTGCTTTGGGCTGACAGGACAACTCCCAAGAATGCTACTGGTCAAACACCCTTCTCTTTGGTGTTTGGGGCAGAAGCAGTGATCCCAACAGAAATGGTGGTTCCAACTGCTAGAACAAGTACTCGTGATCCTGAAGAGAATGATGCAAACCCAGCTCAAGACTTGGATACTATTGAAGAAATCAGGGATCTAGCTAGGATAAGGATGGCTAGCTACCAACAAAGAATGGCTGGTACTTACAACAAAAATGTCAGGATAAGGAAATTCCAAGTGGGGGATATGGTATTGAGAAAAGCATTCCAAAATACCATCAATCCTGCTGATGGGAAATTAGCACCAAAATGGGAAGGCCCTTACTTGATTGAAGCTGAAGCAGGAAAGGGGGCATATAGATTGCTAACCATGGAAGGAAATTTGTTACCAAGAGCCTGGAATGCTGTTCACTTAAAGAAATATTTCATGTGAACAGGATCCTCCTAGCACATATGATCCTTACATTGAAAGCATCCTCGAAGGATCCCAGCGATGTCAATGATCATTACTCTGGTAAAATCCTAATCCTAAACTATTTCATTTTCTTATTTTTACCTAAGGATAAGGATCATGCATCCTTCATCCTCTTCTCACGAGAATTTGAGTTCTGATAGTCCAGGTATCCTCAGCATATCATTAAGAATCTTCAAAAGCATCTCAGATCCTTGGGTTCAACCCCAGTTATCCTTGGGCTTGTCCCCAGTTTCCGCCTGTAGCGCACGATGATCCTGGTATAGTTCACGTCTTTGGGACCAGTACCCACTTTCGGGGCTGATAACCTCATCGTACTGGCTATACCTAGGATCCTACGTATAATGGTAGACGTACCATACATCCATTCCTAAGGTTTCTAACGTTTTCACGTTAGCTAAGGTTTTGGCATTTTCATGTCACTAAGTTTGGATAGTCGTCAGTGAGGGCCATACTCCAGTTTACATACGATCCTTGGGCTTGTCCCCAGTTATCCTTGGGCTTGTCCCCAGTTATCCTTTGGGCTTGTCCCCAGTTATCCTTCGGGCTTGTCCCCAGTGATCCTATGGGCTTGTCCCCAGTTATCCTTTGGGCTTGTCCCCAGTTACTAACTTGTCTTTTATATTTGCTTAGTCCCAAGTTATGTTCTATTTTTCAGGTTTTCAAAGTTAAAACAATTAAGGAGTAACCCTTCAAAGGTTGTCAAAATTACCTACCCCGAGCATCTACCAGCAATACGTGGCCCGTCCGCTGGGGTAGGTAAAGGGTGTCCATGATAATAGGTTCAAAAGTTATGCAGGGATATAAAGGCGGCAGGATCACAATGGCTTCATCCCCCAAACAAAGGATCCCTCCACCATTTGCAATCCTACCTATTGTCTGAAGGATCCTGGATCCCTAATCCTAAAACTATTGTTCAAAGTTACAGACCATCATTGTTTAAAACATCACAACCACAAAAGAAACCACTACCAAAATTAAAAATGGGCTCCGGCTATGTCTAGAAGTTTCCTTCATCGCCCAATTCTGCAGCTCAAACCTTCGCTGCACCATCACCACCAGCTCCACTTGCTTCCCCCTGATCCTTGCCAGCATCACCACCTTCAAGCATTGGGATCTCCTCAGCCTCCTCATCATCCTCCAACTCTGCCAGCCTCGCCTTCCAGCCCTCCACGTCCCATGTGCTCTTGTCGAAGGAAGGATCCTAAGCCTCCGCAGCCATCTGCAGCTGGATCTTATACATGGTTATCGCAGCAGAGACCTTGGCATCCTGGGTAATGTCATGCTTCTCATAATCAAAATTGATCAGCATCCTGGCAGCTTTATCCTTGGTGGCCCGGAGCTCCTTCTCAAGATCAGCAATCTTGAGATCCTTCAGCACACCCATCTGTTGGAGGTCAGCAATTTGGCGATCTTGATCCTCGACGTGGCCAACATAAGTTTCTATTTCAGCAAATTTCTGCAAGGAAAACAAGGCATAACGTCAGAAACAAGTGATCCTCAAAATTGTCAGGATAACGAACAGGGGCAGTGATCCTTACCTCGTTGAAGTAGTCCAGAAACTGTTGGCGAAGCAGGGGCAGGCCTTGTAGATCCTCAGAGGCCTTTCTCTTCTTTCCTTTACCCCTAATAGGTGCTTTAGGGGCTGAAGCAGTTGGGCTGGCAGTAGGAGTCTTCTTCCTTGCAGATTTGACATTAGCAAGATCATCAATGCCAAACTTTGAGGCAGACTTAGAAGATTTTCCAGCACCTACACAACCAAAATAAGATAAGTTTTCTAATTAAACTTGAAAATCCTACATAGAATTACTTTCTAAATAAGGATACTTACTTGACATTGTGACAGAGGCAGAGGATACTTCTTGGGAATCTTGAGTAGCAACCTGGAAAGTTCTTGTCTCCGGATCAAGCTTCTTGAAGGCCAAAAGTCTCTCTTTTGCAGCAGGTGTCAACTTCAGACGAGAGATGGAGATAGCTGCACAATAAACAAGAAAATATTAGTGATCCTCATCCTAGGGAACAAATCTTATGGTGATCCTTCCAGGATCCTCTATCCTACCATGAGTAACCCACTCTTTGGGCAGATCCTTCCCATCTGGGATGGTATCCCTCCTAACAAAAAAGAACTGACGCTTCCAGTTTGTGTCGTTCTTGGTGACCTTGAGAACAGGGTGATCCTCTCCAGCTTTCCGCTTAAACAGATACCGATGGGATCCAAACATTGTGAGATCATACATCTCAGCCAGCTCCGCCATTCCTAAGTCAATCCCTTCCTGCTCAATGATCCTTTCAAGGGTATATAAAACCCTCCAGATCATTGGCATGGCCTGGATGTAGGAGATGCCGGTGAGGGAAAAGAAGGACTGGGTGAATTGAGGGAAAGGATATGAATATCCTATCAAGAACGGAGTAACAGGAAAGGCTACCCAAGTATCAGAGATGAAGTCACTTAAAGCAGTGGGAGTAAAAGACTTGAAGATGGCGTTCGCCGGAAAACAATGACGAATTTTGTCGACCTGAGGATCGGTAAAACAGCACCTCTCGGCGGGAGAATCCTTGATGATCCCTTGACCCTTCAAGGGACTATTCTTCTCAGGATCCTTATGCGGAGAGTTCCGGAGCAACATCTTTGCAAGAATAATGAAAAGAGATAGAAAAACAGAGTAAGAGAAGGAAGAAAGAAGAAAAGAGATACCTGATTGATCTTCGGACGAGAATATAAAGGGAGTCTCTCTTGAATTTAAATGCAAATTGATCCTATCTCTAACTCCTATTTATAATGATGATTTGCAGGGCTGTCACTTCTGTGACGTAAGGTTCGCAACGGCTAGTCCGTCTCTAACGGCTAGTTATTCAATTAACTTGTTGAGGATAAGATCAAACAAAATACAACTCGTTTATTTACAATATTACTCCTTATATTTTGGGGGCAATTGTTAGGGCTGGATTTTTATGACTTATGATCCTTACATATGATCCTAACCAGTGATCCTTATTTCTTTGGCAGATAGTGATCCTCAGAAGAGTTCCAGGATCAGGATCACGGACCATCACAGGGATCCTCATACTAACAGTTGTTTTCATTGGATTTAATGTTATCTTGCAGGAATGTCTGGCAGGATCCGCTCTTAGCAACATAAACAAGGGACTCGTCTTTACAACTTTGGCATATGCTTAATCAGAGACGAACGTTGTGGACGATATGGAAACTCAGCATAATTTAAGGGCGATAATTTAGGCTAGATTTACTTTTATTCCTAAAGGGGTAACGAGCTAATAGTTAGTCTATTTACCTAAAATAGGGCCACTCACATTTGTATATATAGCACTCTTCCACATTCGGAAGACAGACAACACATTCCTCACACGCTTAGACACAATACTATAGTGATCCTTGTACTCAGCTCGTTACCATCCGAAGTTGTAATCATTATTTGTTATATTGAAGTTTGGTGATCGGTAGTTGCCATCACCCGAGGTTTTTTATGCCGGAGATCATTCATTGATCAAGGGCTTTTTCCTCGTATAAATCCTTGTGTCACTTGCATATTTCATACTAAAGTGATCCTTTACTTTTTCATCAAACCAAGCATCATTCCCCGTTTACATAGAGTTTGGTTGCATTATCTGTTTTGGTCAAAAAATCACACAAGGATAATGCAACCAAACTCTATGTAAACGGGGAATGATGCTTGGTTTGATGAAAAAGTAAAGGATCACTTTAGTATGAAATATGCAAGTGACACGAGGATTTATACGAGGAAAAAGCCCTTGATCAATGAATGATCTCCGGCATAAAAAACCTCAGGTGATGGCAACTACCGATCACCAAACTTCAATATAACAAATAATGATTACAACTTCGGATGGTAACGAGCTGAGTGCAAGGATCACTATAGTATTGTGTCTAAGCGTGTGAGGAATGTGTTGTGTGTCTTCCGAATGTGGAAGAGTGCTATATATACAAGTGTGAGTGGACCTATTTTAGGTAAATAGACTAACTATCAGCTCATTACCCCTTTAGGAATAAAAGTAAATCTAGCCTAAATTATCGCCCTTAAATTATGCCGGGTTTCCATATCCTCTACAACGTTCATCTCTGATTAAGCATATGCCAAAGTTGTAAAGACGAGTCCCTTGATTACGTTGCTAAGAGCGGATCCTGCTAGACATTCCTGCAAGATAACATTAAATCCAATGAAAACAACTGTTAGCATGAGGATCCCTATGATGGTCCGTGATCCTGATCCTGGAACTCTTCTGAGGATCACTATCTGCCAAAGAAATAAGGATCACTGGTAAGGATCACATGTAAGGATCATATGTCATAAAAATCCAGCCCTAACAATTGCCCCCAAAATATAAGGAGTAATATTGTAAATAAATGAGTTATATTTTGCTTGATCTTATCCGCAACAAGTCAATCGGATAACTAGCCGTTGAAGTCGGACTAGCCGTTGCAATTCTTACGTCACAGAAGTGACAGCCCTGCAGATCATCATTATAAATAGGAGATAGAGATAGGATCAATTTGCATTTAAATTCAAGAGAAACTCCCTTTATAATCTCGTCCGAAGATTGATCAGGTATTCTCCTCTTTTCTTCCTTCTCTTACTCTGTTTCTCTGTCTCTTTTCATTCTCCTGGAAAGATGTTGCTCCGGAATCTCCCGCATAAGGATCCTGAGAAGAACAGCCCCTTGAAAGGTCAAGGGATCATCAAAGACTCTCCCACCGAGAGGTGCTGTTTTACTGATCCTCAGGTTGATAGAATCCGTCATTGTTTTCCGGCGAACACCATCTTCAAGTCCTTCACTCCCACTGTTTTGAGTGACTTTATTTCTGATACTTGGGTAGCCTTTCCCGTTACTCCGTTCTTAATAGGATATTCGTATCCTTTTCCTCAATTCACCCAGTCCTTCTTTTCCCTCACCGGCATCTCCTATATCCAGGCCATGCCAATGATCTGGAGGGTTTTATATACCCTTGAAAGGATCATTGAGCAGGAAGGGATTGATTTAGGAATGGCGGAGCTGGCTGAGATGTATGATCTCACAACGTTTGGATCCTGTCGATATTTGTTTAAACGGAAAGCCGGAGAGGATCACCCTGTTCTCAAGGTCACCAAGAATGACACGAATTGGAAGCGACGGTTCTTCTTTGTTAGGAGGGATACCATCCCTGATGGGAAGGATCTGCCCAAGGAGTGGGCTACTCATGGTAGGATAGAGGATCCTAGAAGGATCACCATCAGATTTGTTCCTTAGGATGAGGATCACTAATATTTTCTTTGTTTTTGTTTATGTGCAGCTATCTCCATCTCTCATCTGAAGCTGACACCTGCTGCAAAAGAGAGGCTTTTGGCCTTCAAGAAGCTTGATCCGGAGACAAGAAGTTTTCAAGTTGCCACCCAAGATTCACAGGAAGTATCCTCCGCATCTGCCACAATGTCAAGTAAGTATCCTCATTTAAAAAGTAGTTTTACATAGGATTTCTAAATCAGTTAGAATACTTATCTTATTTTGGTTGTGTAGGTGCAGGAAAATCTGCTAAATCTGCCTCCAAGTTTGGCATTGATGATCTTGCTAATGTCAAATCTGCAAGGAAGAAGACTCCTGCTGCCAGCCCAACTGCTTCAGCCCCTAAAGCACCTATTAGGGGTAAAGGAAAGAAGAGAAAGGCCTCTGAGGATCTTCAAGGATTTCCCCTGCTCCGCCAACAGTTTCTTGACTACGTTAACGAGGTAAGGATCGCTGCCCCTGTTCGTTATCCTGACAATTTTGAGGATCACTTGTTTCTGACGTTATGCCTTGTTTTCCTTGCAGAAATTTGCTGAAATAGAAACTTATGTTGGCCACGTCGAGGATCAAGATCGCCAAATTGCTGACCTCCAACAGATGGGTGTGCTGAAGGATCTCAAGATTGCTGATCTTGAGAAGGAGCTCCGGGCCACCAAGGATAAAGCTGCCAGGATGCTGATCAATTTTGATTATGAGAAGCATGACATTACCCAGGATGCCAAGGTCTCTGCTGCGATAACCATGTATAAGATCCAGCTGCAGATGGCTGCGGAGGCTCAGGATCCTTCCTTCGACAAGAGCACATGGGACGTGGAGGGCTGGAAGGCGAGGCTGGCAGAGTTGGAGGATGATGAGGAGGCTGAGGAGATCCCAATGCTTGAAGGAGGTGATGCTGGCAAGGATCAGGGGGAAGCAAGTGGAGCTGGTGGTGATGGTGCAGCGAAGGTTTGAGCTGCAGGATTGGGCGATGATGGAAATTTCGAGACTTGGCCGGAGCCCAATTTTTTAAATTTGGTAGTGATTTTTTGTGGTTGTGATGTTTTAAACAATGATGGTCTGTAACTTTGAACAATAGTTTTTAGGATCAAGGATCCAGGATCCTTCAGACAATAGGTAGGATTGCAAATGGTGGAGGGATCCTCTGTTTGGGGGATGAAGCCTTTGTGATCCTGCCGCTTTTTATTTACCTGCATGCTATGACCGCACAAACAATGGACACCCTTTGCCAACCCATGTGGACGGGCCACGTTTTGCTGGTAGAAACGTGGGTTGGCAATTTTGACAACTTTGAAGGGTTTAAAATCCTTTGTTAATAAAATAACTCTAATCTTTTTGGCTTATCTCGTGTTGTTATCCTTTGTTTATCCTCTTATTTTCTGCTTGTTTAGAAATGTATTTATTTGAGTAAGAAAAGTTAAGCAAATTATGTTTAAGAAGTTTAGGATATGATCCTGGATCAAATATCCTATAATCGAAAATTTTCAAGGTAGTTTATTTTAAGAATCATAGCTTCAGTTGTCAAGGTCTAAGGGTTATTCAAATGAATAATGAATGAAATTAAAAATAGTTAAGGATCATACCTGAGGATCCAAGTTAGGATCCTAACCTTTAATCAGGATAACCATAAGAAAAACTTTAATGGATAATAAGGATTAAGGATCCTTAATTGTTTAACTTCGAAAACCTGAAAAAATGGAATATAACTTGGGACTAAGCCAATATAAATGATAAGTTAGTAACTGGGGACAAGCCCAAAGGATAACTGGGGACAAGCCCATAGGATCACTGGGAACAAGCCCAAAGGATAACTGGGGACAAGCCCAAGGATCGTATGTAAACTGGAGTATGGCCCTTACTGGCGACTATCCAAACTTAGTGACATGAAAATGCCAAAACCTTAGCTAACGTGAAAACGTTAGAAACCTTAGGAACGGATGTATGGTACGTCTACCATTATACGTAGGATCCTAGGTATAGCCAGTACGATGAGGTTATCAGCCCCGAAAGTGGGTACTGGTCCCAAAGACGTGAACTATACCAGGATCATCGTGCGCTACAGGCGGAAACTGGGGACAAGCCCAAGGATAACTGGGGTTGAACCCAAGGATCTGAGATGCTTTTGAAGATTCTTAATGATATGCTGAGGATACCTGGACTATCAGAACTTAAATTCTCGTGAGAAGAGGATGAAGGATGCATGATCCTTATCCTTAGGTAAAAATAAGAAAATGAAATAGTTTAGGATTAGGATTTTACCAGAGTAAGGATCATTGACATTATCGGGATCCTTCGAGGATGCTTTCAATGTAGGGATCATATGTGCCAGGAGGATCCTGTTCACATGAAATATTTCTTTAAGTGAACAGCATTCCAGGCTCTAGGTAACAAATTTCCTTCCATGGTTAGCAATCTATATGCCCCTTTTCCTGCTTCAGCTTCAATCAAGTAAGGACCTTCCCACTTTGGTGCTAATTTCCCGTCAGCAGGATTGATGGTATTTTGGAATGCTTTTCTCAATACCATATCCCCCACTTGGAATTTCCTTATTCTGACATTTTTGTTATAAGCACCAGCCATTCTTTGTTGGTAGCTAGCCATCCTTATCCTAGCCAGATCCCTGATTTCTTCAATAGTATCCAAATCCTGAGCCAAGTTTGCAGCATTCTCTTCAGGATCACGGGTACTTGTTCTAGCAGTTGGAACCACCATTTCTGTTGGGATCACTGCTTCTGCCCCAAACACCAAGGAGAAGGGTGTTTGACCAGTAGCATTCTTGGGAGTTGTCCTGTCAGCCCAAAGCACATAAGGCAATTCTTCTGCCCATTTCCCCTTCTTGGATCCAAGTTTCTTCTTCAGATTGTTGATGATGATCTTGTTGGATGATTCTGCTTGGCCATTGGCTTGTGAGTGGACTGGTGTTGATGTTATCATCTTAATCCCCCAACTGTCACAAAAGTTAGTAGTCCTGCTCCCAATAAATTGGGAACCATTATCACATACAATTTCAGAAGGAATGCCAAATCTAGTTATAATGTTTCTTTTAATAAAGGATATCACTTCCTTTTCTCTGACTTGGGCAAAGGCTTCGGCCTCTATCCACTTGGAGAAGTAGTCAGTCATGGCAAGCATGAATACTTTTCCACCAGGTGCCTTAGGGAGCTTGCCAACTATATCCATCCCCCATCTCATGAATGGCCAAGAGGATGGTATTGGATGTAGAAATTCAGCCGGCTGATGAATGATATTGCTGTGTCTTTGACAAGGATCACACTTCTTAGCATACTCCACAGCATCCCTCTTCATAGTTGGCCAATAGTATCCTGTCCTAAGGATCCTTGAGAACAATGCCCTGCCCCCAGTGTGGTTTCCACAATCTCCTTCATGGAAGTCTTTTAACACTTCTTGAATTTCAGGATCCTCAATACATCTTAAATATGGTCCTGCAAGAGATCGCTTATATAACACATTATTTAAGATTGTGAATTGAGATACCTTAATCCTGAAAGCCCTAGGATTTTCTCCCATAGGAATCTCCCCGTGTTGTAAGTATCTCATGATTGGTGAGATCCATGATCCTGAATAAGATTGAGTATCCTCGCTAGGGATCATTGCAGTATCCTCTTCTATTTCCATGGCCACCTGTTTTTCAATAGCAGGAGCCAGGATATGGATGATGGGGATACTTATATTCTCTGGGATCTTCAAAGATGATCCTAGATTGGCCAATGCATCAGCTTCTGTATTTTCCTCCCTTGGTACCTGTGACAAACTGAAAGAAACAAAGGAGAGTGCCAATTCTTTGACTATCTCTAAATATTTGGTTAGTTTTTCACCTTTCACAGCATAGGATCCATTAAAGTGATTAGTAAATAACAATGAATCCACGTATACCTCAAGATACCTGATCCCCATATGCTTAGCAATTTGTAAGCCAGCGATTAAGGCTTCATATTCAGCCTCATTATTAGTGGCTTGGAACTCACAAGCTATGGAATGGGGTATTATGTCCCCCTGTGGCGATTTTAGTAGTATGCCAAGCCCTGTGCCTTTGACATTTGAGGATCCATCAGTATGTAGTATCCAAGGATCCTTGGTCTCATCCAGCTGCTGGACCTCCAATTCGGCTTCCTTTTGTAGATCACTACTGAAATCAGCCACAAAGTCTGCTAATGCTTGAGATTTGATGGCTGTTCTAGGCTCATATCTTATATCATGGGCACTAAGCTTTACTGCCCACTTAGCCATCCTTCCGGACATCTCTGGTTTCCTGAGGACATTCTTGATTGGAAAATTAGTTCTAACAACAATTGCATGAGTTTCAAAATAATGTCTTAGCTTAGTAGATGCCATAATTAATGCAAGAATAAGTTTTTCAAGGTGTGAGTACCTGGATTCAGCATCAAGTAAACTCTTACTTACATAATAGACAGGATATTGTGTACCTTCATGATCCTTAACAAGGACTGCACTTACAGCTGTTGAGGATACCGCCAGGTATAAGGATAACACATCTCCTTTTCCGGGTTTGCTTCAATGCTGGAGCTGAGGACATGTATTCTTTGAGGGCTTGTAAAGCATTCTCATGTTTTTCAGTCCACTCAAATTTCTTGTTCTTTCTTAGGATATCATAGAATTCTTTACATCTTTCTGAGGATTTGGATATGAACCTATTTAGAGCTGCTATCCTGCCTGTTAGCCTTTGCACATCCTTAGCGTTGGCAGGGGATTTGATATTCACCAATGCTTTAATTTGTTCCGGGCTTGCTTCAATGCCCCTCTGAGTTACCATATATCCTAGAAATTTACCTGCTTTAACACCAAAGTGACATTTTGAAGGATTAAGCTTCATGTTATAATTATCAAGGATATCAAATGCTTCCTCCAAGTCCCTTAGGTGATCCTCAGCTTTCTTTGACTTTACTACCATATCATCTATGTACACTTCCATAATCTGTCCAATTTGATCTTTGAACATCATATTCACCAGCCTTTGATATGTTGCACCTGCATTTCTTAATCCAAAAGGCATGGCAATATAACAATATAAACCGGTAAGGGTCATAAAAGCCGTATCCTCTTGGTCAGATGGCTCCATCTGAATTTGTTGGAATCCAGATGATGCATCCATAAAAGTTAACAGTTCATGCCCCGCCGTTGCATCCACCATGGAGTCAATGTGGGGTAATGGGAAAGGATCCTTGGGACATGCCTTATTCAGATCAGTGAAATCGACACATACCCTCCACTTTCCGTTTTTCTTTTGGACAACAACCACATTGGCTAACCATTTTGGATATTTTACCTCTCTGATCATACCTGCTCGAAGTAGTCTTTCTACTTCTTCCTGGATAATGGCATTCCTTTCTGGTGCAAACTTCCTCCTTTTTTGATGGATTGGTTTGATTGACCTGTCAATGTCAGGTTTATGAGTGATAATATCCTTAGATATACCTGTCATATCTTCGTGTTTCCATGCAAAGGTAGATTTTCTTCTTTTGAGGAAGGATATCATGTCTTCTTTCATCTTGCTAAGGATCCCTGATCCGATATAGATTTTTTATTCAGGATCATTAGGATCCAAAAGGATTTCGTCCACATCCTGTTCCCTTGCCTCCAAGACATTCCTTGGAGGATACTGTAATTGCTATTGCTCCCTTGGCTTCGAGGTTGGTTTCATGGATGAGGTATAACAATCCTTAGCCTCCTGCTGATCACTGTCGATCTTGATTATTCCCCATGGGCTAGGGAGTTTCACACATTGATGGTAGGTGGATGGGACTGCTTTCATATCATGTATCCAGGGCCTGCCAAGGATAATCATTACAACAAGATAAACAGTCAATAACACAAAATTTTTGATAATTATGTAATCCTTCCACGTAGATTGGGAGTTTGATGTCCCCCAGGGTTTTCTTAGTTTCTCCACTGAATCCCACAAGCACAGAGGATCTTGGTGTGATGTCTGATTCTGGAATACCCATCTTCTTCAGAACATCAAGCTGGATAATGTTTACTAAGCTTCCTCCGTCGATAAGGATCCTGCGGACAAAATGGTTAGAGATAAAGAGAGTGATGACTAGACTATCATGATGAGGATCCTGGATGTTAATTCTATCATCCTCATCGAAGGTTATAATTTTTCCTTCCGAGACGCTTGATGTTCGAATAGGTCTTTCTCCGTTATCCATTTTAGCTTCCTTTGCATGCCTTTTAGCTGCCGAGAAGGATGTCCCACATATGTCTGATCCTCCAGAAATAAAGTTGATTACTTATGCATCTGCCGGAGGAGCTGGAGCTTTCTCAGGGATCCTCTCAGGATCCTGAGTCCTTTGCTTTTTTCTTCCCAACAACTCTTTTAGATGCCCCTTGCTTAGCAGATATCCAATTTCCTTTCTTAATGCGATGCATTCTTCGGTTAAATGCCCAAAATCCTCGTGGTATGCACACCACTTTGATTTGTCTTTAGTTCCAGTTGGTTTGTCGTTTTTTCTGGGCCATCTGGCTTTTTCTCCTAGATTCTGCGTTGCAAGGATTAGTTCATAATTATCAACGGAAAAACAATATTCAGAAATCGGAGGATAATCCTCATCATCCTCTTCTTGGTCAACAGCATGCACGTTCTGGTTGTCATTTCTATGGTAGGATTTGAATTTGTTGCTTTTGAAAGAGGATCCTTGCTTTTCTTGCTTTGAGGATCCTGCTTGTCTCTCCTGGATCCTCTTGTCATCCTCTAGCTGGATGAACCTGAGTGCCCGAGTTCTTACTTCATCTGGGTTCCTGCATGGTATCATAACAAGATCATCATAGAACAATGAATCCTTAAGCAATCCCATCTTGAAGGCCTCAACAGCTGTGGCCATATCCAAGTTAGGAATATCCAAGGATTCTTTAGTAAACTTTGTTATGTAATCCCTTAATGATTCATTATGACTCTGAGTTACCCTATATAAATCACTAGTCAATCTTTCAAACTTTCTACTACAAGAGAATTGATTATTGAATAAATTAATTAAATTAGCAAATGAAGTAATAGAGTAAGGGGGAAGACTTAGCAGCCATTTAAGAGCTGATCCAGTAAGAGTGGATCCAAATCCTTTACACAGGCATGCTTCCTTTAACTTTTCTGGGATTGGATTGATCTCCATCCTCTCCCTGTATTGTGCTATGTGCTCCTCAGGATCCGTTGTACCATCATACAGCTTCATAGTAGGGATATGGAACCTTTTGGGTACCTCTGCATCACAAATTGGTGGTGCAAAACGAGATACCTTATGGCTTCCATCTGCAATCTCCGGGATAGGCTTGACTACCCCTGGAACACTTGAGATCATATCCTTCAGCTTCTGCAGTTTCTGGCCATAGCATGGTTGATACCTGTATCCTGCACGAATCCATGGTTAGCGGTAAGATAATTATTTAAGGCGTTACCTCCCATTGGGTTCAAGTTAGGAACACCGGATGTGAATCCATATTGCTAGGATTCTGGGATGATGGAGGGACCAGTGGAAGCAACGGTCTGCATTGGAATGAAATCTCCTTGATGGACATCTAGACTTTCTGTTTGCAAATTCTTCAAGGATCCTGGCATCTGAAGGGATCCTTGAACCTGGGATGATCCTGGAACAAAGGAGAATCCTTGAACCTGGGATGACCCTGGAACAAAGGAGGATCCTAAGCTCATGAAGGATCCCATATGTTGAGTATAGGATCCTGCCAGTTGGAAATATGATCCTGATGCCTGAGTCATTGTTGCTGGGCCGCAATGCACTTCTCTTGATCCACCCATATATTGAATGTCTGGGACCTCTGATGGCTGAGAAGTAATCATTGGAGTATCAAAATTTAAAGATTTGGGCATTAGTGGGGAATGATCCTCTGCCGTTTTCTTTTGCCTTTTGAAATCTCCGATTTCCCTGAGGATCCTGTCATTAGTTTCATCCTGCTGCTGCATACGATCCCTCATCTGCAAAATCAAAGTAAATATATCACTAGTACTGGGAACAGAAGAAGTTAGAGCAGAAGATGATGGTTTAGAGGAGATAGTAGTTGGTCTCTTCTCAGCATTTTTCTGAGATCCGGCTGGTGGTGGAGGCAAGGGTGGAATGCCAGTAGATGAATTGACTGCCGACATCGTTGTGGAAGTATTCTTCAACGACGAAGCCATGCAACACTCCGGAATGGTCACCAACAGAAAAAACTTTTTATGAATGAAGCACCAATTGCCCCACGGTGGGCGCCAAACTGTTTTGGTCAAAAAATCACACAAGGATAATGCAACCAAACTCTATGTAAACGGAGAATGATGCTTGGTTTGATGAAAAAGTAAAGGATCACTTTAGTATGAAATATGCAAGTGATACAAGGATTTATACGAGGAAAAAGCCCTTGATCAATGAATGATCTCCGGCATAAAAAACCTCGGGTGATGGCAACTACCGATCACCAAACTTCAATATAACAAATAATGATTACAACTTCGGATGGTAACGAGCTGAGTACAAGGATCACTATAGTATTGTGTCTAAGCGTGTGAGGAATGTGTTCTGTGTCTTCCGAATGTGGAAGAGAGCTATTTATACAAGTGTGAGTGGCCCTATTTTAGGTAAATAGACTAACTATCAGCTCATTACCCCTTTAGGAATAAAAGTAAATCTAGCCTAAATTATCGCCCTTAAATTATGCCGGGTTTCCATATCCTCTACAACGTTCATCTCTGATTAAGCATATGCCAAAGTTGTAAAGACGAGTCCCTTGATTACGTTGCTAAGAGCGGATCCTGCTAGACATTCCTACAAGATAACATTAAATCCAATGAAAACAACTGTTAGCATGAGGATCCCTATGATGGTCCGTGATCCTGATCCTGGAACTCTTCTGAGGATCACTATCTGCCAAAGAAATAAGGATCACCGGTTAGGATCACATGTAAGGATCATATGTCATAAAAATCCAGCCCTAACATTATCCTTGTGTGATTTTTTGACCAAAACAATCTCCGGCATAAAAAACCTCGGGTGATGGCAACTACCGATCACCAAACTTCAATATAACAAATAATGGTTACAACTTCGGATGGTAACAAGCTGAGTACAAGGATCACTATAGTATCGTGTGTCTAAGCGTGTGAAAAATGTGTTGTTCGTCTTCCGAATGTGGAAGAGTGCTATATATACAAGTGTGGGTGGCCCTATTTTAGGTAAATAGACTAACTATCAGCTCATTACCCCTTTAGGAATAAAAGTAAATCTAGCCTAAATTATCGCCCTTAAATCATGCGGAGTTTCCATATCCTCTACAACGTTCATCTCTGATTAAGCATATGCCAAAGTTGTAAAGACGAGTCCCTTGATTACGTTGCTAAGAGCGGATCCTGCTAGACATACCTGCAAGATAACATTAAATCCAATGAAAACAACTGTTAGCATGAGGATCCCTATGATGGTCCGTGATCCTGATCCTGGAACTCTTCTGAGGATCACTATCTGCCAAAGAAATAAGGATCACTGGTGAGGATCACATGTAAGGATCATATGTTACAAAAATCCAGCCCTAACAATTGCCCCCAAAATATAAGGAGTAATATTGTAAATAAATGAGTTATATTTTGCTTGATCTTATCCGCAACAAGTTAATCGGATAACTAGCCGTTAAAGTCGAACTAGCCGTTGCAATTCTTACGTCACAGAAGTGACAGCCCTGCAGATCATCATTATAAATAGGAGTTAGAGATAGGATCAATTTGCATTTAAATTCAAGAGAAACTCCCTTTATATTCTCGTCCGAAGATCAACCAGGTATCTCTCTTTCTTTTTCTCCTTTCTCTTACTCTGTTTCCCTGTTTCTTTGTTTATCACTCTGCAAAGATGTTGCTCCGAAACTCTCCTCACAAGGATCCTAAGAAGAGCAGTCCCTTGAAGGGTCAAGGGATCATCAAGGATTCTTCAACTGAGAGGTGTTGTTTTACCGACTCTCAGATTGATAAAATTCGTCACTGTTTTCCGGCGAACACCATCTTCAAGTCCTTCACTCCCACTGCTTTGAGTGACTTTATCTCTGACACTTGGGTAGCCTTTCCTGTTACTCCGTTCCTGATAGGGTATTCATATCCTTTCCCTCAAGTCACCCAGTCCTTCTTTTCCCTCACCGGCATCTCCTACATCCAGGCCATGCCAATGATCTGGAGGGTTTTATATACCCTTGAAAGGATCATTGAGCAGGAAGGGATTGATTTAGGAATGGCGGAGCTGGCTGAGATGTATGATCTCACAACGTTTGGATCCTGTCGATATTTGTTTAAACGGAAAGCCGGAGAGGATCACCCTGTTCTCAAGGTCACCAAGAATGACACGAATTGGAAGCGACGGTTCTTCTTTGTTAGGAGGGATACCATCCCTGATGGGAAGGATCAGCCCAAGGAGTGGGCTACTCATGGTAGGATAGAGGATCCTGGAAGGATCACCATAAGGTTTGTTCCTTAGGATAAGGGTCACTAATATTTTCTTTGTTTTTTGTGCAGCCATATCCGTTACTCATCTCAAGTTGACTCCTGCTGCAAAAGAGAGAGTTTTAGCCTTCAAGAAGCTTGATCCGGAGACAAGAACTTTTCAAGTTGCCACCCAAGATTCTCAGGAAGTATCCTCCGCATCTGCCACAATGTTAAGTAAGTATCCTCATTTAGAAAGTAATTCTATGTAGGATTTTCAAGTTTAATTAGAATACTTATCTTATTTTGGTTGTGTAGGTGCTGGAAAATCTTCTAAGTCTGCCTCAAAGTTTGGCATTGATGATCTTGCTAATGTCAAGTCTGCGAGGAAGAAGACTCCTGCTGCCAGCCCAACTGCTTCAGCCCCTAAAGCACCTATTAGGGGTAAAGGAAAGAAGAGAAAGGCCTCTGAGGATCTACAAGGCCTGCCCCTGCTCCGCCAACAGTTTCTGGACTACTTCAACGAGGTAAGGATCACTGCCCCTGCTTGTTATCCTGACAATTTTGAGGATCACTTGTTTCTGACGTTATGCCTTGTTTTCCTTGCAGAAATTTGCTGAAATTGAAACTTATGTTGGCCACGTTGAGGATCAGGACCGCCAAATCGCCGATCTCCAACAAATGGGTGTGCTGAAGGATCTCAAGATAGCTGATCTTGAGAAGGAGCTCCGGGCCACCAAGGATAAAGCTGCCAGGATGCTGATCAATTTTGATTATGAGAAGCATGACATTACCCAGGATGCCAAGGTCTCTGCTGCGATAACCATGTATAAGATCCAGCTGCAGATGGCTGCGGAGGCTCAGGATCCTGCCTTCGACAAGAGCACATGGGACGTGGAGGGCTGGAAGGCGAGGCTGGCAGAGTTGGAGGATGATGAGGAGGCTGAGGAGATCCCAATGCTTGAAGGTGGTGATGCTGGCAAGGATCAGGGGGAAGCAAGTGGAGCTGGTGGTGATGGTGCAGCGAAGGATTGAGCTACAGGATTGGGCAATGATGGAAATTTCTAGACATAGCCGGAGCCCAATTTTTTTTGTTTGATGGTAGTTTGTTTCGAACAATTTGATGGTCTGTAACTTGAACAATAGTTTTAGGATTAAGGATCCAGGATCCTTCAGACAATAGGTAGGATTGCAAACGGTGGAGGGATCCTCTGTTTGGGGGATGAAGCCTTTGTGATCCTGCCGCTTTTATTTACCTGCATGCTATGACCGCACAAACAATGGACACCCTTTGCCAACCCATGTGGACGGGCCACGTTTTGCTGGTAGAAACGTGGGTTGGCAATTTTGACAACTTTGAAGGGTTTAAAATCATTTGTTAATAAAATAACTCTAATCTTTTTGGCTTATCTCGTGTTGTTATCCTTTGCTTATCCTCTTATTTTCTGCTTGTTTAGAAATGTATTTATTTGAGTAAGAAAAGTTAAGCAAATTATGTTTAAGAAGTTTAGGATATGATCCTGGATCAAATATCCTATAATCGAAAATTTTCAAGATAGTTTATTTTAAGACTCATAGGTTCAGTTGTCAAGGTCTAAGGGTTATTCAAATGAATAATGAGTGAAATTAAAAATAGTTATGGATCATACCTGAGGATCCAAGTTAGGATCCTAACCTTTAATCAGGATAACCATAAGTAAAACTTTAATGGATAATAAGGATTAAGGATCCTTAATTGTTTAACTTCGAAAACCTGAAAAAATGGAATATAACTTGGGACTAAGCCAATATAAAAGGTAAGTTAGTAACTGGGGACAAGCCCAAAGGATAACTGGGGACGAGCCCATAGGATCACTGGGGACAAGCCCGAAGGATAACTGGGGACAAGCCCAAATGATAACTGGGGACAAGCCCAAGGATCGTATGTAAACTGGAGTATGGCCCTTACTGGCGACTATCCAATCTTAGTGACATGAAAATGCCAAAACCTTAGCTAACGTGAAAACGTTAGAAACCTTAGGAACGGATGTATGGTACGTCTACCATTATACGTAGGATCCTAGGTATAGCCAGTACGATGAGGTTGTCAGCCCCGAAAGTGGGTACTGGTCCCAAAGACGTGAACTATACCAGGATCATCGTGCGCTACAGGCGGAAACTGGGGACAAGCCCAAGGATAACTGGGGTTGAACCCAAGGATCTGAGATGCTTTTGAAGATTCTTAATGATATGCTGAGGATACCTGGACTATCAGAACTTAAATTCTCGTGAGAAGAGGATGAAGGATGCATGATCCTTATCCTTAGGTAAAAATAAGAAAATGAAATAGTTTAGGATCAGGATTTTACCAGAGTAAAGATCATTGACATCGCTGGGATCCTTCGAGGGTGCTTTCAATGTAAGGATCATATGTGCTAGGAGGATCCTGTTCACATGAAATATTTCTTTAAGTGAACAGCATTCCAGGCTCTAGGTAACAAATTTCCTTCCATGGTTAGCAATCTATATGCCCCTTTTCCTGCTTCAGCTTCAATCAAGTAAGGGCCTTCCCACTTTGGTGCTAACTTCCCGTCAGCAGGATTGATGGTATTTTGGAATGCTTTTCTCAATACCATATCCCCCACCTGGAATTTCCTTATTCTGGCATTTTTGTTGTAAGCACCAGCCATTCTTTGTTGGTAGCTAGCCATCCTTATCCTAGCCAGATCCCTGATTTCTTCAATAGTATCTAAATCCTGAGCCAAGTTTGCAGCATTCTCTTCAGGATCACGGGTACTTGTTCTAGCAGTTGGAACCACCATTTCTGTTGGGATCACTGCTTCTTCCCCAAACACCAAAGAGAAGGGTGTTTGACCAGTAGCATTCTTGGGAGTTGTCCTGTCAGCCCAAAGCACATAAGGCAATTCTTCTGCCCATTTCCCCTTCTTGGATCCAAGTTTCTTCTTCAGATTGTTGATGATGATCTTGTTGGATGATTCTGCTTGGCCATTGGCTTGTGGGTGGACTGGTGTTGATGTTATCATCTTAATCCCCCAACTGTCACAAAAGTTAGTAGTCCTGCTCCCAATAAATTGGGAACCATTATCACATACAATTTCAGAAGGGATGCCAAATCTAGTTATAATGTTTCTTTTAATAAAGGATATAACTTCCTTCTCTCTGACTTGGGCAAAAGCTTCAGCCTCTATCCACTTGGAGAAGTAGTCAGTCATGGCAAGCATAAATACTTTTCCACCAGGTGCTTTAGGGAGCTTGCCAACTATATCCATTCCCCATCTCATGAATGGCCAAGAGGATGGTATAGGATGTAGAAATTCAGCCGGCTGATGAAGGATATTGCTGTTTCTCTGACAAGGATCACACTTCTTAGCATACTCCACAGCATCCCTCTTCATAGTTGGCCAGTAGTATCCTGTCCTAAGGATCCTTGAGAACAATGCCCTGCCCCCAGTGTGGTTTCCACAATCTCCTTCATGGAAGTCTTTTAATACTTCTTGAATTTCAGGATCCTCGATACATCTTAAATATGGTCCTGCAAGAGATCGCTTATATAGCACATTATTCAAAATTGTGAATTGAGATACCTTAATCCTGAAAGCCCTAGGATTTTCTCCCATAGGAATCTCCCCGTGTTGTAAGTATCTCATGATTGGTGAGATCCATGATCCTGAATAAGATTGAGTTTCCTTACTAGGGATCATTGCAGTATCCTCTTCTATTTCCATGGCCACCTGATTTTCAATAGCAGGAGCCAGGATATGGATGATGGGGATATTTATATCCTCTGGGATCTTCAAAGATGATCCTAGATTGGCCAATGCATCAGCTTCTGTATTTTCCTCCCTTGGTACCTGTGTTAAACTGAAAGAAACAAAGGAGAGTGCCAATTCTTTGACTATCTCTAAATATTTGGTTAGTTTTTCACCTTTAACAGCATAAGATCCATTAAAGTGATTAGTGATCAGCAATGAGTCTACGTATACTTCAAGATACCTGACCCACATATGCTTAGCAATTTGCAAACCAGCAATTAAGGCTTCATATTCAGCCTCATTGTTAGTTGCTTGGAATTCACAGGCTAGGGAGTCGGGTATTATGTCCCCCTGTGGCGATTCTAGTAGTATGCCGAGCCCTGTGCCTTTGACATTTGAGGATCTATCAGTGTGTAGTATCCAAGGATCCTTGGTCTCATCCAGCTGCTGGACCTCCAATTTGGCTTCCTTTTGTAGATCACTACTGAAATCAGCCACAAAGTCTGCTAATGCTTGAGATTTGATGGCTGTTCTAGGCTCGTATCTTATATCGTGGGCACTAACCTTTACTGCCCACTTAGCCATCCTTCCGGACATCTCTAGTTTCCTGAGGACATTCTTGATTGGAAAATTAGTTCTAACAACAATAGTATGGGTTTCAAAATAATGTCTTAGCTTAGTAGATGCCATAATTAATGCAAGAATATGTTTTTCAAGGTGTGAGTACCTGGATTCAGCATCAAGTAAACTCTTACTTACATAATAGATAGGATATTGTGTACCTTCATGATCCTTAACAAGGACTGCACTTACAGCTGTTGAGGATACCGCCAGGTATAAGGATAACACATCTCCTTTTCCGGGTTTCATTAATGCTGGAGCTGAGGACATATACTCTTTGAGGGCTTGTAAAGCATTCTCGTGCTTTTCAGTCCACTCAAATTTCTTGTTTTTTCTTAGGATATCATAAAATTCTTTACATCTTTCTGAGGATTTTGATATGAACCTGTTTAGAGCTGCTATCCTGCCTGTTAGCCTTTGCACATCCTTAGCATTGGCAGGGGATTTGATATTCACCAACGCTTTAATTTGTTCCGGGCTTGCTTCAATGCCCCTTTGAGTTACCATATATCCTAGAAATTTACCTGCATTAACACCAAAGTGACATTTTGAAGGATTAAGCTTCATGTTATAATTATCAAGGATATCAAATGCTTCCTCCAAGTCCCTTAGGTGATCCTCAGCTTTCTTTGACTTTACTACCATATCATCTATGTACACTTCCATAGTCTGTCCAATTTGATCTTTGAACATCATATTCACCAGCCTTTGATATGTTGCACCTGCATTTCTTAATCCAAAAGGCATGGCAATATAACAATATAAACCGGTTGGGGTCATAAAAGCCGTATCCTCTTGGTCAGATGGCTCCATCTGAATTTGTTGGAATCCAGATGATGCATCCATAAAGGTTAACAGTTCATGCCCCGCCGTTGCATCCACCATGGAGTCAATGTGGGGTAATGGGAAAGGATCCTTGGGACATGCCTTATTCAGATCAGTGAAATCGACACATACCCTCCACTTTCCGTTTTTCTTTTGGACAACGACCACATTGGCTAACCATTTTGGATATTTTACCTCTCTGATCATACCTGCTCGAAGTAGTCTTTCTACTTCTCCTGGATAATGGCATTCCTTTCTGGTGCAAACTTCCTCCTTTTTTGATGGATTGGTTTGATTGACCTGTCAATGCCAAGTTTATGAGTGATAATATCCTTAGATATACCTGTCATATCTTCGTGTTTCCATGCAAAGGTAGATTTTCTTCTTTTGAGGAAGGATATCATGTCTTCTTTCATCTTGCCAAGGATCCCTGATCCGATATAGATTTTTGATTCAGGATCACTAGGATCCAAAAGGATTTCGTCCACATCCTGTTCCCTTGCCTCCAAGACATTCCTTGGAGGATACTGTAATTACTATTGCTCCCTTGGCTTCGAGGTTGGTTTCATGGATGAGGTATAACAATCCTTAGCCTCCTGCTGATCACTGTCGATCCTGATTATTCCCCATGGGCTAGGGAGTTTCACACATTGATGGTAGGTGGATGGGACAGCTTTCATATCACGTATCCAGGGCCTGCTAAGGATAACATTACAACAAGATAAACAGTCAATAACACAAAATTTTTGATAATTATGTAATCCTTCCACGTAGATTGGGAGTTTGATGTCCCCCAGGGTTTTCTTGGTTTCTCCACTGAATCCCACAAGCACGGAGGATCTTGGTGTGATGTCTGATTCTGGGATACCCATCTTCTTCAGAACATCAAGCTGGATAATGTTTACTGAGCTTCCTCCGTTGAGAAGGATCCTGCGGACAAAATGGTTAGAGATAAAGAGAGTGATGACTAGACTATCATGATGAGGATCCTGGATGTTAATTCTATCATCCTCATCGAAGGTTATAATTTTTCCTTCCGAGACGCTTGATGTTCGAATAGGTCTTTCTCCGTTATCCATTTTAGCTTCCTTTGCATGCCTTTTAGTTGCCGAGAAGGATGTACCACAGATGTCTGATCCTCCAGAAATAAAGTTGATCACTTGTGCATTCGTCGGAGGGGCTGGAGCTTTTTCAGGGATCCTTTCAGGATCCTGAGTCCTTTTCTTTTTTCTTCCCAACAACTCTTTTAGATGCCCCTTGCTTAGCAGATATCCAATTTCCTTTCTTAATGCGATACATTCTTCAGTTAAATGCCCAAAATCCTTGTGGTATGCACACCACTTCGATTTGTCTTTAGTTCCAGTTGGTTTGTCATTCTTTCTGGGCCACCTGGCTTTTTCTCCTAGATTCTGCATTGCAAGGATTAGTTCATGATTGTCAACGGAAAAGCAATATTCAGAAATCGGAGGATAATCCTCATCATCCTCTTCTTGGTCAACAGCATGCACGTTCTGGTTGTCATTTCTATGGTAGGATTTGAATTTGTTGCTTTTGAAAGAGGATCCTTGCTTTTCTTGCTTTGAGGATCCTGCTTGTCTCTCCTGGATCCTCTTGTCATCCTCTAGCCGGATGAACCTGAGTGCCCGAGTTCTTACTTCATCTAGGTTCCTGCATGGTGTCATAACAAGATCATCATAGAACAATGAATCCTTAAGCAATCCCATCTTGAAGGCCTCAACAGCTGTGGCCATATCCATGTTAGGAATATCTAAGGATTCTTTACTAAACTTGGTTATGTAATCCCTTAATGATTCATTATGACCCTGAGTTACCCTATATAAATCACTAGTCAATCTTTCAAACTTTCTACTACAAGAGAATTGATTATTGAATAAATTAACTAAATTAGCGAATGAAGTAATAGAGAAAGGGGGAAGACTTAGCAGCCATTTAAGAGCTGATCCAGTAAGAGTGGATCCAAATCCTTTACATAGGCATGCTTCCTTTAACTTTTCTGGAATTGGATTGATCTCCATCCTCTCCCTGTATTGAGCTATGTGTTCCTCAGGATCCGTTGTACCATCATACAGCTTCATAGTAGGGATATGGAACCTTTTGGGTACCTCTGCATCACAAATTAGTGGTGCAAAACGAGATACCTTATGGCTTCCATCTGCAATCTCCGGGATAGGCTTGACTACCCCTGGAACACTTGAGATCATATCCTTCAGCTTCTGCAGTTCTCTGGCCATAGCATGGTTGATACCTGTATCCTGCACGAATCCATGGTTAGTGGTAAGAGAATTATTAAAAGTGTCACCTCCCATCGGGTTCAAGTTAGGAATGTCTGGGACCTCCGATGGCTGAGAAGTAATCATTGGAGTATCAAAATTCAAAGATTTGGGCATCAATGGGGAATGATCCTCTGCCGTTTTCTTTTGTTTTTTGAGATCTCCGATTTCTCTGAGGATCCTGTCATTAGTTTCATCCTGCCGCTGCATACGATCTTTCATCTGCAAAATCAAAGTAAATATATCACTAGTACTGGGAACAGGAGAAGTTAAAGCAGAAGAAGATGAAGGTTTAGAGAAAGCAGGAGTTGGTCTCTTCTCAGCATTTTTCTGGGATCCCGCTGGTGGTGGAGGCAAAGGTAGAGTGTTCTGAGACGAGTTGACTGCAGACATCGCCGTGGATGTATTCTTCAATGATGAAGCCATGTAATACTTCGAAGTGATCACCAACAGAAAATTTTCTTATGAATGAAGCACCAATTGCCCCACGGTGGGCGCCAAACTGTTTTGGTCAAAAATCACACAAGGATAATGCAACCAAACTCTATGTAAACGGGGAATGATGCTTGGTTTGATGAAGAAGTAAAGGATCACTTTAGTATGAAATATGCAAGTGACACAAGGATTTATACGAGGAAAAAGCACTTGATCAGTGAATGATCTCCGGCATAAAAAACCTCGGGTGATGGCAACTACCGATCACCAAACTTCAATATAACAAATAATGGTTACAACTTCGGATGGTAACGAGCTGAGTACAAGGATCACTATAGTATCGTGTGTCTAAGCGTGTGAAAAATGTGTTGTTCGTCTTCCGAATGTGGAAGAGTGCTATATATGCAAGTGTGGGTGGCCCTATTTTAGGTAAATAGACTAACTATCAGCTCATTACCCCTTTAGGAATAAAAGTAAATCTAGCCTAAATTATCGCCCTTAAATCATGCGGAGTTTCCATATCCTCTACAACGTTCATCTCTGATTAAGCATATGCCAAAGTTGTAAAGACGAGTCCCTTGATTACGTTGCTAAGAGCGGATCCTGCTAGACATACCTGCAAGATAACATTAAATCCAATGAAAACAACTGTTAGCATGAGGATCCCTATGATGGTCCGTGATCCTGATCCTGGAACTCTTCTGAGGATCACTATCTGCCAAAGAAATAAGGATCACTGGTTAGGATCACATGTAAGGATCATATGTTACAAAAATCCAGCCCTAACAGTGTAGGCGCTGGAAAGTCTGCTAAGTCTGCTTCAAAATTTGGCGTTGAAGATCTGTCCAACGTCAAACCTTCAAGGAGGAAGAATCCTGCCAGCCCGAGTACCTCTGTCCCCAAGGCACCTGTGAGAGGGATGGGAGGAAAGAAGAGGAAAACCTCTGATGCTGAGGGTCTCCAAGGATTTCCCCTTCTCTGCCAACAGTTTCTTGATTACGTCAATGAGGTAAGGATCACTGCCCCTGCTTGTATATCCTGCTTGAATATCCTGCTTGTTTGAGGATCACATGGTCCTGGGCTTACCCTTTTCCCTTTTTGCAGAAACTTGCTGAAATAGAAACTTATATTGGCCACGTTGAGGATCAAGACCGCCAAATCGCTGACCTCCAACAGATGGGTGTGCTGAAGGATCTCAAGATTGCTGATCTTGAGAAGGAGCTTCGGGCTACCAAGGATGAAGCTGCCAAAATGGTGATCAACTTTGATTATGAGAAGCATGATATCACCCAGGATGCCAAGGTCTCTGCTGCGATAACCATGTACAAGATCCAGTTGCAGATGGCTGCGGAGGCTCAGGATCCTGCCTTCGACAAAAGCACATGGGACGTGGAAGGCTGGAAGGCAAGGCTGGCAGAGTTGGAGGATGATGATGAAGCTGAGGAGATCCCAATGCTTGAAGGTGGTGATGCTGGCAAGGATCAGGGTGGAGAAGCAAGTGGAGCTGGTGGTGATGGTGCAGCGAAGGCTTGAGCTGCAGGATTGGGCAATGAAGGACACTTCTAGACATAGCCGGAGCCCAATTTTATTTTTTTGTGGTTGTTGATGTTTAAAAAATGATGGTCTGTGACTTTAAACAATAGTTTTAGGATTAAGGATCCAGGATCCTTCAGACAATAGGTAGGATTACAGATGGTGGAGGGATCCTCTGTTTGGGGGATGAAGCCATTGTGATCCTGCCGCCTTTATATCCCTGCATAACTTTTGAACCTATTATCATGGACACCCTTTACCTACCCCAGCGGACGGGCCACGTATTGCTGGTAGATGCTCGGGGTAGGTAATTTTGACAACCTTTGAAGGGTTAATCCTTTCGTTTATAAATAAAATCTTGAACTTTTGTCGCTTATCTTGTGTTATTATCCTTTTTGTTCCTTTAATTCCCCATCGTTTTGGTGTACATTCATTGAATAAGTAATTTTGAATAAGTCAGATTGAAAACATTTAGGATATGATCCTTGATCAAATATCCTATGGTTGAAAAAATCCCAAAAAGTAATACATATTTTAAGGGTCACAAGTTTAGTTGTCAAATTTCAAGGGTTAGCATAAAGAAACAATGAATAGGATTAAAAATAGTTAAGGATCATACCTGAGAATCCAAGTTAGGATACTAACCTTTATTCAGGATAACCGTATTCGGCATTTTAATGGATAATAAGGATTAAGGATCCTTAATTGTTTTAACTTCGAAAACCTGAAAAGTTGAACATAACTTGGCACTAAGCCAATATAAAAGATAGGTTAGTATCTGGGGACATGCCCAAAGGATCACTGGGGACAAGCCCAAAGGATAACTGGGGACAAGCCCAAAGGATAACTGGGGACAAGCCCAAGGATCGTATGTAAACTGGAGTATGGCCCTCACTGGCGACTATCCAAACTTAGTGACATGAAAATGCCAAAACCTTAGCTAACGTGAAAACGTTAGAAACCTTAGGAACGGATGTATGGTACGTCTACCATTATACGTAGGATCCTAGATATAGCCAGTACGATGGGGTTATCAGCCCCGAAAGTGGGTACTGGTCCCAAAGACGTGAACTATACCAGGATCATCGTGCGCTACAGGCGGAAACTGGGGACAAGCCCAAGGATAACTGGGGTTGAACCCAAGGATCTGAGATGCTTTTGAAGATTCTTAATGATATGCTGAGGATACCTGGACTATCAGAACTCAAATTCTCGTGAGAAGAGGATGAAGGATGCATGATCCTTATCCTTAGGTAAAAATAAGAAAATGAAATAGTTTAGGATTAGGATTTTACCAGAGTAAAGATCATTGACGTCGCTGGGATCCTTCGAGGATGCTTTCAATGTAAGGATCATATGTGCTAGGAGGATCCTGCTTATATGAAATATTTCTTTAAGTGAACAGCGTTCCAGGCTCTTGGTAACAAATTTCCTTCCATGGTTAGCAATCTATATGCCCCCTTTCCTGCTTCAGCTTCAATCAAGTAAGGGCCTTCCCACATTGGTGCTAATTTCCCATCAGCAGGATTGATGGTATTTTGGAATGCTTTTCTCAATACCATATCCCCCACTTGGAATTTCCTTATCCTGACATTTTTGTTGTAAGTACCAGCCATTCTTTGTTGGTAGTTTGCCATCCTTATCCTAGCCAAATCCCTGATTTCCTCAATAGTATCCAAGTCTTGAGCCAGGATTGCATCATTCTCCTCAGGATCACGGGTACTTGTTCTAGCAGTTAGAACCACCATTTCTGTTCGGATCACTGCTTCTGCCCCAAACACCAAAGAGAAGGGTGTTTGACCAGTAGCATTCTTGGGGGTTGTCCTATCAGCCCAGAGCACATAAGGTAATTCCTCTGCCCATTTCCCCTTCTTGGATCCAAGTTTCTTCTTCAGATTGTTGATGATGATCTTGTTGGATGATTCTGCTTGACCATTAGCTTGTGGATGGACTGGTGTTGATGTTATCATCTTAATTCCCCAACTGTCACAAAAGTTAGTAGTCCTGCTCCCAATAAATTGGGAACCATTATCACATACAATTTCAGAAGGAATGCCAAATCTGGTTATAATGTTTCTCTTAATAAAGGATATAACTTCCTTCTCTCTGACTTGGGCAAAAGCTTCAGCCTCTATCCAATTGGAGAAGTAGTCAGTCATTGCAAGCATAAATACTTTTCCACCAGGTGCTTTAGGGAGCTTGCCAACTATATCCATTCCCCATCTCATGAATGGCCAAGAGGATGGTATAGGATGTAGAAATTCAGCCGGCTGATGAAGGATATTGCTGTGTCTTTGACAAGGATCACACTTCTTAGCATACTCCACAGCATCCGTTTTCATAGTTGGCCAGTAGTATCCTGTCCTAAGGATCCTTGAGAACAATGCCCTGCCCCCAGTGTGGTTTCCACAATCTCCTTCATGGAAGTCTTTTAACACTTCTTGAATTTCAGGATCCTCGATACATCTTAAATATGGTCCTGCAAGAGATCGCTTATATAGCACATTATTCAAGATTGTGAATTGAGATACCTTAATCCTGAAAGCCCTAGGATTTTCTCCCATAGGAATCTCCCCGTGTTGTAAGTATCTCATGATTGGTGAGATCCATGATCCTGAATAAGATTGAGTCTCCTCACTAGGGATCATTGCAGTATCCTCTTCTATTTCCATGGCCACCTGATTTTCAATAGCAGGAGCCAGGATATGGATGATGGGGATACTTATATCCTCAGGGATCTTCAAAGATGATCCTAGATTGGCCAATGTATCAGCTTCTGTATTTTCCTCCCTTGGTACCTGTGTCAAACTAAAAGAAACAAAGGAGAGTGCCAATTCTTTGACTATCTCTAAATATTTGGTTAGTTTTTCACCTTTCACAACATAGGATCCATTAAAGTGATTAGTGATTAACAATGAATCCACGTATACCTCAAGATACCTGATCCCCATATGCTTAGCAATTTGTAAGCCAGCGATTAAGGCTTCATATTCAGCCTCATTATTAGTGGCTTGGAACTCACAAGCTATGGAATGGGGCATTATTCTTAGCATACTCCACAGCATCCCTTTTCATAGTTGGCCAGTAGTATCCTGTCCTAAGGATCCTTGAGAACAATGCCCTGCCCCTAGTGTGGTTTCCACAATCTCCTTCATGGAAGTCTTTTAACACTTCTTGAATTTCAGGATCCTCGATACATCTTAAATATGGTCCTGCAAGAGATCGCTTATATAGCACATTATTCAAGATTGTGAATTGAGATACCTTAATCCTGAAAGCCCTAGGATTTTCTCCCATAGGAATCTCCCCGTGTTGTAAGTATCTCATGATTTGTGAGATCCATGATCCTGAATAAGATTGAGTCTCCTCACTAGGGATCATTGCAGTATCCTCTTCTATTTCCATGGCCACCTGATTTTCAATAGCAGGAGCCAGGATATGGATGATGGGGATACTTATATCCTCAGGGATCTTCAAAGATGATCCTAGATTGGCCAATGCATCAGCTTCTGTATTTTCCTCCCTTGGTACCTGTGTCAAACTGAAAGAAACAAAGGAGAGTGCCAATTCTTTGACTATCTCTAAATATTTGGTTAGTTTTTCACCTTTCACAACATAGGATCCATTAAAGTGATTAGTGATTAACAATGAATCCACGTATACCTCAAGATACCTGATCCCCATATGCTTAGCAATTTGTAAGCCAGCGATTAAGGCTTCATATTCAGCCTCATTATTAGTGGCTTGGAACTCACAAGCTATGGAATGGGGTATTATGTCCCCCTGTGGCGATTTTAGTAGTATGCCAAGCCCTGTGCCTTTGACATTTGAGGATCCATCAGTATGTAGTATCCAAGGATCCTTGGTCTCATCCAGCTGCTGGACCTCCAATTCGGCTTCCCTTTGTAGATCACTACTGAAATCAGCCACAAAGTCTGCTAGTGCTTGAGATTTAATGGCTGTTCTAGGCTCATATCTTATATCTTGGGCACTAAGCTTTACTGCCCACTTAGCCATTCTTCCGGACATCTCTGGCTTCCTGAGGACATTCTTAATTGGGAAATTAGTTCTAACAACAATAACATGGGTTTCAAAATAATGTCTTAGTTTAGTGGATGCCATAATCAGTGCAAGGATAAGTTTTTCAAGGTGTGAATACCTGGATTCAGCATCAAGTAAACTCTTACTTACATAATAGACAAGATGTTGTGTACCTTCATGATCCTTAACAAGGACTGCACTTACTGCTTTTTAGGATACCGCAAGGTATAAGGATAACACATCTCCTTTTTCTGGTTTCATCAATGCTGGTGCTGAGGACATGTATTCCTTAGGACATGCTTTATTCAAATCAGTGAAATCGACACATACCCTCCACTTTCCGTTTTTCTTTTGAACAACAACCACATTGGCTAGCCATTTTGGATACTTTACCTCTCTAATCATACGTGCTCGAAGTAACCTTTCTACTTCTTCCTGGATAATGGCATTTCTTTCTGGTGCAGATTTCCTCCTTTTTGATGGATTGGTTTGATTGACCTGTCAATGCCAAGTTTATGAGTTATAATATCCTTAGATATACCTGTCATATCCTCGTGTTTCCATGCAAAGGTAGACTTTCTTCTATTGAGGAAGGATACTATGTCTTCTTTCATCTTGCCAAGGATCCCTGATCCGATATAGATTTTTGATTCAGGATCATTAGGATCTAAAAGGATTTCGTCCACATCCTGTTCTCTCGCCTCCAAGACATTCCTTGGAGGATACTGTAATTGCTATTGCTCCCTTGGCTTCGAGGCTGGTTTCATTGATGAGGTATAACAATCCTTAGCCTCCTGCTGATCACTGTCGATCTTGATTATTCCCCATGGGCTAGGGAGCTTCACACATTGATGGTAGGTGGATGGGACAGCTTTCATATCATGTATCCAGGGCTTGCCAAGGATAACATTACAACAAGACAAGCAGTCAATAACACAAAATTTTTGATAATTATGTAATCCTTCCACGTAGATTGGGAGTTTGATGTCCCCCAGGGTTTTCTTAGTTTCTCCACTGAATCCCACAAGCACTGAGGATCTTGGAGTGATGTCTGATTCTGGGATACCCATCTTCTTCAGAACATCAAGTTGGATAATGTTTACTGAACTCCCTCCGTCGATAAGGATCCTGCGGACAAAATGGTTAGAAATAAAGAGAGTAATAACTAAACTATCATGATGAGGATCCTGGATTTTAATGCGATCATCCTCATCAAAGGTTATGGCTTTTCCTTCCGAGACACTTGATGTTCGAATAGGCCTTTCTCCGTTATCCATTTTAGCTTCCTTTGCATGCCTTTTAGCTGCTGAGAAGGATGTACCACAGATGTCTGATCCTCCAGAAATAAAGTTGATCACTTGTGCATTTGCCGGAGGGGCTGGAGCTTTTTCAGGGATCCTTTCAGGATCCTGAGTCCTTTGCTTTTTTCTTCCCAGCAACTCTTTTAAATGTCCCTTGCTTAGCAGATATCCAATTTCCTTTCTTAATGCGATGCATTCTTCAGTTAAATGCCCGAAATCCTCGTGGTATGCACACCACTTTGACTTGTCTATAGTTCCGGCTGGTTTGTCGTTTTTTCTGGGCCATCTGGCTTTTTCTCCTAGATTCTGCATGGCAAGGATTAGTTCATGATCATCAACGGAAAAACAATATTCAGAAATCAGAGGATAATCCTCATCATCCTCTTCTTGGTCAACGGCATGCACGTTCTGGTTGTCATTTCTATTGTAGGATTTGAATCTGCTGCTTTTGAAAGAGGATCCTTGCTTTTCTTGTTTTGAGGATCCTACTTGTCTTTCCTGGATCCTTTTGTCATCCTCTAGCCGGATGAACCTGAGTGCATGAGTTCTTACTTCATCTAGGTTCCTGCATGGTGTCATAACAAGATCATCATAGAACAGTGAATCCCTAAGCAATCCCATTTTGAAGGCCTCAACAGCTGTGGCCATATCCAAGTTGGGAATGTCCAAGGATTCTTTACTGAATTTGGTTATATAATCCCTTAATGATTCATTATGACCCTGAGTTACCCTATATAAATCACTAGTCAATCTTTCAAATTTTCTACTACAAGAGAATTGATTATTGAATAAATTAACTAAATTAGCAAATGAGGTAATAGAGTAAGGGGGAAGACTTAGCAGCCATTTAAGAGCTGATCCAGTAAGAGTGGATCCAAATCCTTTGCATAGGCATGCTTCCTTTAATTTTTCTGGAATTGGATTGATCTCCATCCTCTCCCTGTATTGTGCTATGTGTTCCCCAGGATCCGTTGTACCATCATACAACTTCATAGTAGGGATATGGAACCTTTTGGTTATCTTAGCATCACAAATTGGTGGTGCAAAACGAGATACCTTATGGCTTCCATCTGCAATTTCCGGGATAGGTTTGACTACCCCTGGAACACTCGATATCATATCCTTTAATTTCTGTAGTTCTCTGGCCATAGCATGATTGATACCTGTATCCTGCATGAATCCATGGTTAGTGGTAAGAGAGTTATTAAAAGTGTCACCTCCCATCGGGTTCAAGTTAGGAACATTGGATGTGAATCCATATTGCTGGGATTCTGGGATGATGGATGGACCAGTGGAAGCAATGGTCTGCATTGGAATAAAATCTCCTTGATGGACATCTGGACTTCCTGTTTGCAAATTCTTCAAGGATCCTGGTATCTGAAGGGATCCTTGAACCTGGGATGATCCCGGAACGAAGGAGGATCCTTGAACCTGGGATGATCCTGGAACAAAGGAGGATCCTTGAACCTGGGATGATCCTGGAACAAAGGTGGATCCTTGAACCTGGGATGATCCTGGAATAAAGGAGGATCCTTGAACCTGGGATGATCCTGGAACGAAGGAGGATCCTAAGCTCATGAAGGATCCCATATGCTGGGTGTAGGATCCTGCCGGTTAGAAATATGATCCTGATGCCTGAGTAATTGCTGCTGGGCCGAAATGCACTCCTCTTAATCCACCCATATGTTGAATGTCTGGGGCCTCTGATGGCTGAGAAGTAATCATTGGAGTATCAAAATTCAAAGATTTGGGCATCAGTGGGGAATGATCCTCTGCCGTTTTCTTTTGCCTTTTGAGATCTCCGATTTCCCTGAGAATCCTGTCATTAGTTTCATCCTGCTGCTGCATACGATCCCTCATCTGCAAAATTAAAGTAAATATATCACTAGTACTGGGAATAGAAGAAGTTAGAGCAGAAGATGATGGTTTAGAGGAGATAGGAGTTGGTCTCTTCTCAGCATTTTTCTGAGATCCAGCTGGTGGTGGAGGCAAAGGTGGAATGCCATTAGATGAATTGACTGCAGACATCGCAGTGGAAGTATTCTTCAACGATGAAGCCATGCAACACTTCCGGAATGATCACCAACAGAAAATTTTCTTATGAATGAAGCACCAATTGCCCCACGGTGGGCGCCAAACTGTTTTGGTCAAAAATCACACAAGGATAATGCAACCAAACTCTTATGAAAACGGGGAATGATGCTTGGTATGAAGAACAAAGTGAAGGATCACTCAAATGTATTATGCACAAGTGACACAAGGATTTGTACGAGGAAAAAGCCCTTGATCAATGATCTCCGGCATAAAAAACCTCGGGTGATGGAAACTACCGATCACCAAACTTCAATATAACAAATAATGGTTACAACTTTGGATGGTAACGAGCTAGGTACAAGGATCACTATAGTATCGTATGCTAAAGCGTGTGAGAAATGTGTTGTGTCTTCCGTATGTGGAAGAGAGCTATTTATACAAGTGTGAGTGGCCCTATTTTAGGTAAATAGACTAACTATTAGCTCGTTACCCGTTTAGGAATAAAAGTAAATCTAGCCTAAATTATCGCCCTTAAATTATGCTGAGTTTCCATATCGTCCACAACGTTCATCTCTGATAAAGCATATGCCAAAGTTGTAAAGACATGTCCCTTGTTTACGTTGCTAAGAGTGGATCCTGCCAGACATTCCTGCAAGATAACATTAAATCCAATGAAAACAACTGTTAGTATGAGGATCCCTGTGATGGTCCGTGATCCTGATCCTGGAACTCTTCTGAGGATCACTATCTGCCAAAGAAATAAGGATCACTGGGTTAGGATCATATGTAAGGATCATAAGTCATAAAAATCCAGCCCTAACAATTATATCCACTGGGATCTTCAAAGATGATCCTAGATTGGCCAATGCATCAGATCTGTATTTTCCTCCCTGGTACCTGTGTCCAAACTGAAGGAAACAAAGGAGAGCGCCAATTCTTTGACTATCTCTAAATATTTGGTTAGTTTTTCACCTTTAACAGCATAGGATCCATTAAGTGATTAGTGATTAACAATGAATCCACGTAAACTCAAGATACCTGATCCCCATATGCTTAGCAATTTGCAAACCAGCGATTAAGGCTTCATATTCAGCCTCATTATTAGTGGCCTTGGAACTCACAGGCTATGGCATGGGGTATTATGTCCCATGTGGCGATTTTAGTAGTATACCAAGCCCGTGCCTTGACATTTGAGGATCCGTCAGTATGTAGTATTCAAGGATCCTTAGTTTCATCCAGCTGCTGGACTTCCAATTCGGCTTCCTTTTGTAAATCACTACTGAAATCAGCCACAAAGTCTGCTAATGATGGGATTTGATGGCTGTTCTGGGCTCATATCTTATATCATGGGCACTAAGCTTTACTGCCCACTTAGCCATTCTTCCGGACATCTCTGGTTTCCTGAGGACATTCTTAATTGGAAAATTAGTTCTAACAACAATAACATGTGTTTCAAAATAATGTCTTAGTTTAGTAGATGCCATAATCAGTGCAAGAATAAGTTTTTCAAGGTGTGAATACCTGGATTCAGCATCAAGTAAACTCTTACTTACATAATAGACAGGATATTGTGTACCTTCATGATCCTTAACAAGGACTGCACTTACTGCTTTTGAGGATACCGCAAGGTATAAGGATAACACATCTCCTTTTTCTGGTTTCATCAATGCTGGGGCAGAGGACATGTATTCTTTTAGGGCTTGTAAAGCATTCTCATGCTTTTCAGTCCATTCGAATTTCTTGTTCTTTCTTAGGATATCATAGAATTCTTTACACTTTTCTGAGGATTTGGATATGAATCTGTTTAGAGCTGCTATCCTGCCTGTTAGCCTTTGCACATCCTTAGCGTTGGCAGGGGATTTGATATTCACCAATGCTTTGATTTGTTCCGGGCTTGCTTCATTGCCCCTCTGGGTTACCATATATCCTAAGAATTTACCTGCTTTAACACCAAAGTGACATTTTGAAGGATTAAGCTTCATGTTATAATTATCAAGGATATGAAATGCTTCCTCCAAGTCCCTTAGGTGATCCTCAGCTTTTTTGGATTTCACTACCATATCGTCTATGTATACTTCCATAGTTTGTCCAATTTGATCTTTGAACATCATATTCACCAGCCTTTGATATGTTGCACCTGCATTTCTTAATCCAAAAGGCATAGCAATATAACAATATAAACCGGTTGGGGTCATAAAAGCCGTATCCTCTTGGTCAGATGGTTCCATCTGAATTTGTTGGAATCCAGATGATGCATCCATAAAGGTTAGCAGTTCATGACCCGCTGTTGCATCCACCATGGAGTCAATGTGGGGTAAGGGGAAAGGATCCTTGGGACATGCCTTATTCAAATCAGTGAAATCGACACATACCCTCCACTTTCCATTTTTCTTTTGAACAACAACCACATTGGCCAGCCATTTTGGATACTTTACTTCTCTAATCATACCTGCTCGTAGTAATCTTTCTACCTCTTCTTGGATAATGGCATTTCTTTCTGGTGCAAACTTCCTCCTTTTTTGATGGATTGGTTTAACTGACCTGTCAATGCCAAGTTTATGAGTGATAATATCCTTAGATATACCTGTCATATCCTCATGTTTCCATGCAAAGGTAGATTTTCTTCTTTTGAGGAAGGATACTATGTCTTCTTTCATTTTATCAAGGATCCCTGATGCGATGTAGATTTTAGATTCAGGATCATCAGGATCCAAGAGGATTTCGTCCACATCCTGCTCTCTTGCCTCCAAGACACCCCTTGGAGGATACTTTAATTGCTATTGCTCCCTTGATTTCGAGGCTGGTTTCATTGATGAGGTGTAACAATCCTTAGCCTCCTGTTGATCACTATCGATCTTGATTATTCCCCATGGGCTAGGAAGCTTCACACACTGATGGTAGGTGGACGGGACTGCCTTCATATCGTGTATCCAGGGCCTGCCAAGGATAACATTACAACAAGACAAACAGTCAATAACACAAAATTTTTGATAATT